>NW_011948418.1:9025937-9090324 GCF_000503995.2 Ceratosolen solmsi marchali
AGAGTGTAGTCGGATGGCATAATTTCAATGCCCACAGGTACAATACGCACTGTAAAATAATCGATAGAAAATGTGATTATTATTGCATTATAGATTAGATTTTGTTTAAGTTATTCGCTAATTAATCTATATTATGTTAAATCATAAAGTAAAATTTTAATGAGAATTTAAAAATAAAAATATAATTCCAACTCTATTGATCGAGAAGAAGATTGTAAAACTATTACTTTGAATATCAACTTAAAATGAAAACACATTATTATTTAAATTATTAAATGCAGAATTATTTCAAGTACCTAAAATATATCAAAACCAAAATATATCAATGAAATTAAAGCGTGGAACGAATCATAATAAATAATTATAATTGTTACAAATACAAATGTTAATTACAAATACACCATTAAAGCAATATATTTGAAATGTAAATGTCGTTCGTTATTTTAACAGATAAATGATTATTGATGTTACATAAAACCATATTTATTTATCTACCTTTGCACAAAATCCATTGAATATACAAAAATTTCCTAATCACCTTAATTACAATTATATATCATTTGCATCTGACCGAGAAATAAAAATTTCAACATTAAACAATGATAGCAAGCTTGTTTTTTTTTTTTTTTTTTTTTTTTTTTTTTAACAAATATACTATAAAGCAAATATATTCAAACGAATGCTATAATTGATTAAATTTTCAATTTGCGACATCAACGAAGATACGTATATTTCTTTAATTAAAAATTTTTAAAAAGTTTCTTCTTTGGAGAGCCGATTTTCACTAAAATCACATACATCGCGAATGAACAGAGACAAAGAAAAAGTACACTCCGGGTAAATACTGACCTCAATACTGAAGTAACCTCGGTCGACGTAATCTCCAAGGAAGAGGTACTTCGTAGATGAAGGAGGGCCACCCACTTCGAATAATTTCATTAAATCGTAAAACTGACCATGAATGTCACCACAAACTGTAAATAATAACAATAAAGTATTGAATTAAGATGTGTTGTTGTTATGAAGAAAGATATGGCTGTATATTGTTGTAAAGATATTCTAATAGCATGAACAAAAGCATTTTGTAAATATAATGGAACATATATTAAACAGATAAGTATAGAGCAGCAATCAGATGATTATGTTTAATAATGATATTGCATTATGTCATGGATCAGTAAAGCTAGGATATTGTATTGCACGGTAAATAAATATTATTACAATATTTGCTTAGCAAACCTTCAAAATAAAACAGTGTTTAAAATTATAATATTGCGTGTTAATATTTTTTTAAAAGAACAGAAATATTTGGTTAATTATATAAATAGGCTCTATTTAGCAGTATATACTTTTTTAATAATATTACATTTTTTAAAATATTTATCAATGGTATACAATAAAAATGTTCCTTTCACTTGGCTTCTATTATATTAAAGGATTAATGGAAAAGGACGGAACAGTGGAACATATTTCAAATTTGATGATAGAAAAAAGAAAAAATCGAATCGATTTTGATTGAAATTATCAAATAGATTTTCTGTTTTAGAGAATTTATGGGATTTGAGATTAATTCCGCTGGATTGCTCTTTCATTTCAACTTTGCTTTTATTATTTCGATGATCAATGTTATCCACTAATTATAATCGATGATGTAAATTGAACTCGCGAGGCTTGGGTGCCATTAAAAATTTAGCTATTCCTCTTGCTTTTAATCACTATCGACTAGTATGAATTAGTATGAAAATCTATTTTCAGTGATAATAACTTTTCATCCAAGTCCACGTTTATTGTATTTTCATTATAATTAAGTGGCAATCGTTATAAGCAGTGATAAGAATTGCAAGAAAATATGAAAATCAAATTTGTTCTTCATACTACGAGCAACAGTCACATTTTGTTGTTCATGTAAATGAAGAAAAATTCTAAACTAAATTATTTCAATAAACAATTGTTTGCAATTGCTAGTGTATTATTGAACAACATTAGTACGATGTGGTATTATTAATCGTAATTTTGTATTTTCATTTACAAACATTTAATTACATTTTACCTATTAATTTCATTGATGGGTGTGCACGAACTATCGATTATTATGCTTCAACCAAATATTTCTTTATTTTATTATTATTATTTTTCTTTTCAACTTATCGAACTAGTTACTCGTTTTTGCTCTATTGTAAAACAACAAAATTTATTTTTCACAATTTTTTCAATATTTATACTAGAAATCTGTAGTTTTCAAATAACAATTTTCAATACATTTCAATATATTTATATATATATATATATATATATATATATATATATATATATAATAAAAGATATTTACGTTGGAATTCATATATAGTAATGCAATAAATAATTGTTTTATCTTATCGATTTATAAAAAAGGTTTCAAGAATCAAATAATGAAATTAAACTATTATATTATTTTATTGGCATTTTATAAAAATAATAAATCGATAAAGTTAACCTAGATACAGTACAGTCGAGTAATTTCATATTTGTAATAATGCAATGAAATATACTTATTTATATAAATATCAAAATTATATTTTATTTTAATAGTATCATTATTTATAAAACAAATAGTTATTGTTTGTAATTTTATTGTTTCAATATTATATTAGTTTTATGAAAGAGATTGCTACGCTTATGTAATGTTAAAAATATACGACTGCAAAATATTTTAATGTGTAATTATTGTATTTGGAATTTTCGCATTCGATAAGTTTTCAAGAACATGAAACATCACGAAAATTTTAATAAGAGTCTATTAAATTTTAAATAATTATACAATATTGTTCACTTTCTTATTAAAAGTATTTTGTAAGTTTGAATTATGTGGAATTGCAATACATTTTCAGCACTTATACATTTGATTTAATTAACATTTGCAGCTATTTTGTTTATTCATTTATAGAGATGAAGTAATTTTAAATTATATGATTAAAGATAATGAAATTATAGTAATATATTATCTAAATAACTTTTACATAAAAATGATATAAATTTTTTAATTTCAAATTATACTTTCATTCAATTTTCAGATAAATTTTGTGAAAATTTTTTAATAATTCAAGTGAAATTTTAATAGAAACGAGAATTTATTTTTTTGAATAAACTATTATAATAGTTCGCAAGCTTACAAAGTACTAGCGTAAATTATTAAATATCTAAATGAAATCTATATTGTCTATTCAATCATACGTTGTAACGTCATAGCTCAGCTGGATAAATATTGCTAAAACTATTGCTTAACCGTTTAAATATATTTCAGCTTTAGAAATAAAGAAAATGTTCGTATTACGCAATAGTAATCTAATCGACTGATTTTCTATTACTTTCAATAGGCAATACATTGCCAAAAAGAATAAAACAGTTTAACGAATGTTTTACAATATTAACTAAAGTCAATTATAAGTCGAATGACGCTTCATGAAATGAACCCCTTAAAAAACTATGATATTATGATTTATTTAAGCATTCGAATTCTTAACTCTCTCCTTTGTGAAAAAAAAAACAAACAAACAAAACAGAACAAAAACAAAAAGTCAGTCGATTAAAGCGGAATCTGCAATTATAATCCGGCAAATAGATAAACTTATACTGACCGGTAACAGGTGCCTCAATGTCGATCATCGTCTTTTCGGAGCTAAGAAGGGCCGCGCCATCGTTAATGATGCGCAGCGCCGCGGCCTCGTCGATCCTTCCCTCGAGAATAAAGTGCTGCTTGAGGACATCCGGGCGTGGTCTGCCCGTCCGTGAATCAAACACCTCCGACACGGTGATCTTCCGCGAAGGTGGGAATGGCACATCTGTAGAGAAGCGAGATATTAATGGAGGTTAGAAAAATTGGAAAAACTTTATGTCGTCGGATCAGTGGATCGACGATGGATATTAGACATTTGGTCAAGGATCGCTCGTTTCATCAATTTTTACAGCTTTAGCAATGAGGCATAAGTGGAAGTTATGATCTTAGTCGTATGTCATGAATACTGTAAACTAGTGGAAGAAGTCAACTGATAGGGTGGTGAAACAAGATGTCGTTGAAATTCATGATCTCTAGTACCAAGTATTGATTTAGTACCTAGTATGTTCTACTTCGATACGCAAACCTTACTTGGTATATAAATTTGCATGGATTTTTATTGCACGAAGGAGTTCCCCTCGACTTTACTGCACAACTAATATCATTATTTGATATCCTTATTACGTGGTTGGATCAATTGTTGCTATTTGTCATTTTGAAATTTATTAAGAATTATGAATAAATTATGAATGAAAAATTTGCAAGTATTTACGTGTGTAAGTAAGTAAGTAAGAGTAAGTAAGTAAGTTTTTAATTAGTTTACTATTATAAAAATAATAAAAAGCATACGTTATATATTATTAATAAAAAAAATCATGCTATTTGTAAAACTGTAATAGCTTCTTAAATTTGAACTTTTTCAATTAATTTAAACAATCACAGTTTTCGATAAATCGTAAAATTATATAATTTGAATACATAAATATGTGGCAAAGTTTAATAATCGTGTATTTTTATTCATATATTGTTAACTGTTTTTAGCCAATTCTCTTTCAAGATCTATTATGAAATACAAACAAACAGCTTTTGAATCTTAAAAAGTTTCTACACACGCGCGCACATATCCATGTTCATATTTATGTACATGTATATGTACACAAACGTATACGCATGTACGCATGCGTGTACGTAAATACATACATACATACATGCATGCATAAATACACACATACATGCGTATACGATTGTATATGATATAAAAAATTGTATCAAAATGTTTAATTATCATTAAAATGTAATAATGTAATACCACGCTATAGGCCCGTTTCGCATAAATATTATGTATAAATGTATTTTGCCTTTAATATATTCTTTACATTATTCATGTATAATAAAAGTGTAATTTACCAGATTTTTTTTTTTTTTTTTTTTTTTTTTTTAAATAATCAATTATTTAAAGTATTTAATCATAAATTAAATACTAATGTGAATAATAGATGTATGAAATAAATTTATATTGTCGAGTGCTTATTCTATTTTAATTATATCAACAATGTTTTCTAACAATATGAAAAGTAAAATTATGACACTGTTAATTGTGAAATACAGGTACATATGAATTTTTTTGACGTCTTTTGTTGCAAAATCTTTATATCTTCATTATTAAAGTCATAACGACGACGCTACATAGTTGTGTATTTGCTTTGTATAAAAAATTTTATATTACAATTTTATTATATTAAATTATCCTTTCCCTTCTCATTCTTTTCTATCATAAATTAACCACTCTAATTCGTCTACAAAATTGTGTATCATAAAAACGAAGTAATTGCATTATATTATTTAAAAATTACATTTGTTATAAAAAAAAAAAAAAAAAAAAAAAAAAAAAAAAAAAATATTATAAAGTGATTATTACAATGTATTTAATATTTCAAACTAAATAATTATTATAAATATTATTAAACACGTGTTTTAAAAACTTGTATCAGGTTAAAATATTTAAAATATGTAACTGAAAACAATACGTTATAAGTTTATAGATAATTATAAATTTATCCTAATTAAATAAAAAAAATTATAATTGTAATATTTGTAATAAGCGATAGTTTTTAAAAATTATCATAAGAATATTGAATTAAAATTAATTGCTGTTTCAATAGATTATTTTGACAAAATTTTATTTGACTATTTTAAACATGTTATTTCTGTTACATTTATTACTTGGAACATAATTAAAATTTAGAAAATATTTATACATTTTTTAAAAGTATTTTTATTAAAGATAATCGTTATGATAAAGATAAAAATGATTGGTTATGTCTACAGCAATTTTGTAAAAAAAAAAAATTCAAAAAAAAAATGTAACCGATACTGTTTGAAAATTAACGTATAAAACTACTAGCTTTGTATTTTCATAATTAAATAGTGTTCTTATCAGATTTTCAATAAAAACATTACATGTTAAATGTTTGTTTATCCATAAAATAGTAAAAAAAAAAACGATACTGACATATAAGTAACATGATATATAAACAATATAAAAAGAACAAATTCACTATGATAAAATACCCACCTGTTTAAGTATAAATAGTCTGGAGCAATTGTTATCTCCATTTTGTTTTCTATTTTTCTTGTTATCTCACATTCAAAAATACCATGATAAAATTATAAATAAAAATTTCGTTCTTTATTCGTAATATTATCGTATCGAATTTGGAGTTTATGAGTTTATTAATAATGTTCCGTACTATCGATACATACATATTATCGCATGAAAAGTTGTCAAAATTTTGCTTCTCGATCTATCTCGATTCTACCCAAATGAAGTTACATTACATTATATATAATATAAAATGATTATTGTAGTTATGTAATTTTATAGGATATAATAGTTTATAATAATGCTAATTAATATTTCTAATAATGTTCGATTCGCAATTTAATATATGAGAAAAGAATGATTATGATTATAGCAAAGTAATTTTGCCTTTTCAATTTCGTATAAAATTTTTAGAAATAATATAAATTAATGCCCAGAGTTTTATTGATTCTGTATACATATAATTGTAAATAATATGCGAATATTAGATTTGAATTTAGAATTGAAATTTTCTGTTTGGCGAGGTCTTAAAATAGCTGAAGTAGTTTAAACTAAAACAATCTTACGGATTTATTTACTAATCCCTTTATTTTCAACACTCGTATGTTGAAAATTTTCTGCAAAAAATTCAGCGTTTAATATGCCATTGTAATTATTAAATATTTATTTATTTATGAATTAATAAAAAAACATTATTTGTTTGTTTTCATTTAAATTAAGAGCCCAAACATATTAAAAATCAATTTTGTACCAAAGTATTGATATTATTTTTTTTATTTTTTTTTTTACGATTGCCGATTCTTGACTTAATTAAAATACTTACAATGTCATAATATAAAATTGTCGTTCTTCATTTACTATTTATATACAAAAGCTTAAATAAATATCCGAATTTTCTTAAATATCTACAATGTAACATAAATAGTTGATTAATTACAAATAATAAAAATTACTAGGTGTAACTTTCGTTTAGGGAATAATCAAGTTTGAAATGCAAAACATCTAAATCATAATTGATTAGTTACGAGTTTGTCTACATTCTACGTCCGATAATTGAATAACTGAAAAATTAAATTTGAATTGCGAATGATATGTTCCTGCATATTTTGAATATTCGCTAGTTTTAAAGCGATAAAGTATGTGTTCGCGTTTCAATTCAGTTTAATAGCTTCCTCGGGTGGTTAGGAATACAGGTCAAAAAAAAAAAGAAAAAAAACCACTTAAAAGTAAAAGTTTAAATTGAAGAGTAAAGACAATTCACAAGAAAATAATTTAATCCAATATTGGATATATTGTAAAGCACTTTATAAACATATTCACGATCATTTGCGTATTAAATCTTATATTATATTTAAAATTTACTAATACATTGTTGCCTGTACATCAAAGCCAATTTCAATTGAGCAAAATTGGAAAAATTTCGTTAGAACTAAAGAAGAGGAAAATTAATTAGAAATTTCATTTATGTATATACAAAGAAGAAAACATTCATAATCGAGTTTTGAATGTAATTGGAAATGTATTTGGCATATTCATTCACCAATAGACTTATCTAAACACTAACTGAATTTGCTTCACTTATGCTTTATTTATTTACTTCACCCTTCAAATTTTAATACGTAGTTAATGAAAAAAGAAGAAAAAAACATTTGGTTTGATTAAATAATATGTGATATGAAAAGTTCTGCGAACGTGACCTGCTTCTGATTCTGTTAATAATAAATAAAAATGGAAGTCAGCTTTCCCATGATAGTGCACTTTTTGCTCGCGAGTTCACCGTACTAATTTATTAATTCATAATCAACGGAAATTTGCTTCGCAGGTATATTTTCTGTGAATTTTAACCCACTAGGATTAAAAAAGAAAATCCTTAATGTCTCTCTTCATCTCTTGTAATTCCCGAGGCTATTCAGTAGCAAACATATAAGTCTGCTACCAAAAAATTTTGGAAGTCAAATCGTCTAATGTAAAATAGAAGAAGACAGCAAGGACGCGCGACGAACATCGGGAAAAATGCGGGAAAGGAAATTATTTGGATAGTGAGGTCGAGGATACGAGTATACGCTCGCCAATTATAAAAAACACGAGGAATATTGGAGATCTATTCAAGGTGAAGAAATCTTTAGTTTTTAAAAAACCAGCTCGATATTCTATTAGCACTTTTGCTTAATTGGACAAATATCAGTAATACGTTCCTGGCGTCTAATTTAATATCGCAGGAGGAAGCGAAATCGGCTATGAATTTTACTTTTTAAACGACATGGAAAATTCGCTAATTTATCGTCCCGTGATAGTAACGATCTTTCGGCGCGAGAGTCGATTTCTTTTTCTTAATCGTTCCCGAGGCTCGGACACATGGATTTTTAACTCAAATTATAGCTTACATATTTGCTTTTCATCTGATAAAGTAATCTTTCCAGCTAATATTAAATTTTTATTAAAAAAAAAAAAAAAAAAAAAAAAAAAAAAAAAAAAAAAAAAAGGGTTTTATTCGATGAAATTGGTTATTGTATTTTAAATGAATGTTTAGCTCATTTTAAAGAAAAATGTATTTTTGAAATTGGTTCTTGTATAAGAGTAGTGAAAAACTTTTCAAATTTATCATTATTTCTATTATACATATTTTAAAGTAATTTTCAAGACTAAATTGCGAATTATCGTACGTGACGTTTTTATGATGTCACTGTATTCGAAAAAATAATATTAAACAAAAGATTGAATATTTTATTACAAATATAGCATATATATATTTCATAGACTTTGATTATTAACGAGCTAATATTAATTTAAATTTATCTCTATTTGAGGTAAAACATTTTTTAATTAAAGAAAGTAAAAAAATGTAAATCTTTTAAGTTACACATGTGATATAAAAGAAATTAAGCTTAGATTAGTATAACAGTAAATGTCTATTTAACGATTAATACTTCAATTAACTTCACAATGAATCAGATATTAAAACTTACTCATGTAAAATATTACTGTTTATTATTTATTAAGATAAAAATTCTTTTTGCCAATAAATAAAATGATTTTATTAATGTCGTTTTAATAATTTCGGATATTATATTCCCTCTTATCGATTCTATTTTATTTTCTATTTTACATTTATTGTTTAATTTAAATTCTCTTAATTAATATTAATTTGAAATCAATTTATTGATATATATATGTATTGGAATTAAAAACATATTGACTTATGTATAATTTGAAACATGGTGCAATATTTATACATACGTCCTGTAATGGATGAAATGTAAATTTTATTTTTTTCAATATCTGATAAGTTTTGCTATCGCATAGAACATTATTATTTTATTGCTAAATCGAATAAAAATTTTTTATTGGGAAAATATTACTTTTATATATCATTAAAATTTTATGCCAATATTAGTAAACAAGAGTATATGTAAAAATATTTATTCATAATAATATAAATAGAAATTTTTATTCTTTATTTTCGTAGCCGAATGTTACATACACTAAGAAATTACGTTTTAATAGAATCCGAATGTTAAATTTATCGGAATAATTTGTTCAATCAACGACACATCAACGTATCGTTAATTATAGCATCAATAAATCCTTCCTTATAATTAATAAGTGTATTTATTATGCCAGAAACCACATTATTTCAATATACATAATTATCAAACAATGTATTGTATATTTTGCCAATTAATTTTTCGCTAAAGAAATAGTGGCTTAAAAATGAAGTACTAAATCATGTTTTTAAATAGCATCTAATTCTTATAAGTAAAAGTTAATATATCGAAATAATACGGCCAATACCCTATTTATATACAAAAATATTTCATTACACTATATTATCTATATTTTATTAACGTATAAAAGTTATTAAACAAAAATTCACTTTCCCGTTTCAATTATTGAATTGAAATTCAAAGTATTGAACTGCATGTATATACACATATACATACTGAATCGAATTATTTGCCAATATTGTTTCAAATAAAAACAAATCTCTTATTTATTAAAAAATTCTATAATCAACTGTTTTCATTATTAAAAAAAAAAAAAAAAAAAAAAAAAAAAAAAAAAGTCAATTTAAACGGTGTTTTTGTAAAAATATTAAATAACATATTAAAATCTATATTTTTGATAATTTAGACGAATAGTGGATTAAAAATTTTTTTTAAGTTAGATAATTTAGGCGATTAAGAATAGCTGTTCAATATATAATTTGCATAGTTAAATTGCTTTATTGTATTTGAAGCAAATTCTTTGTTATTCGATATCGCATTATTATCGCTTCAATAAAACGACTCGGATATACGACTCTTAATAGAATATGAAATTCGAGGGAAAAATGATTTAGTTTTTAGAATGTTAAATTTTACGATGTTCATCATTGATTTTCAGTGAATTAATATCCATAGCCGAGGCGTGATTTATTTGCTTATTTATTAAATCGTTAAATATATTCTTAATAATCGTGAAATTTGTCTTACTCATTGCAAAAGGAACTATCGCTTCAATTCTTTGGCTTTTCTTCTGAAAGCGGGAACAGGCGAATAATAGCCAATTATAAAAAGAAAAAAAAAATCTCGGAATTCTCATGTGAGGAGCTGTTAAAAATTTAAACAGTCGAATCAAGAGTGTAAGAACTGCTGCTCCTCTTGCTAGGAGGATCGACGAGGGCGCGGATTTCACGGGTACATAGTGGAAAATTATCAGATTTTTGGCATCGACGCAATTCAAAGTAAATAAATTACAGTCGCATGAAACGTATGAATTACGCGTGTTTGCGATTTCATCCAATGAAATCTTTGTCTCGACCCCTTCGTATCATCGATATTTTCGCACTCTCGTAAAATCTACTATAAGGCACAAAATTCTATTTCTCGAGTTTATAATAACACGCTTGGCACAATCTACTTAATTGTTCTCTCTCTCTCTCTCTCTCTCTCTCTCTCTCTCTCTCTCTCTCTCTCTCCCACGTCCCACCACATGAGCATAAAATATCTCTAACTATTCAGTTACCGGGTACTTTTTTTCGCGCTCTCGACTAAGCGTCGCGAGCACTGCCATGACACGCATTTTCAAAAGATATTTTCCAGATCACATTATAAGTTTTCTTTCTTGAAATATCCAGTTTCTTGGCAAACTACGACTAGTGTGAGATCTTCGACTCTTTATTCTCTTAATTACCGGTTTTATTATACTCAATAAGCTTAATTTTATTAAATTTTATTTAATAAGCTTAGCATATAAACTGACTTTATCATTATCTGAATTTATTATTATCACAATAGTCGCATCTTAATTAATTGCTTTTATTTCCATATCGACGTATGAACTGTCGCAAGTGCTTGGGCGTCATATCCATATTTTATTCGCTACGATAGAATTTTGGCCAGATAAATTGCAATTCTATCGTAAAAATAATGGCATAATGCTGCGATTTATATTGGCCTTCGTACTTCAAACTGAGATAGATTAATTTTACGCCAAAGGTGGTGTTCTCGAAACTGGTATTTTTACATTGCCAATTATAATGGAATGAAGAATGAGTTTTGTGTGTGTGTGTGTGTGTGTGTGTGTGTGTGTGTGTGCGCGCGCGCGCGCGCGTATAACAAGCTAACGTCAAATAGAATTATTATATTAAAATATTTGCAAAATTCGATATTACTTTTGCTGGGACGAGATTAAAAAGGGAATATTTAGAAAAAAATAAAAGACGAATATTGTCACTCTCAAAAATTCTACTTCAATATAGAGTAAAATAATAACTAGAGTGGAAATTTCGTTCTACTAAAATTCAATATCCATGTAAGATAGGTTTAAAATTACTACTTTTGAAAATATTAATTTCATCCTAGCCTTAAGAAAATATATTGAATATGTTACATTGATTGCTAATCATAAGTCCAGTTGGTATCTCATTGTAATTAAGGCTTTTCTGAAATCTTTGCTATGTCTTATCTTGTAATGGTCGGCTCGTTTTAAGATACTGAGTAAACTAGATAAGTACGTGTCTCTAGTAGTACAGTTAGAAAAGCATTTATTTATTTTGAAATGTATACTCTATTTGGCATTGTTATCAGTATCTGAAAAACATTAATTAATAATTTTTTTTTATTTTAGAATGTTGATAGAGCAAGGATAATATACACTCATTTATTATTCAATGTTAATTTTAGATTAGTCGTTGAAGAGTTGAATTATACGAGTTTAAGCTTAGTATAATGAGAATGTAAGAGCACAATTACCGTTTAAATATTAATATAGCATGCTAAAAGTAAGAAAAAGAAAATTAAAAGTCAATATAATATAAATATTTCACTTAAAAACGCATCGATGGATAAAGGTATTTTACCAAGTAGACAATAATCTGATATTACAAATGATTTTTGTTTTTTTTTCTTTTTTAAGGGTATTTCAACGAGAATATATCCGTTGGTACAAACAGCAAAGAAAAGTGTTGGTTTTTTCTTTCTTTCTGACATTAGTAATTTTTTTAAGATAATAGTTAGCTATTAAAAATAAATGGAACAGCCTCTGTTTAAGCAATGATTTTTCTATCGCACTAAGACATCTGAAATCAATATGTCATGCCCTCAATTATTTAATTAACTTTTTTGAATCTCATATGAAACATAAATTACGATAATAATTCGTAATGCAAACAATTGCAAAGTAAAAGTAAATCTCTCTCTCTCTCTCTCTCTTTCACCCTCTCCTCATTAATCAATGTTAAAATTTCTTTGAAAATTTTACTTACTCTACAAGCACTGTGAATTATAAAAGCGTGTTAAGGATATATTAAATATATCAAGAAAAATCGACGGAGAATAGCCTAATCGTACTTGGCTTCTTACTCTCGGTACTTTGATCGTGCGATACAGGCGACAAGACGGTTTCAGGCCGTAAGCATTTCACAAAAGCCCTCGAATCTCGATAAGAGGCATCCGATATAATCAGCTACTTAGGATGCCCGACTTCTTGTATACGTATACATATGTATCAAGTGTATTATCTGGCAGGTCACATATCCGACAAAGTATTAAGTATAATCATAGAGGCAATTACTAATCATTTAAACGATTCTTTAACGCTACAATCGACATGTATTTCTTTAATATTCTGAATTTATTAGGTATTGACAAATTTCGACCAGAAGGAAATTTTATACCTTCTGATCGGTATGTTATCGATTGAGTATGTAAATAATTAACTAATTAACTTAACTTAAAGAGCCTCAAACATGTCAAAGCGCAGTTAATAGAGAATTATGATATGGCTTTGATATGAGGATACATCATAGTATCTTGAAGTATTGTAATTAATATTTGAATATTCGGAATCACAGTACTTTTCTTGAAATTCAAACGAATGATTGTCATTTTTAGTAATAAAGACGACAGATTATAGACGAGACATTTATCAGTATTAAATAAATTCAATTTCAATTTTTTAGTTACAAGACATACTTATTGATTATATGCCTGTTGCGTTATAATTTTGCGATGCGGTATAATTTTTCTATGTATTTAAATTGAAACATTAACAACAACAAAAAATGTTATTTATATATAGCTCAAACGATTTTACAAAATCTATATACATTTAAAGGTATTTTTCATTTATTCAATAAGTAATAATTTGTTTGTATCTAAACAAAAGAAACTTGTTATAGATATTAAGGAATTATCTATTTTTGTTGTTGTTATTGTTCACAAATATACGTATGCAAATAGCTACATTACATTAACATATAGAAATCAAACTAAAATTTTATGATATTTTATTTAAATATTTTTAAAATACTTTACACATTCTCGTCATACATTCTAATCGACTATTAATACGTCGTACGATTATAACAAATACTCGATAAAAATTATTTTCTAACTAGGAAACCAATATGAACTTTCTTTTTATAAATAATAAACGTAATCCAGTTGGTGTTAATGTTTCATAACTTTAGAATAAAATAGTATTTACCATTAATATGTTATTAGAAAGATGCAAGATCGATGCCACTTTATTTTATACATATTGATCAATGTAATGACCGTTTCTTGTTGAATGATTTGAAAAGATTGCAAACTAATCACATATTTTTACTTTTTTTTTTTTTTTTTTCTTTTTTTTTATTCTTATTATCATGTTGTATATATTTTGTAATAAATTGCGCTGAAAGTTAATGAGCATTAGATTAATTGTTATTTGTAACGTTAATTTATTATTTAAAGTTGGAAATAGTTGTGTACAATTTTCTAATGTTTCCATGTCAAGAATAAATATTCACGTTGAAAGTAGATAATAATAATTTTCTTTCGATTGACTTTATATGGGACTCTCATTTGACAAGTATGCTCGAAGAAATTTGTTAATTTTTAAAAATAACTTTGAACCATATTTGTATATATATATATATATATATATATATATATATATATACAATTTTTAGAAGCGTACCTAATACATACGTTTTTTATTTAAAAATTCAATTTTAATTTGTAAAATTCGATAGGTTGCTCGTCTAGATTATTTCCAAGCAGCTTCGTTATTTCAAAAATTTAATCAATGTAAGATGCATATTAACGAGCGAACAATGTTGATGTAAATAAATATTCAGACGAAGAAATTTCAAATATCTTATCTTATATAAATTATATAAATCTTATAAATCTCTTAGATAAATTTATAATTATGAAATTAGAAAATAAAATGAAATGCAGTTGGAGAAATTTTAATGACATTACGAATACGCTTAGAGCAATAATAATAACACTTATCATTATCGCTAAATGCATCGCAGTGAATTATGAATTGATTCGATTTGTCAATAAAATTAGATGCCTTTATGTCTTCCTAATACAAAAGAGGACGAAAATATCAATTGGAGCTAGATAAGTAATTACTCAATGATAATATTAACGTATAACAAGGCCCATGTTTATCGATATTAAAGATGGACGAGAGAGGCAAGAAAGCCATCGCATGCTTTCGCCCAATAATCCACCGCTCTTTTCCTCACTAATTCGGTCACCGACCGAGCACAAACACAATACACTCATTCATCTTTTACGCAGATGAGGTTTGAAAGATGGGTGGTTGTTATGGGATATTATGGGGTGGTATGGTGTGGTTGGGTGGGTTGAGGTGGTTAGAGGGTCGGGAGAGAGGTAAGGGCTACGACGAATTGGCGAGAAAGAAAAGTATAAAACATTTAGGAAAATTGGTAATGGATGGGCGCACCTATCGCTGACCGATATGGCACGTAGACGCTACTATTTGCGAGTTGGAGCTAAATAAAAAGGGCGAAGCGTCGCCATTTGGAATACAGGGTAGGCAATTGCATACGCGTTAATATCGATTGCCGTGGCGTTGGCTCGGAGCTCTGCTCCCGTTTTGATAGATGATATAATAGTCGGTAAATCAATGCACGCTACTCGGTAATTGTCAACGTGTCGAGCGTTGCTCCGTACGGAGTCGACTATTTGCGCGAAATTAGTAGGGAGGGGACAAGGTCCCTGTCATTGCCTGCATAGCATCGACTGGGGTCAAAGTGCTCGGTCGCTTTACACGGTTACCGTTCCTAATTGTTAAATAAATTTGGCACCAGCCGGGTTAGGGGTGGGGGGTTGGTAAGTCGGTAAGAGATAACGGTTTGTTGTTGATTCTGCGCATCAACGGCTCACCGCACTCCGATACTTTTTCGCTCGCTTTATTTTCGCCCGATATCGAATATCACGAACATTTATATTCTGGCGCGCACTCGCGCTGCTTTTATTACTTTTATTGTAGGGATGTGACTGGCCTGGAAAAATTTTGCTTAAGAATTTCATAAATTTTTATATTTTCAAAGGCACAATATTAATGGAGTATGACTTGGACGTACATTAAATTTATAAATCTATGTCTGGGCGGCAAAGAAAAAGTGGACACGATATTACCGCGTCTGTGTATTTTCGAATTTAAAAGAAAAAGCTTCGCGAATATTGCATATTCGGACGTAGAAATTTAGAAATTATGACCACGAGCGTACAATAAATAAACAATAAATATTTTCAATTGCAGTGAAACGGACGAAAAATCGTTAAACAATTTGCTCGTGATTCTTAAACGTAATGTGTTTCTTTCTCCAAAGATATTCGTTTCTTGGACACAGCAACAGCAAATACGATATACAAGATAAATAGTATTGTATGCGTAATTAGTATTTATGTTGTTATAATTATATTGTACAATCTTGAATACTTATGAAAGACAATATAAGTGTTTTGAGAAAGAAAAAAAAGCACAGCTCTCGTGCACTAGAAAAACCAATGTAAGCTGAAAAGAAATGAAAGTATAAACAATTTGTTTGATCCACGCGTATCTGACAATATAACAACTTGTACTTCGTTGAATTCAATGCTTATAATTATACATAATAATATAAGTATATTCGCAGTTTTTAAAATTTTCACGACGTAATATTGGACGAGCTTGCGTAATGAATATTTCATATTGAAATTCTAAATATTTAGCGACTTTGATTGAACGAAATATTTCACTCGCCTGACATATTGTAAAATGTCCATTTAGACTGTATTTAAAAGTAGAAGAACTTGTAAGTAATAATATTAAAGAAATGTGTACGTGATATTATAATTACGTGATATTCAAAATTAAAATTCATTCATTTTGAATAAAATTACCTTGCCCTAATGACAAAACTACGGCTCCCATTCATCTCAGCTAATTGCTTTTTAAAATCATTTCTATAGTTAATAAAGAAATTAAATTACAAGTACAGCCAAGAGTTTTAATTTTAATGTTTTAATTATCGTAATAGCGTTCAATGTATAATGGAAATGAATTTTTTGTTATTAATTAATTTGTCATTACATTTTATAATTAGGAATTATTAATTTTATTCAATGAGGACTAATAATACTGTGCTTTTAATAACGGCTCGCTGATAGTTAATATTTAACACTAAGTTTTATTTTTCAAACGATGGCAATGTAAAGCGGCAATTTTTTTAACTTGCTCTACTTTAGTGAATTATATATTAATTAACGCTATAAGTATAAATAATACTCGTGTATAAGTAATTTAATATGTCATAATCTGTAATGTTAATCTTAATACATTAGCTTATAAGTAAAGAATTCGAAATTTTGTCAACAAAACGGATTAACAGGATTGAAATTTTTTAATAAAATTTCTTTATAATACAAAAATTTATTTTAAAGACTATATTGAAAATTAAAACTTATCAAACATCGCAAAAACATGAAATAACAATCTTCTGAAATCATTCATTTACAATTAAGCGAAAACATCTAAAAATAATAATTCAATTCTCAAATATCTTTTTATCTATTTAGAGTCAATAGAAATGATGTAACATAGTTAAGAAAAGTCCCTTATAATTTATTACATAGATTTGTATTCAAAAGTTTCAAAATTGTTTCATAAACTTTGAAGAAAGTTTAAGAATGTACATACGTATTATTTTTGGATTTTTTAACATTTTATATTATTATGTCTTATATTATACTACATTGATAATGTAATTAATGTTTTCCCTCCATTTTTACCGTATTGTAATTTATAATTTCTTGATTTAATACAATTTCAAGATTAAACTATAATTTAATGTTGTAAGAATATGTACAACTTGTTTAAAAATCATTAAAAACAAAATAAAGAAACATTTTTTATTCTGAATTTTTTTTTCTATTTGATACTAATGGATGAACTACATTCATTATGTAAATGAAAAATATTAAATATACAAATACATATATATATATATATATATATATATATATATATATATATACACAGATATGTAATATAGTAAATCATAAATATAATAAAATTTATTATATGCAAAATATATATATATATATATATATATATATATATATATTCCTAAGGCAAATTGTATTATTTGCAACATACGTAACATACTGGTTTACTATTTTTTGTTGAAAGCATAGATAATCCATGGAATTTCTTAATAAAATTAATAGGACAAATCATATTATGTTAGGCAAGAGGTTAAATATGTGTTTAATGAAAAGTATGTCACCGATATAAATGAAAATACAATCACACATACTTTACTTTCGTTATAATATAAATAATATAAATATATAATTACCCGCATTTTGTTCTATAAAGTATTATATTAAGTATCAATACTTAAGAAAATTATAAATTACATACTTATGTGTTATTGATAAAAATAACATCTAGTATAATAAACTGTGACATTTACTTTTATATTTTACATAAATAATGGAGCCAATTTTTTTCATATACATGATTAACAGTTATATGTTTTGTAAAGAATAAAAAATAAATATCTTCACCATGACTATTTGAAATACATATTTAAAAAAATAATAATTACAATGCAATCAAGTTTTTTTTTCCATACATATTCAAATTATACCTGAAATTCGTTAAATTTATATAGCATTAGGATTACAAAAAAAAATATCTTTTTATAAATATCAAGGACGTGTATTTTCTACTTTATAAATTTATTAATATTTTCCTATTAGTATGTTAAAAAATATTTATTGGTAACAATTATATTAATGCTACGTCTTTTACTAAACTTATTTCTCAAAACAATAAAATTTTTTAATAAATTAAAATTTTACCTTGACATTTATTTCACATTTTCTAACTAAAAACTTAATAGCTTAAACCTTAACAAAGTGCACGAGCAATTATATCATATTTGTTATTTTGTTGCTTTAAAACGTAAATGAAAATCGATTACACGGTATTAATATAAAATGAATTTATTTTAAATTGCTTGATTGGCTTTGACACCTTTTTAACTATAGGATTAAAATACATGTTTGTAGTGAAATATATGTATATATATATATATATATATATATATATATTTATATTTTCAGATAAAAAGTTATAAAATTAAAATACATTCTAGTGAATATTTCATAATAAATGTTACATTAAAAAAAAAAAAAATTCACAATGAAAAACAAAATTTGACAAAATCATTCTCAAACATTCTTGTGTGTATTTAAAATTTATATATATTTACACAAAAGTAAGTCTAACTCTTTAAAATATACTTATAATAGTTTAAATAAATTTACTCACGTTACACGTGTAACACTTGTATTTATCAGTATTATCATAAGTTTAATAAGGTCATAATTTTCAAATATTTTTTTATAACTCAATTATTTCTTTTTTTTTTTAATTTATATTATGCCGGCAAATATAACAAAAGATTATATATTGACATTTGTACAAAGTTTCATGTATTAAATTTTTTGTGAATTCTATATTCTTAATATAGTAACTATTTTCGAATAATTCAAATTTACTTGAAATAATAGTAGTTTAAAAATTATTGATATTTAATTGATTATGCCTAATAATTATACAATACATGCTACTAATAAAATATATAAAATATTGTGCTTTTTATAATTGTTTCAGGCGAATAAAATTTATTTTGAAAAATTAATGGCACTATTACAACAAAAACTATCGGATTTATTATATTATTATTAGGATATACAACTCTGGAATGATACAACAATGCAGTAAAAAAAAAAAAAAAAAAAAAAAAAAAAAAAAAAAAAAAAAAAAAAAAAAAAAAAAAAAACACGGCACTTCTGAGCAAATACATATGATTTCTTATCTATTCAGTAATTAAATAAGACAAAGCCTTTCTTCGCTTTTTAACATTTTAGAACGTTGGTATATACCACTGTCTAAATAGTGAACTATATTATGTTACTTGCAATGTGTCTGCAATTTTTTTTCTTTCAACTAGTAGTATCCCACAATTATCCAACACCTAAATCTTACTCTGTATCACGCAATTTGACGAATTGTATTCGATATTCTACATTGTTAAGATTAAAAATAATAAAATTCATCTTATATATTTAATATATTAATGAACATAAGATTCATGAAGATTCTTCTTTGTAACTGATTCATTTTCATATATTATAAGCTCTACGTTTGAAATGAATATATTCTATGAATTACTTTAATTTTTCAAGCTCTACGTTTGAAATGAATATATTCTATGAATTACTTTAATGTTATTCATTTTTAATGAACAGTGAAAAATTATCCAATAGCTGGATTAATATCGGTTTTTCCTTATTAATTTTTATAACGTTTAAACTCTCGTCTTTTCTCATTAAATTAATATAACAAATACTCACATGTGAGTTTAAATAAGTTGATTTTTCTTACATACATCTTTTCAGTATATTCTAATTTCAAAATATTCTTAGTTAATATATTGACTAAGTATCATAATATAAATTAATTAAAATGCCATTGATAATAATATTTTTATACAGAAAATTCAGTCAATACTATAAATTTAAGGATAATTTAATAACTAAACATTCATATACAAAAAATAAACTGAAAATATTTTATGTAATAAAACTTGTGTTGAACATAAACATTTAATTAATGAAATTGAAAATTAATGAAATGGATTTTTTATTGTATTCTGTTTAACTTAGATTTTAAAATTTTTTCACATTTTAATTATAAATAATTTTCACGTGAATTGTAACAAAGTACTTTTAAAATAATTCTAATATAGTTTCACTCTATATGTTGAGATAATCCACTGAATAGTAGGGAAAAAGGATATTCTTAATCAATCATTATTTGAGCTCCAAAATTATATATATATATATATATATATATATATATTAATTTTTATATCAAATTAACTTATTAGAAATATAAAAAATTAGTTTCAAACCAAGTTATATTGCATTTTACAGTAAAAGTTGTTCTATTTCCTTTAGTCTTCTTTCTAAGAAAAGGCATACGTTTCACAAATAAGAAACCTAAAAAATGTATAATATTGTGTAAAAACTTAATTACATTAGAATATAATGTATATAATATCTATTGTACAAAAATATATATTATTATGTCTAGTATAAAAATTAAGAAAAAAGAGAATTTTTCACCATATAATTTTTATTTCAACCGAACATCTATGAATGTTATTACTTATGTTTGTAATACATGTTGCTTCAAAAACTCATTAGAACGTTATTTGTCCCGATAAAACATCATTATGTCTCAATCAATGAATTAGTCATTGGGTGTGGGAACATTGCTATTTACTTCAATTTGACTAATAATGCATATTTTTTCATAATTAAAAGCAGGAAAGTCATAATTTCGAATATTAAATAAATAAAACTAAAGTCATTTTAATGACCACATAATCTAATGTGTAACTGGTTGAAATTCAATATAATCGAAATTAAATAAAACCTCTTTTTCACTGACATTGATGTATAAATTTGAGCTTGTTTCTTTTTCACTAATTTGCAATTCATTAAATAAAAGGGTAAATACGATATTATTCTATGGAATAGGCTTTATTGACTTACAATTCTAACTCTCATTATAATTCAATGTTATTATTTTGTTGCTCGTAAATATTTAACAATTCATAACCTTATTAAAACAAGATGACTATGTCCTTTTATTTTGTATTTAATCTACCAAATCTTATTGTATTAAGACATCTTTAGAAATAACAATCTTTTTATTTGTAATTATTGCACTAATATAAGTATTTAAGAAAGATCCAATATAATAAATAAATTATAAAAACATCGTAAAGTTTAAAATATGTTTATCAAAAATCTAGAAAATGTTTGTCATACAATGCATTCATTAACAAATAAACAAATAATAATTAAACATGCATGTTTTCGTTAATTTCGTTATATATGAATAGGGTATATGTGATAAGTGAACAATTAATATTTGATTATAATAAGAATAAATATTTTTATTTTCCTTATTGCATTAGACTTGATATTTTAATGTGGCAATTCATGGAATATTAATGGATCTTATGTGCATGAACATTAAATGCACATATTATATGTATAAATACTTAATTACTCAAAATATTAATTTCTTAGACGAAGTTCAACGTTTAACAATTTAAGAATAAGTATCGATCTTGAAATATATATGAACTATTATGTTATTGTATTAAGGGAAAAATAATGGAGCATTAAAAGAACAGCTTCTCGTATTCTAATGCAATTACTTTAAAATTTTGATCTGTGATTTATTCATATCGTCATTCATTAATAAAAGTAATTAATAAATAAAAATAAGGAAATTTCATATTTTGAGGATTTTTATTACCGTTCACGCAACGACGTGTCAATGACTTCAATAAGGCTTGACATAAAAATAGACAACAAACGACGCTACATTTAGCTTAATTAATCATTACAATCTACCGAGTAAGACTTCAATTAATTCAATTATATATCATGTCCAACGCTTGATTGCCAAGTATTTGAATAAAATTAAAATTATTTTGAAAATTTTAGTTATAAACTCTCTAATTTATGTATAAATATAAATAAATATTTCAATGAATTACTAATACGTTGTAAACGAAGATATTCAATCATAAATTTTTCTTCATAAATATATGTAGTAAACTTAATATATCTTACTGCTTCATCGTCACATAAAAATAATAATTGAGCTCATATTATATAGCATATTAATTTAAACAAATGTCAAATTCTTATTAAAAAATTTACAACTTTGATAGATTAAAAAAAAAAAAAACTGTTAAATTTTCATCATTATTAAATTATTCATTATTATCAATTATTCTGAAATCTCTCAGTCATTATATATAATTTCATAATTAATTAAATTAAACATTTAAAGCCATATTTATATATATATATATATATATATATATATATATATATATATATATATATTTAAATAATTCAAGACAATATCAATGTTAACACTATTTGTACTGATTGAATAAAAATACAATTTATAGTAACTTTTACTCTTATTTCATCATACGTATTATTATGAGTTTGATTACATATTTTTAAATATAATGACTATGAAATTTAACTAGCACTTTATTATCGCGTATTTATGTAACTCACATTTATACTTGATTAAAGCCAATCCATTTGGAAAAACTACAGTACAAAAATATTTTAATTCATTAATAAAATAAGTTAATTATTAAACATTTAGCGCTCAAACAAAATTTTTTAAGATAAATTATTTTGTAATAGATCAATAAATTCTTACATAATTTTTTTGCTTATTCAATCATATAACAATTATCGGTTTTTTAATAAATAACAGAATAATATATAAATATATAAGATAATGTATAGAGAAAATTAATGTTTAAAATGAAATTACAAAGGACAAATTACCCTTGAATATAAGTGTTTTTAGTTTTATATTTTATTTTGTTTTATATTTTTTTTTTTATATTTTATGTTTTATATTTTGTTTTTTGTTTTTTGTTTTATATATTTAAATTTGTTCGTTTATCACTCAAGGTAGTCTTAATATATGAAATGGATCAATTATTAAATTAGCGACAAATACAAAATATTTCCTATAGCGATATTTGCGATAGCGAACTTATATGTTAATTAAAAAAAAAAAAAAAATCATAAAATACGAATAAATTTATAAACATCGGTTTTACCTCATTTTACGATATTAGTGGTGTTCAAGTGCGATATTACAAAGTATATTGAAAAATATTTCAATACCACTGATGATGAATAAGTTTAGCATCTAATTGGAGAACATTTATTTACATGTTTTTATTATGCTTATGGAAAGTAATGATAAATATATGTTATAGAATACATTTGAATTTGTATTATTATCATTCGTGAATGACGAGATATTCATTTAGAACCATTACTAAATTGAAATAATTATTATAATTATTAATATTACTACAATTATTAAATTCTTCTATTATAGCAATGTAATTAGTAAAATTAATTGGTTTATATTCAAATAATTATTTTAATCGGTATTAAATGTAACTATGTCAAGAGATAACATATGCTTAATAAAACATTTAATTGTATTATAACATATTTGCATGTATGTAAAAAAGCAGCAGTTCAGAAATAAAAATCAGTCGTATAAATAAACGATTGTAATAACCTTACGTCACATATGTATTTACGAAACGTACAACAGAAATACAAGTTTTGGTTGAAATATTGTTTGAAGAGATAAAATCTCTCATCGATCATAATGAATCGATACTTGTTCCTGCTCAAAAAAAAAAAAAAAAAAAAAAAAAAAAAAAAAAAAAAAAAAATCTAATTGTATCAGAGTATATAGGAAATGAATTAATGTTGAATAAAAAACAAACAAGCAAACACAAAAACAAATATAAACATAACGTATATCGATATTTCACGAACGAAATATTGCATGTATTATGTGAGAAAAAAGTAGAGAAAAGAAAGAACTTTCACATAATGCTACATCACAATTGGACGTGAACATCATTAGTTTATTCGTAGGAATATAGAATAAATTTCTCGCGCACCAAATACGAACGTGAATCCCTTTGATTATTCTTTGATGGAGATTCGTGAAGAATTTTTACTGATATAATAATTCCTGGAGTTCCGAGTAGGTCAGAAAGTGTTTTTTATTGCTTTGCAAAATCCATTACTTATCGTGCTAATTGAGATGCAAGATACTTCATAAACACATACTATTGGCCGACGTTATCAATGGAAGAATAATTATCGTTAGATCTCTAATTTTCCATTTAATTTACCAAATTTCAATTTCTATTGAGATATCTTTTCATCACTATAGACACATTTTTTCTTTTACTCATGAAAAACAAATTCCATACGGAACCAAAGCGACCGGCGCTTTCATAATAATAATAACAACAACAACAACAACAACAGTAATAATAATAATAATGATGATGATGATGATGATGATGATGATGATGATGATAACAATAGCAATATTAATAACAATAATAATAATCATAAAAAATTGCAGGACAATAAAGAAAGCAGGTTGACGTGTGCGTTATTGGCGCTGAATCACGACCTTTGGCCTGATTCATCTAAACATTTTTTTGATTCAAGGCAGTGAATTTTCTTGAAAATGAGATTTCACGCTATAGACGACTTCACTTGCTAAAGCAACTCAAAGCGCGTATTCATAGAATCTCGGGGCTTCGTTTTCAATTAACTCCCCGACGCTCGTAACCCTTAGGAACGCGAGCCTCAATAAATCACGGCGCTTCCGAATTTCCGCGGTGAAAATTTTCGAGAAACCGGTTCCCGTACCCTGCGTGGGCGCGACGATTAAGAGTGCGTTCGATCAAGGAGCGGCCGATGAGGAGGGTCGCGCTACGTTGGCAACAATCCACGTCGGGTATAAATAAAGCTCACACTGAGAAATAGTGTCGCGAGTAAAGAGATTTTCGTTCCTCGAGAGCGTTTGCTCCATGGCAAGGATATTGGAAGAAGCCTAAGGATATTGTGCGAGCGTGTCTTCCTGTCGCTCCTGAATATTTCTGTCGATAATACGGTGACAGTGGTCTCGCTGAGGGCGGGAATGGGGATGGGGGCGGAGGGAGAGAAAGAGAGAGGGGGGGGGGATAAGACAGCGAGGCTCGTGTTTGCGCTCCGATTGGGCAACAACGCAAGCGATATCTCGAGTTCTACAATGTTTACGCGCGTCGACTTTTTTTTTTTTTTTTTTTAGGTTAACGATTGTTTGTTTGCCTACGTAATGCCTATTTTTATGCGGCACGTAAATATTTCCGCCACGTATTTAAATATGATTGATGCTAATTATTTCATAATATTATCATTACACGGGATCTATACATCTTTTGCAAGCTCCAGGGGCTGCGTCAGAGACGCCGAGATAAGATAAGTGGTTTTGCGACGCACCGTGTTGCTTTGAAATTATTTTAAGTATCAAAACAATTATAAAGACGCTCGAGATGTTCTTAAACTTGGCAGATTCAAAGCGTCGTCTTTAAGCAAATTTATTGCTTACTTTTTCACGAATACAGCACGTATTATGTATCTAAAATGATGCGGATCCTCCTGTCAATTTGATTATGATTTTCGAAATAAATAAAAATTTTCATTATTGCACAATAACATTCTTTTCTCTGTACGTGCATTGTTTTGTATTTTTTCATAAATCGTTTTTCTTTACATGTTAGATTATTTTGCAAGTGTAGAGGGTAAAAAATGTGATAAAATCATCTTCTGTTTGTTTTTAATTGGGAAATGAAAATTAACGAGTGATAATCGTTTTTAACAATTGACAAATATAAATGTTCAGTAATTAAATTTACGTAAAAGATTATGTTACTTTATTCTATTCTTTAATTATACACGAAAGTAATATACTTGAATATCTTTGCTTGAACATGAAAGAGTCTATATGTATAAATAATGTAACGTGCATTGGTTTTTTTTTTGTTTTTTTTTTGTTTTTTTGTTTTCTTTTTTTGTTATTACGAATCCAATGAAAAAATAATAGTCTCCTGCGATTTGGTTATAATTACATAATTTTCATTTAACTGTTACGGAAACACATAAAATTATTGCACGCGCGCATTGAATTATCAAAATTTCAATTACTTCGTATAAAGTTCCAATCACTGTGCGAGGAAATTCTGAAGCATTTAAATATAATTGAAGTATAATATTTCACAAGAGCTTTTATGCCATTAATAAAATTATTGTTGTTGTTCTAACAAAATCTAACTATTTTTAAATAAAAATTATACGCAAATACTTACTTTGTGTCGCGCATTTACCTACGGATGATTTAAAATCAGTGTATTTAGAAATCTTTAATATTATGCGCGAAAATTATAACGGCACAACAATAATAATAATAATAATAATACGACGTTTAATCCGCCGACTTTTGCATTAAAAATCCCCACCAATAAGAAATTCAATTGCAAAAGGAATTGCAGTAGTGCGACAACATTCTTATTTATTATCTATTCATCGCATTTGTGAAACAATCAACAAGCTTTTCCCATCGCTTGTCATTTTATTCGACAAACATAAGCGTAATCACGGAGCCTGGAAGATAATAAGAAATATCACGAGAGGAGCGACGAAGGTGACGAATCGCACATAAGTAAGCGGATTTCGCGAATCCCACGTGCGCCACTCCCGCGTCTCATCTTCCGAGTGCGACGAGGATGAGGCGAGGCCCGCTGGCTTATCCATCCCTGCCAAAATCATCGCCCGTGGAAGACGCAAGTAAATAAATAGAGCGATTGTATCGCGTGAGGCATAAATTCCACGTGGTCGTTAATAATCGGGCCGCGACGCCCCTTTCGGCCACTTCGGCTCGGCCCCTTTCCTGCCTCCATTCGATTAACTTTACTTCAACGCTAATATGTGGCGCGTCTTTGACGGGTCATTCGATATTGTTGGAATGAGACCCGCGCGGAATGTGAGAATTTATGTGCTTCTCGCGGGCAATTGCTTGGCGAGCGAAAGGGGTCGCGTCGATATAAAAGTTAATTCCGCAGAATTTTAGAGCGGCGCGGGCGATAATCTTGTTTTTAGAATTGTAGGAGCGGAGTAATTCGACGCACGGAGATGTTTTTTAAAGATTTTATTGGCTGCTTAAATCCTAGCTCAAAAATAATTTACCATGCCTTTCAAATATTTCAAGTCAGTACTATTTTTCAACGATATATTATTCATTCGATGTTGCTAAGTACGGGATACGAGTAGTTTCTTTTTTATATTCAAATTTATTTTACGATTAGTTTTATATTGCTTCTTTTTTTCGTTTTTTTTTCTCGTTTTTTTCGTTTTTTTTCGTTTTTTTCGTTTTTTTTTTTTTTTTTTTATATCTTCCAAAGTCTTTTCTCTTGCGTTGCCAATTTTAAAGAATGGAGAAGTTCATTTTGAGAGTTTTTGAAAAAATTATTATTGTGCATTGGCCTTGTATCAAATACGATTTTCTTTTAATTATCAAACTCTATTATTACAATGTGGTCGACAGAATGAATTGATTTACTTATGTAAATACAAATTGAAAATATATAAAAATCATATGAATTGGGGTTAAGGTAAGCATAATATGAACGATATTTGTAGTTCTTGCGTGTGTCTTAAAGATATTAAATAAATGTGCTAAAAGAATTCCATTAAAAAAAAAACTTATATAAAGTTTCTTTTATGAAAAATTAATTAATTACTGTACAAATTCATATATATATATATATATATACTTTATGTTTGATATTATTGTAAGCGCTTCAGGGACAATACTAAACGTACAATAAGTTCAATAATATTTTCAAAAAAATAAAATGGAACTTTCATTTCTTTCAATTAAATAGTATGATCGTGTAGTTCGAACATAATTTGTTACAATTAATTATAATTAATTAATCTATCCAATTCACAATACCCTAATTTATGATTTTTCATTTAACAATTATCGCCAATTTATCGACGTGATATACTAATTATTAACATCCGCTTAAAAGATATTGCCAACGGAATATTTTAATAAAATATTTCGGTCAATAAATGAATAATGTACTTAAGAAATAACGAATCTTCGATTTTTCCCTCCAATTTTCAATCTTTCAAATAAATTGAGTTTAAAATTTGAATAAATTACAACTAATTGATGTAAGAGTTTGTAATTATAAAAAGAACTTAATTAGGTAAAACATAAATTTAGTGACTCTTAAAATTTATATCCCTTTGTAGTAAAAGATTTTAATGCCTATCAATTGTACAAATCACTCTCATAAATTAGCCAATAATATATGAGAAAAGGATATTATTATAACTTTCACATTTATTTCTTCAGCTTTAGTTATTCAATTTCATATATTCATTACATTATATCTACTTATTATTGTTGATACGTTATTTTTTATATCGTTCTATTTAATATTAATTATTAATGCATTATTTTTTATTTTTAGAATAGTAAATTGCTGCGTACATAATATTTTAAGTATTAAATGCAAATAAATTTTTACTTTTTATTAAAAGAATATTGTAAATAAGTAAAATATAGAAGTACAACTTCTTTTTTTTTTTTTTTTTTTTTTTTTTTTAAACATTCATGTACGTAAAGTTATACAATACGTTTAATTACTTTAAACATATATATATATAGAATGTATAATTGACATTCATTCATTCAATCAATTCAATTTTCAAGATAAATGTGCATAATGAATTCGATCCATGTTCTAAGCTTTCTTAGAGTAAGGATTCACATTTTTCAACTATTTTATCATTAAAATATTATGTTTTCTACTTCAATATAAATCTCCTCTATTTTAAAATATGAATATCTCACTTTAAAGACCTTAGGATTTTACAGCGTTGCAATTATATGTACAAGAATGTATAAGAAGTGTCTAATAGTTGATGTGTGGGGTGCATCCTTAAAAGGAACTATGGCTCAATACGAAAAGAAAAAATACGACATATGCAAAAACCTTCAAGGGCTATACATTGATGAAAGAATAATACTGGAGATCAATACAACATATTTTTCTACTACCCTGATAGCTCAACTGCATGCTATAATTGAAAGTTACAAAAGCAACAATTATTTTATACTGAATAATAGAAAAGAAAACAAGATTATTATAAAATGAAAATAATAATGATTAGGTGAAATCGAAATGTCAATAATCATTATAATCTATGCATTTTTTTTTTTTTTTTTTTTTTTTTTTTTATTTACATTTTTTTTATTTCTATTTTCGTTTATATCATATAATTCATCATCTTCTAATTAGAGTATTATTGAAGTAAATGATAATCGTGGCTGGCAACATGACCATTTGAAGTGGTATCGTCATTTCAAATTTTCTTTAAAATAAAATCAGTTAATGCGATAGATCTATTTAACATACATTGGAATAAATTTCCGTCAAGCGTTCAAATTTACGTACAAGAAATAATTAATTGTTTATAATCGCACGATTATTTTGAAAACAAGTAGATGCAATTTCGCTACCTCGCCCTGTTCAAGAATTTTTCATAATGAAAATATTCAATATTGTATTGTTGTAAATCGGAGATTTTAATTTTAATTAATGAAAAGTCGCGTTGAATAAAGACCGAAGCCAAAACAGTAAATGAACTTGTTGAAAAGAAAATTCCGAGCCAAAAGTACTTATGTTCCTATTTTTATCAATTTCTTGACTGCTTCTATTGCCAATACGCAAATTTGCTATTTCTTTCGCATTTTCACGCCGCTTACGTAAAAATAGCGCAGCATTAATAAACAGTGGAGATGCAAAAAAGAAAAAAGAAAAAGAAAAATTAAATAACTGAGTAGAATCAGAAGGAAAACCGAGCTCGCGTAATATTAAAAGAAATTCTTTCGCGTGGTTATAATGACCAATAACTTTTTCTACGAATCTCGAATTAATCCATTCAGCAATACCAAGGCCACGTCACGGCACAACAATATTCTCACGAGAAGGATAAAAAGAGGCGTGAAAATAGTGGAAAATAAATGGAGCCACTCAACAAGACACGGCCTGACTTTCCTCTTCCCGACTCGACATTTGTCTCCTCCACGCGCGCATCTTCCAAAAATTAATCTTAATTAAATTTATTTTCAAAATCGCACGCGCGCCCGCTTGCTTCCCTAGGAGCTATTTTTTTTTTATTTTTTATTTTTTATTTTTTTAAAAAGTCTTCGTCTGGCCTGCTACCAGGATTGTTTTCTTGGCAGAGCTCGGACTTTCGTAACGCGAAGTGCCGCGCGTATATGCACTCAGCCATGGGCGCCGAGTGCAATAAGTGACTGCAGGCACATTTTACTGCGCGTTCTCTAGTCGCGATTTATCTCTTTGCTTTTCTCGAAGGCGACGGACGACAATGCAACATATTTTTGAGGACCGAGACACACGAGTTTTAATTAATGATGCCCCAGGACATAGTGAATGGGTGCCCGCGTAAATTCATCATTTCTTCTGCATACGTAATAAGCGGCATGAAATTTTTTAAAAATCCACACACTTTCTACTTACTCACTTACACTTGTTCCGCACTTTTTTCCGCAGTTTGTATATATATATATATATATATATATATATATACACACACACATAATACATATACATTAAAAATCATTTCAAAGCCAATTTATCCTAACGATTTTAATAAATGTAATTCTAAAAGAATTGTCGTGCCACATTCACAACAACGACAAATAAAATACTGCCAAAGTTAAGCATTAATTAAAGTACGAATTATTAATACGTAAATAAATTGCTCTTGTTGATTTAATTATCTTCATAAGTTGTAATTACTTTTTCATAATCAGGTTTAGTATCGAGCATTTTTTTTTAAATTTTTTATATATTTACAGGTATTTAGATTGACATTTGGAATATTGAGCTTCACTCTTCGACTTAATCTACCTTTTTCGACATTTACCTTTTAGATTATATAATATTATATCACTGGATAAAATTCTATGCAAATGTATTGTTATAATTTTAATTTTTTCTTCATTAAACTCATTCTAATTTGTAATCTATAAAGAGCCTAGATTTTTAAAATATCAAAACGTAAATTTCATTATAAATTATGAATATTTAATGTTTGCGAAAATACTTTGATCTATCTAATAGCAATATTTTATTATGTAATAATATAAACTTTACTCGAGTAGGTATAGTTCCTGTAAGTAGTTATACTCCACATTGATTCATACGAAGCTTACACTTATTATTATTATATATATTAAAATACGTAAAATTTAAAATAGTTATGGGAATATAATTTTCAATAATGGCTTTAAATATGTATAGGCTACTAAAATTTATTTAACTTGTGAGTCAATAAAATATTTATGAGAAACTTTAGCCTACATAAAGAAATATTTTTATGCATAGGTTATTACAATAAGTTATTATGGATGCATTGTCGGGAATATATATGTTACATATTTGAAAGAACTATGTTAATAATCAATATTTTATATTTTTACGTTGAAAGCCGATATCTTTACAATATAAATATTGATATTCGTATGCACAACTTTGAATAATAGAGATATATAATTAAAAAAAAAAAATAATAATAATAAAATTAAATGTAACTCTATACACTTCAATGTAATTTAATACTCATACATTTTTTTATAATTTGTAAATTTATACAACAAAATAATCATTAAATTCCTTTCATAAAATAACGTTAAGTTCCTTATTCACTTATAATAAGGTATAAACTTAATACACTTTTCCCATGAATTTTCCATTATTTTTTTTTTTTTATTATTTTTACATTTTTTGTGCGTGTGTGTGTGTGTGTGTGTGTGTGTGTGTGTGTGTGTGATCAACGAATTTTCAAAAGTAGTTGAAATATTGTCGAGAGTAAAGCTTGGTATAATTTATTACTTTCTATTGAAATAAAACATGTCTACTTAACGAAGATTTTTGAACATTGAATTCTTTATCGCAGAGCATTATTTAACTGGTTTAGAAAATATACCAGAGAGAAATAATATTGTTGCGAGATGAGCCAAACTCATAACTGCCATATACCACGACTACCGAAGATTAACTACAGTAGTAAGATAGAAAAATATTTCAGGAAGATCGTTTTATGATGTACCCGAAAATCCAATCAGCCTTCCACATCTGAAAATGGTAGAACGCATAATATTTTAAATTTATTATAACTAAGAAGAGCATTACAATAATTGTACAAAGGTGCAAGGAGGATTCGTTTTACATTATCCAAATCTTTAAATAATATACTTAACGAATATGTTAGATTTTAGATAATTATCGGAAACTATCGTTGAAGGATAAGGAATATTGCAACAATATTTACGACTCCATTTAATTTAACAATATCTGCGACTCTCCTTACTATTTTATTTGAAATATCTAGGAAATTATTAAAAAAAAAAAAAAAAAAAAAAAAAAAAAAAAATATTGATAAAAATGAAAAATATGATTTTCTAAAAATATTAAATCAACCGTAACGCATAACATTTCAAACCGAGGTAGTTCCAATAGAATAACAAGAACAGTCTAGTGCATTTCCGTGTTGAAAAAATTCAAAAATATATATTTTATATTCCAGTATGAATCAAAAGTATGAAAAATGTGAAGAATAAAACAAAAACAAAAACAGCTACGAACTTACAACAGCCTTGCAGTAAAAAATATATTAAAAGAAAAGATTTCAATGAGTACAAGTTTAAAATTATGCTAATCATACTGATACTTTCATTTGAAAAAAAAAAAAAAAAAAAAATTATTGTTTTCCGTGGCAAACTAATAACATAGACTTTATTAATAAAAAAAAAAAAAAGAAAATTAAAATTTGCAAAAATGTATAAAAATGAAATATAAAATTGAAAATGATATTCTATAATAAATTATTAATTAGAGTTCAATATTTTCTTTAACAATTCAAATGACGTGTGTTTATGTGATGGTTTGAGTACATGGATAACATAAGACACATAGGCCTACGGATAATTAATCGATGTCTTAATGATTTTTAATCATTATATTTTCTTTCATATTAGTACAAATATACTTATGCACTAAATTCCCTTTTATTTTATATTTTCCCTATACATTAATTGAATTGAACGCCAAGTTATCGGTGCTTTTTATATTTATTTTTATTTATCTTCTGCCAATCAAGAACTATATAAATTATTTATTTAATATTTGATATCGTATTTGACATAAATGTTTAAGGGCATCTTCAATCATCAAGTATTAGTTGGTCATTATTTTTTAACAATTATATTTACCAATGGAATTACCAAAATTGGTACATTTCTATAATTAATTCTCTAAACAAAAACTACCACTAATGGAGAGATAGATGGCAATGATTTATATATTATGTAACTATGTCTTCGTGAATTAAGTACATTCAATAGAAAAGGAAAACCTGGAGAATTTATGTTCAGATAGTTTGATATTAATTATTACGAATTATATTATATTAGAATCAATAAGGCCAGGGTTTTACAAACATTTCAGTTGATGATAATTTTGCGCTTATTTACATGATTTTAAAATATTTTCTTAAATTTATCACTTAATACTCACTTTTATATTTTTATTATTTTTAGCATAACAAACATAATGAAAAATATGATTTATTTTAGATACACGTATTTTGAAAAGTTTAAGGCCATTAATGTTTATAACTTAAATCCATTCTGTTTTTTTTCTTTTTAAGAAAAAATTATAAAATATTTTCTCCCTCGCACTAATCAATTAATAAAAGTAATTTTACAACTAAAAGCTCAATAGCAATTTGTTCATCTATGTATAACACCGTCACTTAAGTTTCTAATTTCAAATCAATTAATAGCTAACTATTCTAAGAGTAAATTAAAGGGAATAAAATAGAATTATATATTTTTTAAAATATTATGTTAAAACTCAGTTTTATTTAATAAAAAAAAAATGTTTGCAACTACTATGATGAATATAAAATGTAATTAAAAATTACTTTTTCATGATAAACTTAAAAAAAATGTTACATTCCTTCATATATTCAATTTATTTATATTTAAAATCAAGGGAAAATAATTATGTAAATTAATAATTTTAATAATTTTAAATAATTTGCAAGTTGCTAGAAACGTGGAGCGTTATTTTGCGAAATTATGACTTTTTTTTTCTTTATTTTATAGAATTAGAGTATATTTACAATTTTGTTTATAAACGCTTATTTATAATATAAATATAGTTTAATCTCTTAATCGTTCTAGATTTTCTTAACACACTATGAGTCCAGAATTCAACCATCAATATTGCAATGTATAAAGTAAAGTTTACCCTGCCAACAAATACATTCGTTTCTCCCCCTTCCCTTTCGTTCGCACTCTATCCTCATATATACACATTTTCTATAAGACCATTCCGTATTGCTCATCGTTCATGATAAACTTTCCCCAAATTAAGCACCCACAAAAAGCTATGATAAACAATAAAACGAATTATCATCCCACCTCCCCCTCCCCCTTTCATTATCTATAAGTCTGACCAATGATCATTTTTCTCTGACACACGCGCGCGCGCACGCATTCGCGCGCGCGCGCACACACACACACACACACACACATAAATTTATGTACGCATGTATGTATGTATGTATATATATGTATAGGTAAGCACATACTTCATATGTACGACCACCTAATATTTGGTCGTTCATTTGCCACCATCTTTTTCCCCTCTTTCACGCATCGAGGGACGAAATACAAAAACCGTAGGAAGTAAAGCGATCCTCCGAGGGGCGAATACGCAGTGGGAAAAAGTCAGCAAGACATCCCAAGAATGAAATGAAAAGGGGCCAAAATAAAGATACTAGAAGTATAGAAATGTAACGAGTGAGAGGAAGACAGATTTAGCCGAGGTCAAATACTTTGAAAAATGAGCTGACATGAAATTTATATCCTAAACTTTAAATGATACAGCTTACATAGTGCATTTCTGACATTATATCAGCAAGAAAAATCTTTTGACTCTAAATAATATTTACAAAACTGTTTGAAATTAATTCGATGTAATTATAAATGGATAAAGTTGCAAAGAGAGAACAGCGCGTGTGTGAGTAACATACAACAATTATTGGTAATTTATAATGTAAATTAGAGTATAAGAAAATAAAAATTTTAATGACAAATAGAACAATAACTTTCGTAAAAGTGTATAAATCTTAAGAATTAAGCTTGCATTTCATCTAAAATATTCATTTTACAATCAAAATTTGAATTCATTTGGAAACATATATAATATAAAATTCTTCAAAGTTAATATGAAAATATATGCTGCTTCCAAAGTAAAGAAGTAGGAAGAAAATTCTTGAAGAGAAATTTTTAAACTCATTTTAGGACCTTTTAGTCATTGAAGACGGTTTGATTTAATAATTTCATAATAATAATTTATAATTAAATTTCTTGAAAGATTTCGTTTAAAAGTATTTTACAAATTTGAAAATTTCTTTTTGCTTTAGTTTTTTTTTTTTTTTTTTTTTTTTTTTTTTTTTTTGCTCCTATAATAAACACTGTATAAAAGCGTCTTTGAAGCCAAAGTAAACCACTTGTTATAAAGAAAGTATTACTTTTTATAATGAAATGTTCTTTTCCATTTGCTCGAGAATTACATTATCAAAATTTTCAAAACTACTAATAATACTAGTCTAATACAAATATAAATAATAGAGGCTCCTCCTCCTATGCACAATTTAGTCGAGAAAACCAATATCAGCCTAATTGAAGCAGTAGAAAGAAAGACACGCACGCGACGTTTTCGCGAGAAATTGGAATTGATTACTTATTTTCGGCACAGACAATAATGTAAGAAGAAGGGGCCTTGTACTAATACTTTTGTAATATGATAGTTGAAAAAATAGGGCGGAAAAATAAACGCGTGCTTGTTAAATGTGTATCGCGACTAGTCTTACTAACCGTAATCGCATAAGAGGAGGACCGCAGCATTATCGATCGATCGAATAAAACCCCGAGGGTGTACACGTGTAGGTGCGTGTGTCGGATATATGGTGGCAGTTGGGTGAGGGAGGGGCTTTAAGTAATTCCCTTTTTACCGGCGGCCAACGGCTTTTTAACTAAAAGATCGCGTCGGGACTACAAATATGCCGCTTGGACATTGTGTCGCGTGGCCATTGCGCATGCGCATTGCATCGTGCAACGCTATCCTACAACCCAGCGGACTTGGGTTTCTAAGGCAGAATCGGCTGAAAATTTGTAAATATTAAGGCGAGCCCTTAGAGAGCTCAGCCTTTAACGAATAATGATTGATTCGAAAATTCCTAGGATGTTGATGCAATCTCATTATTCCTATTTCTGATAACTCCATATTAAAAATTCGTATTTCGACTATCCAATCAGGCTTTAATCAGGTATAGGGTGCTTTTGACACGAAAAGAAGGAGGAAAGTGCTGAGCATACTTCGGAGCTTTGAGAATATTCGTCGGTGCCGAGAATGTCAAGATTGTTTGACCTTTCGACGTAGTGGGAATAACAATTCTATCATATAGCTGTGGTTTATCTTCTACAAGACATTCTCCCCGCTCTTGGCAAAAACTGAATTCTAATTAGTTGTAAATTACTATAAAACTATTAACTGTAAATACTTTTATTAAATATATTATCTTTCATTTTTCATTCTCACACGCAGTTTCATGAACGTGATTAAACGACAGAATCCAATTAGATAATGATTATGGTAGCATATATACATATGTGTGTGTATACGTCTTTAATGTATAGCTCGTTTAACTCACTTTAAAGTAGCCAGTGTATGATGTGAAATATGATAATGCGTAAATAACATCTGTTAGGCGTTTTCTTACCTGAAACAAAATAAAAGAAAATATGTCATCATTAATATCGTAATCTAGAGAATTTTTCTTACGCGCAGCGAAACATGCATTAAAAATTACTTTTACATTGGGATAACCAAGTCTCGAATTCGTAAACTTTGACATTTACCCATTTATGAATAGTAACGTTTTCCACCCCTATTCAAACACTACATTTACTCCCATCAATTTTACTGCGCGTGTGCAGCATTTATAAGCAAAATAAACTCTTTAAAAATATAACGAATTCTCGAGTGTTGTAATGGAATTGCTACACTAATACCGTCATAGCAACTCCACTTCATTTCAAGTTAGTTTCCATCCACTCTGACTTAATGCATATTTCAAATGACAGAAACGGTTAATACGATTTAATACTGACGAGACTTACGAGGTTTACAATCCCAATGATTCAAATGGCTTATAATAAAGAAGAAACAAAATATCGATTGGCTCTTGTAAAGAAAGACCCGTTTTATATTAATGAAATTATTAAATGAATTTCTTAGTTTCTGGAAACGCCGTTGGGATCGACTCGACGAATCTTGGCATATATAAAATATTGTTTCGAATAAAAAAAAAAAAAAAAAAAAAAAAAAAAAAAAAAAAAAAAAACGAATGTTTGAAAGATGAAAATAAACGGAATTTGATGGATAAATGTGACTATGAAGGGGTGAACGAGAAGGTAAAAGGAGCAACTAATGACGAAGAAAACGTCAACTACGTTAAAGCGACCATGGGGCATTTATAATTTGACAACGAAGTATTGAAAGGATCACATGACCATAGAAGCACGGAAATGCGTTCGATCGTTTTGATCGCATTAGGCGGTGCACAGCACTTTATTATACGCACCAATGCCGGCGTAGCCCACCTTCTACGGGTAATAAAGTCTATCACTCTTCAATGAGACTCTACAAGTGCTTGTGCAGTCATAAACCCGCTCTCCCGATACAACGAGGAACGAGGAACAGACGCGAAAGGGGTGTGAAAAAGAGGAAGAGAAATAATGGGAGATAAGCGGGAATTGCATTCACGACGACCGCGAGGCTCTATCGCCGGGACAAATGACAAGGAGGAAAATGTGCCCGAGAGTCTTTCCTGGGCGTTACTTAAATTTTCCATGTAATCGGAATGTAAGGTTACGGCAGACACAGCGACGGCCATAGAACGGAAACTGAGAGGAGATGGAGCTCCTCGGCTAGCTCAGGTACGCGTTTAACGGCAGATGCTCAAAATAAAACGAGTAGGAACATGCAAATACTTCATCCCCCCGTTTACAATTCCTATATATACGACGACGGGCGATTTTCGACCAAAATATATAAAAATCTCTTGTGCCGAGTACTTCCATTTTCTGCTTGGTAACTTTCCGCCTTGCACTATAAAAGAATACCAAGTGGTAAGGAAAAGCTCGGTAGAGCCTGGCATATACATTTATTCAGACAAGCATACTTACGCAAGTCTGCGTATGTACTTGAATATTCGAACGTACGGCAAAATAAAACGTAGAGAACCAGTATTTTAAAGCTGGCGAATGTCGGATAAAAGTGCTATTCTAGCCAAAGATAATATATTTAAATATTCGCATGTACCGTGCGTAAATTTCTTTCGGCCCTTTAAAATCTGCCTTTTAAATATTTATCCTATTAAATTAAACCTTTTAAGATTGAATTAGAATGTAAATTGCATTTACTTGGGAGGAAAATTTTTTATCATCTTCATTGATAAATAACAGAGCAAGTTCAATTTTACAACCACGATGATTATTACATAATTTGGCCGTGAGTATAACCAATACTGTAACTTGACTCAAGAACTTCATTTGAAATTTACTATCTTCTCTTATTCGTTAGTTTTAATCAAAACAACTCTACACCCTGTTTTGTGGATTGCCATGCTTGTATTTACCTATTGAAAGTAAGTGAATGTGCGATAATGGGTTAGACGACTGTGCTGAAAGTCTACATGAGAAAAGCCACAAGAGTGAACAATTGCATTTCTCAAGATTATATTATAAAATAGAAGAGTGAGATACGGTTAAAATAAAATCTCGATAGCCTCAATATTCCATTATATGTAAAAATTAATTTTAACTAAAATTACTAAACAGTCGTTATGAGTTGCAATTTTCAAAAAAAAAAATTCGAAAATATTCAAGATCTTGCATTATAATATTTTAGCATTAATAAAGCCTGCGGGTTTGCCGGCGAATATGGAAGCTTAACTTCTGAAACGTCGCATTCTCGGAAAATCCTATACCCTCGCATATTGCGCTTTGAAGTCATACGCAACGATAAAAAGGAATCGTGCGAAGCATAAATGGCTTTATGGACATTACTTAATAATCTTATTTTACACTTTCACATTGAATTAATGCAAAAATACTGTTAAAATCCGCAGTTTAATAGCACAATTTCAGTATTCGAATAAAATATGTTTGCGCGCATGCGTGCATTACGAGTTCACGAGAATAATGCATACTTTTGAGTCTTCATACATATGCATTATCCGATGGTGAATATACCATCTCACACACACACACACACTCTCTCTCTCTCTCTCTCTCTCTCTCTCTCTCTCTCTCTATCTATCTATCTCTTTCGCTGTATCCGCGCGCGCGCGCGCGCGTGCCTAAGTGTAAAGATGTATATATAAAGATGTATATATATATATATATATTTACAAACTGCCGGATACATGTTAAGCAGAAAATCTACGACGCAAGTAAAGAATACATGAATTGTCTGTTAAAATAAAAAAGCTGTAACTTTCGAGTATAGAATTGCGAATAGCGGTAGAATCTCCGAGGCAATAAAATTCGTAAAGAATAATGCTCGCGGGAGCGGCTATCATTTAACTTAAGAGTCAGTCCTACACTTAGAGCTTGAAATATTCGTATGAACTATAGGGCAAAAGAAAAATGTTTACAAGTGCGAGTCTCGTTGGAGCTACGCTTTCGAATTTAATAACAAGTTGAAAGCGATCGTAAAGCCAAGAGGTTGAAAGCTCGTCACTGACGAAGATAAGCAGCGTTACATCCGTGTCAAAATCCCTGGCTCTTCTCCTAAACCCCGAAAAAAGAGAAAAAAAAAAGAAAAAAAGGGGGTGGGGGGGGGGACATTGCACGCTCAGCGTTAACGAGACATCGCGCGAGCCATTAAATCAGCTAGTTAGCGTACTAGCGAGAAACTCGCAAACGGATGGACGAACGCAATCCATGGAAAAGGGGGAAGAGCGAGGTCTCGGAGGTTATGTGCGCTCTCGCAGACGAAGGTGCTGGAGTAGAGGGCACGAGCAACGGCAGCAACACAGCAGCAGCTGAGGTGAATGCTGAGTACGCCAGCGCGAACGTATCGATCTCGGTGGTAGGCCGGCGTCGAGTCGCCAGGACGAAAAGCCGTGAACTCGCTCCCGTTGCGCCCGAGACTATCTACCGTCAACTGGCTCAAGGGACAGACCCCTGTTCCTGGTTACCCGATCGCCCATCTCGTGCCTTTTAACGATCCGCGGGCATTTTGCCTATCAACCATAGAGAGTTTGATGCCACTACTGAGCCATTGAAAAAAATACGCCTCCAGCTAGCGCTGCCCCCCTTCACCGTCTTCGTCTCGAACCAATGCAAAGTCTCGCCTCTCTTTCCCCATCCCCATCCATTACTGTTGTCTCACAAGCGATGGCTCGTTCGCGCCCATTGCGCCCATCGCGCCCGAATACGTTTAACAACCGACCTATGCATTTAGACTCTCCTATCCAGATTATGGCACTCGACGACAAATTTATCCCCTCGTTGTGGCTGCGCCTCTGAATATCATTACACGAGTGAGCTAAGCGCTTTACCGTATTTAGTATTAGGCGGATGAATCCAAGTGCGCTACATCCGCTGCTGTGCCATCGACTCGCTCGTCAACTCGAATCTCCTACGTGGGATTTAACGACTGAAATGTTGAGACTAATAGCTCCGTCGTTGGCCATCATAGAAACGATGTTACCATGAACACGTTATTTCAGTAACAGTGACCGTTGTGCCTTTCGTAATGCTTGTTTCTTTGGTGGGGGGGGGGGGGGGGGGGGGGGGGGGGGGGGGGCAAACAAAAAAATAAAAAATGAATTTGTTGCTGGAAAAGATTGTGGCCCCAATTGAAAAGAATATTTATGCACGCGTGCATCGGTCTTGCAATTAAATTATCAATTTCATTATTCTTCTCGTTTGCCACGAATTACTGTGATTTAATGCGAAAACAATGCCTGTATTATTAAGACCTGCGTTATTGCAACTTTAAAATTTAAATAAAAATATAAATGAAATATTATTCTTCACTCGCGTTCCTCATGTATTTCACGGAATTTATGCTAATAATATTACTTGAGCCGTCTATAAAACAACTATTAGTGAAAAATGACATTTTCGACGATTTAAATGAATGAATCGAGCGAATTCGCGTATTTTGCAAGACCGTGCAATAGTCCCTGGCAATTAACAGTCAATTAGATTAAAAATTAATAGTTTAATAAATTATAGTCGGATACTTATTTATAAAGTAAAATTATTGCAACTAGCTTGAAATTGAAAATTGAAGGTCACATCGCATTATTTTAAGTCATACAATAATTCTAATACATCTTTTTTAATAAATCTTTCATGAAATGAATCAACGTGATATAAAAAAAAAAAAAAAAAAAAAAAAAAAAAAATTTTAAACTTACGTTATGAAACTAACAATATAGGACATAGTAGTATCAGCTTCTTACAAATTATTATAAATGACATATTGCGAGTCGTCCATAATATATTTATTTTATAATACGGAAAATTCCAAAATTTTGTCAAAATTTCATACTCATAAATTGGTCGTTAATCATTAAATTAAATGCAAACAAAACTAATTCACAGAATTATAATACAAATTGTAACATTTAATTAGCGCATTCATAAGATAAATATTTCATTTCAAATTTATCATAATTTATCATAATTAAAGTTTTCAATTTTATCTGATTATAAGATTTACAACTGTATTTGTTGAAAATTCTTATAGAATAAGATGGCTAACGATTCAGTCAATACCCATTTAAGAGTTGAAATGTTCTTGAAGAATAACATCATTATTATCTATATGTTTTTGCCTATCTTTAATGCCATTTCATCTACCATATAGAACTTGATGATATACTTTATTATTTTATAAATCACGTAATTATCACTTGGTTTAAAATCAAAATAATTTTTTTTTTTTTTTTTTTTTTTTTTTTTTTTTTTCGGTACATTACCATTCATATTGAAACAAAATATATATTACATTCTCAGCATATTTCAGGATACTTTGCATTTTTTGTAATGAAACTAAATTCTTGGCTTACTACTAAAGCCAGATCTCATAAGATTGTTAAAAAATAAATAATAAAAATTACTATGCTATATATGAATACTTTTTAACTAAACTCAAATTTACTTCTAATCTCGGTTAATTTGTGTGATTTTTTTTTTCACTTAGCGCTTGGTTAATTTCATACCCTTACTGTGCGCCCTTAATTCACACATTTATGATATTCTTTTGCATTGGGCACTAGTTTATGTTCAATCACGTACTCATCTAACAATTAAATATGACGACTATGTTGTAATAGTCCGAAAGTTCAATAATTAATAATGAACAATATTGCCTTTAAATATTCGATATTGTAAACAAACCTACAAAGCAAAACCAGATCAAGAACAATAAAACGGTATTTGGAAAATCCGAAAAGGAAGTATAGAGCAGATGAATGATCGAATAAAAAGAAAAGACGAAGAAAAAAGAAGAATGGAGGTGCAGTGTTCGTGTGACGAAACGTCGTAATAATAAGCTCACTGGGCGTCCTGGGGAATTTCGGAAAGCGCCATGACTTATTAAAGTTAGCCAAATAGGTCGTGTGCTAGTCTTGGCGGTACAACAAATTCCGAATGCCAAAATGTGAAAACATCGTTTTCTTTTCGTTTTTATTTTCTAATTTCTGAGAGCGCGGCTGCGCCACCCTGAGATACTCTCTCCTCAATAAAAAAAGAACTCGCGACAAAGAAGAAAAAGAGCTTAGACGAAAGAAAAAAAAAATATATATATATATATATATATTATTATTATTATTATTATTATTTAGAACGATGTTTGAAAAGATCTTTTCATAGGATTTACAAACTTGCAACATTCTATTTCTTGCGGCATTTCTTTAAAAAATAACAAGCTAATGAGTGCTATAATATATCTTGGTGGTATGAATTACTTATTAAAAAAAAAAAAAAAAAAAACTCAAATTAGAATTCTAAAATATATACGACAACATTATGGACGACATATTGATCGTAATATTCACGTGAATTGATCGTGAACTTTCAACATTATTCTTTTTCTATACACTTTTTCATTCAACGTATACTTTGCTTTAATATTTTCTGATAATATTTAAAGATTATAATGAAAATAATATAGCTACGCTCTTTATTTAAACTCTGATCGTTATTATAATAGTCCGGTTAAATATATCGTATGTATTGAGATCAATTGTTTTATAAAATGTTTATTGTAGAATTTATTACGCAACCGATATAATATTTGACATAAATTGTATTTTTAATTTAATCAGCAAATATATATTTTTAAACTCTGACTATATTTCTCTGAAGCAAAATATGGACATAACTTAAAGCGTATAAATAGCTAATGAAAAAAGAAAACTTATAGTTACAGCATTTTTATACAATTATAAATGAAAATTTTTTTATATAATTTTCAAAATAATTTCAAGCATTATTTAATACATTAATTTAGAAAAATTGTATATTATAAATACAGCCACGAATCACAATACTACTGTCTATTGTCATAAAAAAAAAAAAAAAAAAAAAAAAAAAAAAAAACAATATACAAGTAAAAATTCAGTACAATTTAGTTAATAATTTAATAATCATAATTAAGATTTAATATTTCAATAATATAAAGTAAACTTCCCATTCTAATATTATACTAATAGCCCGAATTACGTCTCAGGAAGATTAATGAGATTTCTAAATGTAAACAATTGTTTAAATAACTCACAAATTATTATATATTCGACGAAAACACTTATGTATGAGCAGCTACGATATTTCACTCTATTTCTTTTTATTTTATTTTGTCAGAAAACAATCTTAGTATATATCGTTTAGAATTTATAAACTTTATTATTGATAAATTTAAAAACAATACTTGTTTGAAAAAATGTGCTATAGCAGAATTAATCCGAAGTATTATTGAATTTTATTATATATTATGAAAGATTTGTTATTAATTTATCATAATATTCGTAAATTATATTTAATGTAAGGCAATATATTATAATTAAATATTGTTTTGAACGAATAACTAACGATACAATGATTCGATATGCGTGAAAAACGAAAATGAAAAACCAAGATAATATAATCATAATTCATCGAATATCTTTATTTTACGACATGAAATATTACTTTATTGAAAAATCCATTCGTTATCATTATTTGTACTACTATTGATTTTTGAAAAAATAAGAGTTAAATTAAATTAAACGGAATTTCTAAAATAGAAATAGAAAACTTACTAACCAAATACAAAATAAATGTTTTAGTTTTATAATTATGTATAAATAATTATTTTACATTTGTATACCTATGTTTCTATCATTAGAAATTCAAAATCATCCCCACAAGTTAATTTATTAATATTATTCTGTCAAATTGAATTTTTATCACATTTTGACTTCGTTCTATTAATTTCTTATCAACTGTTATAAATCCAACATTGATATCTATTTTTAATGTTTTACTATATTTTGTTCGTTATAAAGCTGTCTTTGCTCTATATTTAACTCTGAACATCTAAATTATTTATATTTTGCAACTACGTAAAATACATAATTTAATAGCATTACACGTTAAAACATTGAATCTGTTATATTAAAAAAAAAAAAAAAAAAAAAAATTTGAACTATCAATAATTGTCTACTATTTAAAACATTTATAATTTAATTATTATATAAATATCTAACTTAACATGAATTTCTCTGTAGTTGTAAATACTCCATATCATTTAGAAAACGTTATGAGTCGAAATACAAAAAAATTATTATTAATAATCTTTAATGGCTATAATTCCCAACAAATAATAATTACTAAAAATATTACTAAAAATATTAGACAAACTATGGTGCGAAATTTCCAATAAAACTCCGAGAGAATATATTCTATTACATTTTACATAATATATTGATTCAATTAAATTATTACATTCAAAATTCGTTATAGATTCGATTAAAAAGTGTTAATTTGGAAATCTCTATAGTCAGAAATTTATGAACACGATAATACTAGCGCTGACAATTTTCGACGTGCAATTAGTATTGAAAAAAAAAAGTTACGCAAAATAGGACGAAATTTATAGAATATTATTATCCGATAACTAATCACGCTTATAATGAAATATTTCGGTATCAAAAAATTTTTTAATAATTGGAAATAATTATTTCTTACTTATTACTGATACTTCCATTAAAAGTGTAAGGGAAATGTATTAAAAATTAGACGTAATTTAATGTTGCTCGTAAATCAATTTAAAAATTACTGATAAATAAATATTCTATCAATCATTAATGAATATATGTAGAACTGAAAAAGTATAGGATTGAATCGAAAATTAGTAAAATATTATCTAACCGAGTAACAAAATGTTCAATGCTATACATGTAACGATACTTTTTAATTGTCAACACATTCCTTCCATGACAAATAATTTAAACGCTAAATTAGCTGGCGTGTATGAGAGAGTTGATTCGATATTCCAAATCTTTATTCTTTGGAAATTAAAGAGCTCTCGATTTTCTAATAATAGCCGCTTTGTTGAATGCTTGTAAATAGAAGACGACCAAACAACTAAGACGAATTCTTATACAAAAATTGTATTAAAAATTGTAAAATATTATCGACTTGAAATATTGCGTACTTTACGATGAATATCAATATCGTTTTTATTGAAGAAAAAAAATTCATTAATTAGAAAACTAATGCTGGCCCTTGTTTTAACACTTAAATAAAACTTTGTCCAGCCCCGTGGAAATATAAAAGAAAAAAATCAAACAAACAAAGAGAGAAGGGAAGAGAGCAAACAAAATAGCAGAAAAAAGATAAAGGGAGCTTACAGTAGGTGCATTAAGCATACGTTACTTCATGAACATTCATCCGTCATAATAATAACTCCCCTGTTATATTAATTAGCTCTGACTCGTATTTAATTGCCCTCGGAGCTTTAACCAAAGCTGCTAAGACAGTTATTCGACAAGGGCAGAGCACGCGGATTGGTTGAGGGGAGTGTACGGGTGATGGGGAGGGGTAGGGGTAGGGGTTGGGGCAGGGGGTGGGAGGGGGAGGGGGGGTTAGGAACGGAAAAAGAGAGTCAAGCGGATAAAAATCACAACGTCCGAGAGAGGGTTTATTGTGTTGGTGGCTTGTCATCATGGACGAATACTATTGAATAGTCGGTTTTAGCATAAATCCCCCGTATATGCGTGTCGTCATGAGGTTAATCACAAGCCGACGCCTACGTTTACAGGCGACCACTGTCTCGGCGCATGCGTATTCGTGAACCCTAGGGCGTCACTCGTAAAATTGCAATACCAGTGCTTTTTCGCTGTAGCCTATGGATGTTCGCACGAACTGCGATAAGTTTTTGTCGGATTTAATAGGTAGCTTAGGCGAGTTCATGCGACATGACCCGACAGATGTAAGAGCTTCTTACTCTTGCCCACTGACAAGTTTGTTAACGAGTCGCTACTGATACGCTGCTTGCCGACTAAATGCCAACTAAAAATGGATACGACGTTATCAATTTACAGCTACGCGTCTCCGTAACATGAAGGATGAATTTTAATTGAGATCATCTCGCGCTATTTACTAATGCCAATCATTTTTTATTTACAACATAATCCATCAATTTAACAACATTTGATTTCCTTATACTTTGTATTTATTCATTAATTCATTGTATTGAGATATTATTTACTTACATAATATTTTCTAATAATCCATAAAGATACCAAGAATATTATCCTCAAATTAATGATATTGTTAATAGCAATATTTAAATTTTCAGTTTCACAAGCTCCATTACAATCGAAAGATGACATAAAAAATGAAAAATACCAATACAATCGGATAATAATCATAAATATAATAAAATATTTTTATCTAACAATTATTTCACATATACAGTTATAGATATTATAAATTATATTTATGACTTCTACTTTAAGTGGAATGAAGTGCTATAAAAATTATATATAATACCGAATTCATAATAAACGTCCTTCTACAATAAAATAGCTTTGACATTAAAATAAGTTTCAAGTAATGTTAAGATTTAACATAAAATTTTATATTAAAAAAATTCTATTTGATAAAATTATCTATATGTTATAATGTTTGGTAATATTAATAATAAATTTCAAGTTAAACAGTGCGTTTGTATTAAAAATTATTAACAGATTTCATGTGAATGAATATTTTTACAAATTGATCTTAATTTTTCTTCTTCTCAGCTTTTTGTATTTGAGAACTTTCATATTTAATAGCTTTTTATGATGTTATTCAATGAGGATTGAACATTTGTAAATAAAATATCACACTTAAATCTCCTTAACGCTACTCAAATAAATCCTAATAACTATTGAAGAGATTGAAAAAATTTTATTTAAGAGATTGAAATTTAAGAGATTGAAAATTTTTACAATTTAATAAACTTTTAGTTGCTAAAGACAAACAAAATTATATTTAAGTTATTAAATAATTAAGTCTCCTTAGCCTCCAAATAAATTAATAAAATCTTAATTACAAAAAGGCTCTACGAAGAAGAATATATACATTAATATAATGTCTAAACTTTTTTTTTCATTAAATGAAGATAGATAAAATTATACGATTAAAATAAGTTTTCAAGTTTCAGATTATTTTCTTTTTCTCTTACCTAATATTTATAATTTTTATTTTGAAAGTTATTCCATTTATTATTAGTTAATATAGTATTCAATTATACATATATATATATATACATAGAGAGAGAATATATAGAGAAAAAATGATAAAATATTTTCATTAATTTTTTATTTCTCGGTGTACGCAATTACTCGATAGATGCTTCATCACTTTTTTAAAAAAGCGACATTTTAATCTTATTTTTAAAGTATTATGCCATAAAATTTTATTTAAAACATTTACAATCGTTTTAAAAATATTATAAATTATCATTTATTCAATACATGTATACTAAAGTCGATACTTTCTATTGTTCGAGCACAGACCTAAACCTGCAATTACATTAATATTTATACATTTTGTGTCGAAGCTCGAACATTTTTTGCTATTTACGTGAATCGTTATAATTTGTAGCAAATGGTTATCCGCTCATCTATATAACATTACAACTTTCACTAATAGTTTTTCACTTATATAGATAAACAATACAATATTTGATACAGCAAGTAAATAAACAATTTATAAGTTATCTAAAAATTTTACTATAAAAAATAATAAACAAATGCAATTTAATTCAATTAAATCAATACCAAAAAAAAAAAGTACTTTTTATTTATAAAGAAAAAAATTTTGAATCGTCCTTTTAAATTATAGATTTTACATATTAGATATTTTATTAACTTAAATTTTTTCAATTTTTATTTGAAATTGAATAGTTCTCCGTTAATACCAAAAATAAAGAATAAATTAATTTGAAATTTATTGAAAAGAATATGTTTGTATAATATTAATATTATTTTGAAAACATTTATGACATTAAGTAAATACCATTAATCTCGCTTACAAATAATTTAATTAACATATCATTTTTCATTCTATTTTTCAGAATGAAGCTTTTTATTAGATATAAAGTTCTTATATAAAACACAAATTGTGCAAGATATATGAAAATAATAAAATATCTTGTAAATAATGAGGCAAATAATGTAAACTTTAGACTTTAATTTAAAGAATTTTCATTCTCAGTTTAGTAGGATATTAATCTGTCAGTACGATTATTCTTAAAATTAATTTTCATCAATTTAATGGTTCGTATGCTTTTATTAATCATAAAACCCAATTTTATGAATTACAATAAACAATTTTTTTGACCGAATAAAAGTATTCAAAAAATAAAAATTTATATAGTTTATAAAAGTAAATGTACAAATCAAATTATAATTTTTAATTAATAACGATTAAATCAAGATTATCTATCTCTCAACTATTTCTGCATATTCTTGCATAAAATATAAACGTGGAGTGAAAATTTTATGTAAAAGTAAATATTTAATTTATTTTAAACGTACAAATTAATAATTATTAATTTTCATCGTTCTTTTAAGTTTAAATGATTTAATTTAAGATCTAAAGTTTTATTTTATCACTTGGTCGAATTGAATAACATTTTTCAAAATTCTTTATAATGAAAAATGTCTACTTAATGCTGATGATGCGATATATTTCGATAACAAATTATATCTTATTAGTTTTTAATAAAAATTTTATATACTTAAACGGTAAGTAAGTGTTGCAAGTATTAAGTGGATTTTATTTTCTTAAAATAGTCCATATCTCCGCAAAACCAGTGATACAAGAAAAATAAGCATATCAAATTACATCTAATCCGTCAGTTTATAATCTTTTTGCGTGTCGAATAATCTTCTTTAAATAATATTGAATGAATTTTTCAAAATAAACCGAATAATAGTAAGCCATGTAATTTTTTTTTGTTTATCCTTAATAAATATTTTTATACTTAAAAGTTGACAAAATCACTGTTATTGTCTTAAAATGATTTCCATCAAATTAGTCACTTGATTAATTATAATTAAACGAGTATCTAAACATTGTTATTAAATGTTTAGTTTATCCTTCATCATTCTCTGTAAATAAGTATAATACGAAATGATAAAAATTAATCACTGTAAACTAAATGAATCATAGAGTGGAAAAAATTAACTAATATAATTCATTCGTATACAAGCGTCTTTCTTCTTGAAGCCTGCGTAATTTTTTAAAAATCTATTGCAAATAAACTAATTATTATTTATGACTCATTGACAATAAGATTTTCAATATAGAGCTTCGTCATTAGACATTAAGACAATATAGTAGCGTAACAGTGGTTCGCGACAGAGGAAGAAAATCGTGCAATTGGCTTTTACCGTCAGATTCTAAACAAACCAAGGCCTCTGTATTCGCTCTTAAAGACTCGCCAAGCAGTGAGCGACACTCGCAACGTAGAGTGAAAGAAGAAAGCTCCCCGGCTAATTTACGACTATGGTTTTAAGGCAAAACGCTCTTTTTTCTCAAGCGTATAACGTCTTTCGTTTTTCCCTTCCATTGCACGCATACACGCATCCACGCACACGCCTCTCATAGTTGGACTTATGTAAATTGATACATTGCACGAAAGTGTAAATGCACGTCGATTATTAAAGTACCGTGGCGCGAGCGCAATCGTCTACGGTTAAATTACTGAACGATGATGAGAGTCAACGTAATTTTGCAGAAGGTCGATTCTTCGATAGAAAATTTAGTACATAAATAAAGAAAGCGGTTGAATTTTCGCAATAGACAACTGATACTATCATGTTTAGGCTTTGAATTAATTAACCAATCCCAATCATATCGATCAAATGTATTATAAATACATCGCACCTACATCTTATCCAATCGAATAATTAATATAAATTGATATTGTTTTCTCTTTGATCGCAATAGCATCACTCTCACTGAAGAGTGCTTAATTCGTTCTAATGATTAATCTATTATAAAGCAGTCAAATTATATTTTTAATCGATGCTACTATTATTAAAATATTTCATTTTTGTATTTATAAATTTAAACGTAATATTTAGTCACCGATTAAGAATTTATATTTAACAATATTTAATTTATACTTAATTTAATGCAGTACCTCTTTTAATTATCGTATGAGATTGTCAGGATATTTTTAGCATTGTATGCCATCACATAATTACCACAACTTTAATAAATAGTAAACTCTAAAACTCTAAAGAATAAAAAGTAAAAATGTAATGATTGGAGGTAGAGTAGTGGACTGAGTAGAATAATGAAATATTAGTCAATCATTTCTTGCAAGCACAGTTCAATGGCTTTCATATTTAGATTAAAACAAATAAAAATCTACAACCCACATTGAGTAACAGAAATTTTCGATTTAACACCTTTTATCAATATTTTAAAGCCCACCTTTCATATGAATTTATTTATACTTCTCTCGATATTACCGCACTTTAAAATACTATTATTAAATTTACATAAATAAATATGTGGATCGAACGATGAATGAAGAATAAAGGGAAACAATGACATTAATTGAAAATAATTCTATCACGAAAAAAAAAATCAAATTTACTAAGCTCGATATTTATTTACACGTCGTAATATAAAGTAATATTTAGTTCACAAGTGCACAAATTATTTACTAGTTTGATTAATAAAACATAGTTATAATTAAAAACTGTTCATATTGCTCTATATTTTCTATTATGGAGTAAATGTAAATTTTGATTCCTCGAACGTTAATGTCTATAATACCAATAGTATAATTTCCATTGCAAATGAAGTTTAAATAAACAAATAAAAAGAACATTGTATATAAAATGCTGTTAAGCATTGCTTTATAATGTCACTTTTATGATTTTCAAATATGCGTTAAACCAATAACAATTTTTTAATTTGTACAGGAAAATTACAATGATGAAAATTATTCAAAATATATATATATATATATATATATATATATATGAATGATTAAATTGATAAGGAATAGACTGATTATTGAGAATTAAATTACTAATATTACATTGTGGAAATATATTACGTTGTATGTATAATTTTAAATTAAAAGTTGCATCATTGAAGTACATCCATCAAAACTTTAAATATCAAACGACGTAACTAAAATATTATAAATTTTCAAATGTTAAATTAAAAATTTTAAAGCATTTAAAAAATAACTATTACATTTTTTATATCATCTTGACAATGTTAATGCATTAAAGGAAATATTCGCCCCACTTTAATATTTGCTTTTTCAACAATTACATTTTCAACATATATCAATCATAGAGAGGAGCCTAAGTAATAAACAAAGACTACAAAACAATGCAACAAAGTTTTGTAACATATACGGACTTTATTTTACCATAAAAATAGTTGAAGTTAATAATCGTATAAATAATGTATATTTAATTTGAATTACTATATTTTCACGTACATTTTTTACCTTCCCTTATCTCATATTACAACGCGATTGTTTATTATACGTCATAATAAAACGAATTGTATTTTTTTTTTTTTTTTTTTTTTTTTTTTTTTTTTTTTTTAATAAACTGGAAAATGTTATAGTGCAAGAGAACTGTAACAAAACGTGTGTTTATTTAGCTTAGTAAATGTTATGTTTTATGAATATTTAAATGACCTTGCAATGGTGATGTTTGGCCTCGATGCCTAATTAGCCAACGATCGAAGATTTTTCAAATATTTTGCGCAATGCGGGATATTTTTAAAATTCTAAATAATTTTATATTCTTCATATCCAAAACTTTATTATTAAAAGACAACATTCTTCAAAGTATTAATTATTTTCGAATCTTTGATTATGAAATACTATGAAAGAACATGTTCTATTGGCATTGGAAGCTTGAGTAGAATACGCTAGTCACTGAAAGTTTTCTTAAATTGACAAATAAAAAAAAAAAATTAAAAAAAAAAACCATAACTATATATCATTTGACAACATGAAAAATTAAATAAGAGAAGCGGCCAGATTTTATATTAAAACTAATAAACAGTAAATGCATAAATTTAATAATGGATAAGAGGGAAGCCAGCTTCTGTATACAAATAAAATTGTCTTTTTTGTGAAAATGAATGATAAAACTAAGAAAATCCTCGATACCGATATATAACACTAAATTCTATACAAAAATTCATCCATATAATATAATATAAATTCGGTGAAAAGATCAGAAGTGCCTAACTTATGCAAATATATATATATATATATATATATATATATATATATATATATATAATTTCGAGCATATTACCTCTAAAATCACGAGTTAAATTTTTTAATTGATTCAAAGATGGTTCGATAGTACAAATATACATCACTTTGCACATAAATTGCATGCCGATTAACCGAATTCTATTAATTACAAAAGATAATGATCGTACGTCTATATTACTTTAAAAATGGCCGGATTTAATTATGAAAAGTAGTTTGAAAATTAAGTGATAAATGTTAAAGAGTCAGCATAACCGATCGACAAAAATACTTAATAATCATTCAATACATGATAATTGTATTATAATATGTACTAATATAAAAACATTTTAAACAAATATTATTTCTATTTGCATCTGTGCCATTATACTAAAATAAATAGAATTTATGAATGAATAAATGTTTATTTACTACAGTACAAAATACTAATAACATGTATTTCGCTTTTCGGAAATGTAAATTTACTGCTTAAGGACACTTTAAATTTAAACTCTATTTTAATTACAACGAAATCTGACTATTGAATTAATTTTCAGTTTAGAGAAAGCGACCGAGGCATTAAAATTTTCTTTTCTTTAAATAATATTATACACGTTAAATAAAAATAATGTGCACTCGAATAATTATCATGATTTACTTTCGATTTTCCCTCATTATCTCTCTTATATTTCCAGTCGTTCAATAGTAATACAATAAGTAATATTCAATTACATTTGTTCATACGTATTTGCTTATAGATTTCAATTGTATGATTATTGAATACAAACTTAGTTATAGTAATTGCAGCAACAACTGCTATGATTTTTTACTTTGTCTGTACAAGCATTTAAGCGCTATTGTATTTGAAAATATTATTATTACAACTGAAGTATTAATTTAACTGAAGACCGATCAATTTTTAAATCCTCATTATATGAAAATACGAAATTAATTTCGTAATAATGTTGATTAAAAAATCTATACTAGGTCATACTAGCCTCTATATCATAAAAATTGCGTGCTCTTAAATTGTCCAGGAAAACATTTAAAGATTACTATTATAAGCATATAGAAGGGATAACGTATAACTAGCAACAATTGTAACATAATTTACATATTAATTAAAATTTAAAAAATCCAGTAATATTCATATTCTCAATTTTTTTTAATTATTAAATTAATTAATTATTAAAGAACATAAACATGATGAAACGATCAAATTGTGCAATAATAAAAGACGTTGGTTGTTAATAATAATTTAAATAGTAAAAAAAATTTATATTGTTATATAAATAATATTTAAATGCATAAAGATTTATTTTAGTTACATGTGTATATCTTTTTTATTAGATATGCATATAATTATATACAATAGTAAAATATATTTTTTGAGTTTGCCTTTGCAAAAATGTTTAATAATTTTAATTGCACATATTTCACGTATTTTGTATACTTTGTTTAAATTATCCATTAATTTATGAGCTTTAGAATAAATTATTTTAACCATTATTTGTGATATATTTGCAACATGCCACAATATAAATCAATAATTTATTGTATTTTTAACATTTTATTTTCTTCTACAAATAGTGAATTTTACAGAGTTAATTCTATTCTTTTCATAATCTCAACAAATTTCAAAAGTTAAATCAGTGTGTACCTTCATTTTATCAAGTGAAATAAGTATTTTAAATTCAGAAAATGTAATATTACCCATATGCATTGTTTAAAGTATCGTGTTTATTTCGATAACGTATTATTAAATCATATAACAATATATGACAAGCTGCTTCCACATATATTAATGTAAATATAAAAATTAAAGTAAATATAAAATTTCGAACAATGTTTGTTATTGTTTTCCTCGCCAATTATTTATACTTTATCCATTTTTAATATTAAGCAACTTAGAATTATAAACAATAAACTTAATTAATTGTATTTACAAATTAAAATAATATTACTTAATGTTAGAGTTATTTTAAACGGCTTTTGAATAATAGGAGTTAATAATTCGTAAACCGTCGCTTGATAATAAAAATAATATTTTCAAATACACGATAAACCTTCAATAATATCTGATATATAGCGAGTTTATAAATATTTGAAATGTAATATAATGTAATTAAAACTCAAGTACATATAGATTTAATTATAAACTATTTTTAAAATGTTCTTGGTTATTAAAAAATATTAATTAATCCGATATTTAAAGTATCTTATGTAATAAATAACGTATGATTGATACTTTTAATTACTCATATATATTTGACTAAATGTACGGTACAAAAATCAATGATTAGTTAATACATTATTTATTTATACATGTCTTTAAGTCTATTTGCAACATTATGATCAAAGGATTTGAATACGATTTATCTATTACAATTTTTTATGAAAAAATAACGCACGTCTTTTGATTCTATTAAAAATAAAAATATCGTTGATTAAAAATGATTTTTTTTTTTCAATTTTAAAACAAATAGAAAATTTTTTTACTAAAATAGAAAGACTATAAAAAAGTAAATATTTCTTAGTTACTTCAACGTTTTAACCTTATTGTATATTGTAAAGATTTCGATTCGATAATTAATAAATTTTGCAAATTAATAAATTGTTGTCTACTTCTTCCACAATTAACTGTAATGCAATTGATATATATATATATATATATATATATATATATATATACATAAATATTAAATCTAAATTCAAACAATTCTGCAGTTACATTCTTTAGCTCGACATCATTGTGTAAAATAATAAAAAATGATTATGAATTAGTGTTAATTTTCCTTTTCTCTAGTCATATAATAATAACTCATCTTTTAAGGTTTCCCAATGACACGAGTTCATTAATCATATTAGCCGTAGTGGTGTACGCGAACGCATGCACGAGACTTCAGATACTGAGATTCGGCCTCATAAAAGCACTTTTTCGCATCTGCTTCTGCATACGTGTACGTATGTGTAATCCAAAGCGTTTACTGAAGAGAATGAGAATGGGTAGTCTCTCAGGCTACTTGAGACTCATTTTCCACAATCTTGCTCGTTAAACAATGTAAAGGAGAACAGAGGTTAAAAGAACGATCCAGAGCGAGCGAGAGAGAGAGAGAGAGAGAGAGAGAGAGAGAGTGAGTAAGGGAGAGTAAGTAAGAATGAGAAAGAGAGGGGGGAGGGGTGAGAAGAAAAGAAGAGAGAAAGAACCGTATAGGGGTCGCACGCGCGCAAGTGATAAGCATAAGCCCATACGCGATTTACCTCACGTTTATGCACACTCTCCTTGTCTCCCTCGCACCAATGAACTCGTCTCTCCCTATCCCTCTCACGCTCACTCTCTCCCTCATTCACCGTCTCCCTCTTGAATCATAGCAGTATCGATTTTTACCACTCGCGCTGTCTCTCTCACTGTTACTCTGTCGTTCTCTTCACCACCCCTTTGACCGACTTCTGATCGACTTCTGAAAACTTGATTTTCAAAAGCGACACGCGCCACGATCGTTCGATCTTATGTGGATAGGAACCCTATAACGCAAAGTCGCACACGCACGCACGCACGCACGCACACACGCACGCACACACGCACACAGACGCACGTGTATATATATATATATATATATATATATATATATATATATATATATGTATATATACATATATATACACGTGTATATATGTATGTATGTATGTATGTATGTATGTGTAAGGGATGTGTGCGACTTTGCGTTATAGGGTGCGCCCGCGTGCTTTGGCATTACGTTGATACGTACGAGTATGTATGTCCATGTGCTAACGCTGGCCTTTAAAAGCATGTGTAATATAACAATTACATATAGACATATTATTTACAGGCTGTAGCCTAGGTGGTATTATAATAATAAGAGAAGGAGAAAAGTATAAAAAGAAATTTAAGGTAAAATGAGTTGCGTGATAATGATTATTAAAAGAATATCTTTTCTCAAGGTTATTATCTTCTTTCTCGTTTTTAATGCTTTTATGTGGCTCTTACGAGATAATTTATTAAGCGCACAAAAAGGGGAGATAATGAAAATTTATATACTAGCTGAATTTTCATAGGGTGGCGTATATCGCTTTCGAAACATTTTGCTGGAATGTATAATCTGTCTGGATAATGTGTCGAGTGCTTTTTTAATTAGGATTAAGATATGAATTTTGTTTTATGTTTATTTTTATACACTTATTGTGGAAATATAACGCCTTTGAATTTCTAAATTATCCATACTCAATACTTATTATGTGTTTTGAAAAATCGTTATTGATTTCATCCATTGATTGAAATATTAATTTTTTTTTTTTAAATATATAAATTCTATGAAAATTATTCAACTTTCGAATTATTAAACTAAATAATCAGCCAAAATTCACTTTATTCTCTTCAATGTGTCTTTTAAAAATAAAGTTAAAACGTTGATGAGAATGAAGTTTCTAATGAGAAGTTTAATATAAACAATATTAATAACTGATGTTACATTTATTTGGATGCGATTTTCTTCTACTATCATTCATTATTTAACTGTTACTTTGCAACAATTCTTCAAAATACGTGAAATTTATGCTATTCAAATTTTCTTTAATTATTTTCAAAAATTATTTGCAATGATATCTGCCAATTTGTTACATTTAATCGATAGTTAAGCACAACAATTTACGGATTATTCCAAATAGCAAATAGTAAATATTAATCGCTAATTTTATAAATATTACTAAGTTAATTAAAATTCTATTATATTTAAATTTTAGAATAAAATATGCGTGCCAAGCTCATTTATTATATTACGTACTTTACATTATTGCGACTAGCATGGTAATTGTAATTCAATGTTGTAATATAAAACTTAATATCCAATTTGACATTTTCAAAATAAATGATACGATCTTATTTTCTACAACTTCTTGTTATATATATATATATATATATATATATATTTTTTTTTTCCTATTATAAATAGCCACTAAATTATCTTATATTTCAATATAAAAGTAATAGCAACATTATTGTTTTGATATTAAAAATCAATATAATTTCGCTTCATATTATACTTTTTTTTTTATCTAAAGATGCATCTCAAGTACATCTTTATGAAGACTATGTACTGTTTGGAAAATATTGAGAAAGTTAAAGAAAAACTGAGTGGGGCTAGAAGTAAAGTGAAGAGAATGATGAGATCGTTTGTCAAATATTTATATTGTAACATATTTGTCTGTTTGAAGTACGATTAAATTGATTAAATGAACAAACTTAATTAAACTATTAATGGATACGATTATCGATGTCGAACAACGTAGTGTGAAAAAAGTTTGAATAACGAACAGTAAAAGGAAAAATTATTTGCGAATGATAAAGGAACTGGAGCCCCCAAGATTTGCTTTATTCAATATTTTCAGACATTTTCAGACAACTAAGCAAAGCCTTATAATTTCATACTTACAGGTGCCAAAAATGATCACGAATTAAAAGAAAAAAATTAATAAATAAATAAATAAATAAAAATGGCTTAAACCACTCTGTAGTATGTCTTTTTTCTTAAGATAATAAATATTGATGGAATAATTTCGAAAGCATACAGTATGCATCGATAAAGTGTATTATCGTGGCCTATTAGAACTCTTATTCAAGTGTTAGTTGGTGATTGATGAAAGGATTTATTTTCGAGATCACCTTGAACAAAATTTGACAGTTAATAATCAATTTCTCTCTATTACGAATAAAACACAATTTTTAACAAAATATTTCATAAAATATGACGATGTGATCCGAATATACGATTGTACTATAGGACCAACAAACTATTTACCATTTAAAAAACACACATTCTTCAAGTTTCTTATTGAAATTATTATTACATCTTAATATTGTGGATAAAAGCAATTAGAGCACGAAATTCTAGAAAGAATGATATAATTTATATTTCAGAATAGGCAATCTTCGTTAACATAAATTTGCAATATTTATTAAATAATGATGGCTTACTTTACGTCACGACTATTTACAAGCTCAATAAATTATTTATGGACAAAATTTTGTTGTTATCTACTTTATTCGCATAAGTTATTATTATTATTATAAGAAAAGTTATTATTAGGATATTCTTACGTCTAGTTTGTAGTATTTTATTGAAATGGTAAGGAGTTGAAAATTCTACCAACTTCTTGTAAAAGTAAACCTGATTTGAAATTCAATAAAGATACTCTTTTTTAATATGTCTATTATAATTTAACTAAATAATTTCTTTCTACGTGTATCGATAAATGTGACGAAATATTTTTTGAGTATCCCATTTCATTTAAAGCCAAACGATAGGAGCAAACGAGATTTATGAAACAAATTTCTACGGATGCACAAGTATCGTCTAAGCTAATTTTGATTTGAAAAGTACGCTCATATCATTAAGTAATAGAATGAATCTTGTAATACTATTGGGCATTATTTTTAAATGTTGACGTTAACGTTCTATGTACTACAATATTCTTATCGCTTCGGTTTGCCTGTCACCCTCGAATACAAAATGTCAAATATCCAACTCCGCAGTCATCGAAACTTTATCTTGAAAGTTCTCTCGACCAAATTATTCACACAGCTTGTCGCACAACGAAGCCCTTAATTCGATCTTTATAATCCATCTCTTGAAATTATAATGCTCGAACGTAGCGACCTGTTTCCTACAAAACCAACCAATCTCCCATAAAATTCATCCCACTAATCAGCGAAGTGCTTAAAAATAATATGAACGCTGAGCGATCGGGGCCTGGTAGGGTTAATGTCTTATCGCAATTCGCACAGCACAATATGCGCGTATTACCGATGTAATAATCTGCCCTGCACTTGGTCGGGCGTTTGCCGAGGTCAGGGACTCGACGATAAGATGCGCGAGAATATAATGTATAATGGCTATCGGAGACGTCGTGGAGCGTTCGGGGCGCGGGACGAGGTGCCAACGCTCGTCTGACCTCAAAAACAACAGGTTGAACATGCCCCCGTACGTGGCGAGTGCAATTTCGTTCGAGAGGAAGGCCCTCCTTATCTACCCGACTGCCCTCCCTACATTCCTCTCGTCTCTCGCCCTGCGCCCATGTAACGATGATCGAATTACGTTTTATCGCCCGTCCCCTGACCCCTCTTCGACCTGGCTACTTCTGCCCCATCCGCGTCGCGATTTTCATTTTATTTCAGGCAGGCCGATGCGATCATCCAACGAGCGAAGAAGCTGATGCGGCGTCTTCTACAAGAGAGCGATGATCGATCGGCAGACGTACCATGCCTTTCTTTCTCCGATGCGACTTTTAATTTACTCTCTTTAGCCGTTTGTCCCGTGCACCGCCGGCACGTTTGTTCTCTCCGATTTGTACTTTTTCATGGAGCCGTGTATCGTTCGTTTGCCACGTGAAAAATTTCTCGCAGTCTTCCGCTCCGTCATCTTTTATCTTCTTCGATTAAATTTAGCACTGCTTTCAATTAGAATGCTAAGGACATATGCACGCTACAAGCAAGCATTATTACCATATATTGTGAAAATTTTCAAAGACGTCAAAAATGAAAGTTAAGTTCCTGTTTTACTACTTTTGAATTACGAAGTAAGGATTTCAAGATCTTTTGTCATAATAAATAATTCTGCCCTAATGGCCTTAATATACGGTATTTCATTATTTATTTATGATATTTTATTTAGATTGATGCATATTTCAGAGGCTTATCGGCATTGTTATCACCATCGTTTGGACGATTTATTTGTTCAAGTCTATCGAAATTTGATAAATTTCAACTAATTATAATCGGATTTTTAATATTTTTATTTTGTTTCATTAATGTTATCGATAGCCAATGACATTTTACTTGTAATATTCTACGGACACTAACTTTTTTAAAGAATAGTATACTATCAACGGCTGGAAATAATATTCACTCTATAGTTTCACTAATGAAAGACATTAGAACACCGTTGAATCGAGTTGCGAAGAAAATATATCTATTTCATCCAATTAAATATTACAAAATTGCCTCAAAAATGTAAAAAAAAAAAAAAAAAAAAAAAAAAAAATAAAAGAACGAAATATAACCATAAGGCAACTAAACAATATTTGCTTAGAAATTATGGAAATACTTGAGCCCGACATTTCTGCGATTACGATTTTCTGTCGCCGAGTCTCAGCAAACTTAACTCAAAGCGTTGCTAAGAGAATTTATTTAGAAGTTTTTGGAAATTTCGAATTAAGAACAAATATATTCGTTGTAATCGTTATATTATCATTGTGCCTACTTTTATATAAATTGTATTAAAGGTTGAATTTGAAGAAAATTGTTTTTATAAAGTGAACAATATAGATTTTGTATAAATTTAATCTGCGAAATTAGATATGTACATATGTTTGCAATTTATATGATGAACATTTACATAAGTGGCAGTTCACTAAGTGAAAGTATATCTTTACTTTTTAAATGTTTGTTTAAAATTATTTACCCACATAATAAACAAATTAATACAAACGAGATAATTTAGCGACAATTTTAGAAGCTATCAATGCCTCCGATAGAATTTATTTATTATATAGATATATATTTTTGATTTTGTCGATCAGGACATTCTAACGAGAACGTAAGTTTAAGAAAGACCACATTCTGGCTAAACAAATGACGTCTTATTTAAATAATACGATGTTGATCAAATTTGGTATTGCTGTGCACCAAGTTTAACAAGTTCCAAGGCCTATACGATCTTCCACGTAAAAGCTTTCAACTCTATATGTTACAAATCGAAACTTCATTACTCAAGTTATTAATCTAAAACTAGTTTACATGATTACCCGATATTTGTTATTGGAATAATTTATAACTGACTTCGTTGTTCATTCCCTCTTTTATATATTAATGTATTTTGTTAGAATTAATAAGCTTTCACGATATCAAATTTAACGAAATGAAAATATTGCTTACTCATCGATAATCCATAGCCTAAACTAATGTAAAACTGAAATTAAAATACTAAATTTAAATTACTAATATAAGCCAGTTAAATTTTTAAATTTCTTAATTAAAAAATGTCTATAAATAAAAAATAAATTCTAACACATATACAGTGGAGTTTCCTTAATTTCATTTAAGATTTTTTTATTTAAGGATAGTGGATATTTTTTAATTTGTTTTTATATTTTACAATAGGATTATTATGCCTGGAAGTTATTAATATAATATTCGAATATGCTATGCTTGTATATTTTACGCAATTTAATAGTCAAAATCATCTACAGCGATAGCCAAATATAATGATTAATCGTTGCTAAGATTACAAATAACTACTTTGGAAATTAAAATATAAAATGATTAGTATATCAACTTTGTGCCAAAATACTTATAAAATTTACCAAAAGCTTAATGCTTAGTGTTAACAAGATGATGAATTTAGTAATAATAAATATGTGCTTAAGTATTTAAATCAATACATGTATAACTTGAATCGGCATTTAAAGTTGTTAATCGTCGCTTTACAGCATTACTACTATTTTCTTGATATAACACAATTTCAGATTCTTTATGCACATATGTCATTAATACATATTTTGTATTAAATATTTACTCGAGCAATTCCTTCGATATATTGATTTTCATACTTTAGAAAATAAAAATACTATCTATTATTAATTATGAATGTGCAATAATTTCTTCGTAATTGCAAAATTAAGCCTCGGTTTTTTATACTTGCATTCAATTGTTTATGCCCAGTTTTAAAATACATAAAATGTTAATTGCCAAAGTTACGTGAACAGTGGTTTTTGTTACTTCACCACAAATCTAAAACTCAAATTTGTTTACTTCCTTTTATATTTTCATGAAATAATTGACTTTCATTTTTCTTCCGTTCACCATTTTATCATCAATATTGCAATATTTGGGCACTTTAATTAAGAATTAAATTATTTTTATTTACTTTTCGTGAACATTTTTAATTCGTAATGTGTGGATTTAAATTATTCTACTGTCTTTTGAAATTAAACATCAATGAAAATTGATAAAGGCTTTATAATAGTATTTAATCACTAGCATTTATAATGAGCACTTGTCCTTAGAAACTTTGATTTTCTTTGGTAAATGTGTTTCTATTTTTATTTTTTACTATAAGTAATCTAATGTAAATGCGCATTGAATGTTAATCGTAGTAAGGAACAATTCACCGATACGCCTTTAAACATAAAATTTGCTATAAATCTTAATTAATGGACTGAGAAATAACGCAATAATTATTGTGATATCATTATTACGTTTTATTTAATGGATAATACATTTATAAGATATGACAATTTTCAAGGACTTTGAAAAATTTAATTCCCAATAACGAACGATACACTAAGTAAATATAGCAGGTGGCAGTTATTAAAAATCTTATTTGTCATTTACGTAATCGTCGTATTATCGATAAGCATTGCAATCTAATTAAAAGATCGTTGAAATAAATCTAATAAACATCTGAATTAATCACCACTACGATCGTTCGGGCTCAGGATTAAAAATACGCATTGCCTAGTTGTTCATCGTGCAGTGCGCAAACCACTAGTTTTCCTATTCAACAAAAAAGAAATACGAGAGTCGAAGAATTAACGTCTCACGGCACACAACAAGAGCAAGGTCCAATATCCGGAAATTAGAGAAAGAAGGGGGAGATTTTATATAGAAGTAAACGGCGGGCCGATCTTGGCGCTGTCGATTCTGGCCGACCATGCGTGTGCTTATCATTGTACGTGAGCGCGGACGTGTCTCTCCTTCGAGCAATGTGCAGTACGATAAAATTGCTCTTGTGTACGCGGTAGCGCCTCGCTTCCCATTGTGTGTGCGCGTGTCGCGCGAGCGCGCGTTCCAAACTTGGCTCGAAGCGCGCGCAACGTGAGCGTGACCCAGTGACGGGATGTTGGATGAGGAGGGGGGGGGGGG
>NW_011948418.1:9090470-9108430 GCF_000503995.2 Ceratosolen solmsi marchali
CTCTCTCTCTCTCTCTCTCTCTCTCCCTCTCTCTATCTCTCTCGCTCTCGCTCTTTCCTCAAAGTCGTACCTCTTTCTTTTCCCTCTTCACCGATGATTTCATCTGTTCTAACCATTCGGCCGTTTGAAATACTCTTGTTATTTCAAATTTAACGTACGGCGGTCGGCCAGATGCAAACGCACAAGTTTGTATCCTTGTCGACTTACAACTGTAACTAATTGTCAATTGATGAGCGGGAGAAAACCACGGGGAATTGAGAAGAGTGTTATTTGGAGTCGAAGCAAACGGGAACTCGTCAGCACATGAAATTGAGTAATTAGTAGTGAGCCACAATCGTATCGACGATTTATCCTATTCTCAAGAAAATCTTTAGTTTCCTCAATCACCTATCAAGCTGTCGTTGGTTACTTGATAATTTTTTCTCTATAATACCAATGGAAAATAATAATCGATCTCTCAATTGCATTTCCTTAATTCGTTATAAAAATGCTGCAATAGGAACATTCGATGGTATATACAAGACTTGATTTAACAACAAATTCACTAAATTTCATTCGAAAATTTATTTCTCGAATTAATTGAAAACGGAACGACTATTTGCAAATTATGTATCACAAAAATTGTCCTATAAAATCAATATGAACGAAATATAATAAAATAGAAAGCATGTATGTGCATATAATAGTGTGTAAAAGTAATATACGTACATTATAATCTATTTACTTTTTCTATTTTATTATTACTTAATCTAAAGTACTAGTGAATACATTTGAAAGAAGAGATATATTAATAGATGAGGAATTTCCTTTTTGATTTCCTTTGTTAAGGTGCATATTACTTGAACTTATTAACTATCAATGTTAAATTATAAATTATTTTTACAGTTAAATATTAGGTTATCTACATTATAAAATAACACGATACGACAATATGAATTAATAAAATTCTAAGGTACACCGATATATTGTATGAATCAAGAATTGCAAGTAGCTAAATAACTAAAATTTATTTTGTAATTTCAATTTAAAATTAATTATTTCATTATTTTACTGCTAAAATGTATCATTGGCAATGACCCTGGAAATTTTGTCCATTGAATAATCTACAAATTCTCGTATTTGCCTATTATAATATTAAAATTATAAGCTCCTATTATTTGTCTTAGTTTTTCAAAACGTATTACAGATTTATATTTTCCATAATATTATGCAAATATCTCGAACATAAGCTTTACATAAGTCCATAACAATCCATTTGATTTTATAAATTTTCAAATACGTTAACTTAAACTAAATTATAAGAGCAATTGATATGAAATTAAATCACATATATTGAAATTAAGCTATCCGGTTTGAAAAGATATAGATCAGCATTTAATTGAATAGCTTTGAATTAAGTAATAAAAAACACAACAACACAATTTCCTACACAATGCATAATGAAGATTCATAGATCTTATACAAGACAAATTAACGTTAAACCAATTTATCTATTATTTTCTAAATTTCTAAAGTGTTTCTAAATCTTGTTCAAGATTTCTAGAGGATTTTACTTTACACTAAAATTACACTTGCTAAATTTTTTCGTTTCTCTTTTTATCTTATCCTTTCTTAAATTCGGTATTCATACTTTGACTTTACTTTTTGCAAATCTATAATTTCTCATCAATTAAAGATTTTATTTTATTTCTTACTCAATAGAAATATTAAAAAATTAAATTTATTTCTATAGTATTAAAAAAAAAAAAAAAAAAAAAAAAAAAAAAAAAAACTTCTAAAATTTACTATTCATATTATATTCCGGGACAAATTCGCATTAATAAACGCAAAACGTTGACTTCCTAATTACTGACCTCGAAAATCCATAAAGTGCTGTTTTCAAATAAATCAAAATAAGAGAAACATCGTCTTATAAATGAATAATAAATGCAACGTTAACGATAGCTACTCAAGCTGCTCAAACGAAATTGTATTTATATAGACACACTCGTGTGCATATATACGTATATTATGAACATATAATAATGGTTCGGTCGTTTTAGGTTATAATATATGTAGTGTGTGGTAGCTGCCAAGGAAGAGAGAAACATACGATGAACTTTAAACAACGAGCTGTTCTTATGCGAGTAACGAAAGCGATTTTGCCTTCATTAACTTGTGTAGCCAGAAGTTGGCCACCTTGAATCACTTTGGAGCAGTAAATGGCTTCTTCTCTCTTCGCTCCCGCCCCCTCCCGACCCCGCCCCGAGCCCCACTCATCTCGTGCGCGCATGCACATATATGAAACACACGCGCGACATGCACAAGTAAGTACACACTTGTAGGCGCTCTTCATTTCTCAGTTTGTTTATTCAAAAGTTATTTGAAGTGTATATAGTCACGCTTTTGTAATTTTTTCTCTCCATCCGCTATCTCGCCTCTCTCTCTCTCTCTCTCTCTCTCTCTCTCTCACTCTCTCCCGCTTTCACTCTATCCCTTTATCTTCATCGTACGCACGTAGGTGTATATCTTATGGACCAATTTACGTAGATACGCAAATCGAAATTATTCAATTAAAATGAAACAGTCGTGCTTGAATTATAATTAGCACACTTTTTGCATTAACACATTGTCAGGTATAGTTGGAATAGTAAGTTTGCGCTAATTCGACAGATTAAATATGAAATACTTCGTGTTACAAGATTATTTACATCCGTCACTGAACATTTAATAAAAATTTAATAAAATATGAAACGTATATTTCATTAACTATTCCATGATTGATACGTGTATTTTTGTTTTCTAACATATAATAATAAAAAAATATAACGTTCCAATTATATATCCAATTATATCGATCTTCAACAACGAAAACATGCAAGTATAATAAACACATTCACAAGATCGATAAAACATCCTTTATATATCCCAATAATTAAAATAGATTAAATAAAGAATTAAAAACAATTAGTATTAGTAATACCACTTTTTTTTTCTTTTTTTTTCTTTCTTTTTGTAATAGTTAATAAATATTAAAGATAACGGGTAAAACTGAGCAAAAAGCATCATTCAGACAAGCACAGAGTATGCTTAATAAAAGGATATTATGTTGAGTTGCCCCAGTTAATTATTCAAAATTCTTGCGCTGCATAAGTTATTGATTGAGCGTGAAAAATTAACAAGACAAACTAATTTATATTCCCACACAATAGATATATAAAATGTGCTAATACATATTCTTTTATTTCACATTATTTTTTTATCTTTCGACTGCGCAAAAAAGCAGCATTAGCAAAAAAATAATTTTTATTTTCAACGGTAAATTAGACATGATTTTTAAAATAAATTCATATTTTTTCTATACTTTGTCTATTGGTAAGTGTTTAGCATATCGATAAATAATTTTTTAAATCGAGAAAATTCTGCAAATCTTCCGTTCGGTAATACCAATCAATCGCTTAAAAACCTTTTTTTATTCTCATTCATACAAATTGTTTATCGTGCAATATTTTGAAGTGATATACATTTGTAATTCAAATAACAAAAAAATACCAAAAAATAACCATAATTTAATTGCATTTATAGGATTGCATTTAGCATTTGAATGCACGATTCTATATATATATATATATATATATTAGACGTTATTATTAGAAAATTTTTTCTTAAAATAATGTAAAAAGCAATGAAATATTTTTTTTTTTATATTAAATAATATATCTCTAATATATATATAATATACTTAGTACTATCACAGGCAATTAAATTTTCTCTTATATTTTTAGATAATAGAATATGACTTATAACAATGTTTAAGGATTATTTTAAACTTTTCTTGAAAATCCTAATGGGTAATTAATTTACAATGCAACTAGAAAAAATTTATTTTATCGTTAGTAAATGCCATAGTGTATCGTGCATTAGAGCAACAAATTAAAAGTTTACAGGTTCCCTGGCATAGTCTAAAAAGTGATTTATAATACAACGATTACCTACCTATTTATATACTATCGTAAACGAACATTAAGAATTCAAAAATTACATAAAAATGCTTGATCATAGGAATAGATTATTTGATGGATCTATGTATTTAATACTGGTATATACAAAAAATATAATAAAAATATCACAAATATATACGTCCAAAATATTTCTATTTACAACTTACAATTTATAAAAGAATACCAATAAATTGTTAATATTGCAAAATAAGTTTTTGACGACAAATTCTGAGTATCCGTAGATAAAATTCTATTATGAATATTTATTATAAAAATAGTTTCACTGTAAGAATGGTAAATAGACTTGTTTCGTTAGCACTGTCGAAACTTCAAAATTTGAAACATTCGAAAGCAATTTTACTCTGTATGAACAATCTGACAATTGGAAAAGTTTATTTTTTCATTGACATGATAAATAACTTAATTAAAAGGACATATGAAAAGGTTAGTAGTTCAAAGCGAATGTATTATACTTTCAACGCCTTCAACTTTTTGGAATGAATGAAGAGTATCGGTAAATACTTTTACTTAGTAAAGTGGTATATATAAATTATGTTTAGTTTTTGTTTCTTTATGATGATGATGATGATAAAGCGATGAAATTTTTTAATAACAACTATACAATATTGCACAAACTTTAAGAACTTTTAGTAGCTTGTAACTTTATATATTTAAAATTTGTTGTTCCTTTAAACAGCAATGCAAAATGCAAACTTTTTGTCCTGTATAAGACGTCCAAATTCTTCTCTTAAATTTTTCAAATTTGTCATTTTAATTTTGCCAAATCGTATTTGTGCACTAAATATTTCTGTCGGCTAAGTGATGCATGTTTTGTAAAAAAGAAAATGCTTAAATATTTTAAATATTAATAGTAGTTAATTTTTGTGTCCATTCGTCTTCTAAAAAATGCCCCGTATTCAAGATAACAGATAAGATATTTTTTTGGAGAGAAATTGGAAAGGATTAACAATATTAAAGATGATGAAATTTATGCTCCGTTGTGATTTACTATCGATTAATATTTATTGCTTCGTGACTGTGAGCTAAAACTATCGAGGCTTTCATGGTTTTCGAATGCGCCATCTTCGGAACAACAGAACTTCGGTAATTGATGACTTACTAAGGTAATTCAATAATTAATTAGTAAAGATTCGGTAATCGATTAATTAAATTTTTAATTTGCATTAAAACTATGCAATGGGCGACAACCCCTATGTAATTATTTGTCAAAGAAGACGTATTTCCTCGACTGTACAAATTCTACTTAAGACTGCGAAATTAAACGGGCACTTTTATTGAATTAAAAGAAGTCCATCAAATAAAAAAATATACGAGACTGCGAAGAGCTCATAGATCGAAAGTTTCCAATCGAAAGGCATAATATCGCAGTGTACGTCCATATAACGACTCTGTAATCTAATATCACCGAACGATTATTCATTTAGCCTCGGAATATTTTCACTTCAACACGTTGGCCTCGCCTCACCGCGTTAAAGATTTATTTTTTAAGACATTGGACGCGAGTGATGATGTATCATGCTACTCGACTCGCGAGGAATCGAGCTTAAGAGCAAAATTACAGCGTGATCACGACTCGACCCACAAACTCCCCTTTGCCCTTCCCCGCCCGCTATTCCGCACCTAAAGAAAGGGGAGCATATTTCAGGGCGGGCGATAAGGTCGCGAGGGCTAGATGGTTAAGATCGAAGCTCCATTTTTGGGCGTCAAGGGACGTACGTACATAAATACACGCGGCTGGGAATCGAAGGGCGAAAGTGTACTCGTGGGAAAAGACAGCGGAGAGAAGGACAACGGCACAGGGTTGCGCGGAAAGAATGGCCGAGGGGGTGGCTGCTGTGCGCGCGCGCTCCCTCATATATGCGAGGAAAAAGTTAGGGGTGGCTGTGGCGGTGGCGGTGGCGGTGGCGGTGGCGGTGGCGGTGGCGGTAGCGGTGGTGGCAGTGGCAGTGGCAGCGGCAGCGGCGGTGGCGGCGGTAGTGGCAGCGGCGGTTGACGGTAGTAGTAGGGAAGATCGAGAGTAAGGGAGAGAGAGAGAGAGAGAGAGAGAGAGAGAGAGAGAGAGTGAGGGAGAGAAAGAAAGAGGTTGAGAGGGTGAGTGGGTGGTAGGAGAGTCGCGTGACTATCGCGGCCGTACAGGTCGATAGCAATGGCAGAAGAAGCAGAAGCAGCGGCAGCAGCAGCATCGTGGCCTCGGCAGAAAAGGAAAATCAATCCACATCCCCCGAACACGCGCGTCAGCGGGGGCTGCAAATTGCCGCCGAGGCGCACACGTCCTTTCTCTCTTACTTCCCAATCCTACTACACTTGCCATCCACTCTCTTCTATTGCCTTCGACACGTTAGCCAGTCCACCAACGTTTACGCGACCTTCCACGAAACTCTAAACGAATCTTGAACACCACCTCGAGTGCGCATCCCCCCCTCTCTCTCTCTCTCTCTCTCTCTCTCTCTCTCTCTCTCTCTCTCTCTCTTCCACACACACACATACCTGCGCAAAGAAGCGTGCGCACGCATACAAAACAAACAAACGAGACACATAAATGCTCACTCACTCGCTCTTTTGCTTCCTTTCTACTTGTTTCCTTCGATTTTATTGCAAACGAGTTGACAGTTACGCTCTCAACCGACCGAGATTACGAATTCTAAGATAATGCATTTTGCTAATGGGGGGCTGGTTATTGTACCAAAGGTCATACTCGAAAAATCGTAGTGAGCAATATAGTAATATTTTACGATGTCAAGTTTGTAGATAGATGAGAGGAATAAATGATTTTATAATTTTTCCGAAATTGTCTTTATATTAACAGAATATTAACGAGACTTCACAGTCACTGGATGCGATAAGAACGACTATATTCGTAATCGTACTGAAAAAGCAATCGATACTTTATAATATATTCCTAGTATATTTATATATAAGCAGCAGTCATACAAGTACAACCCGATTAATGCTTCCTAAAATAATAATGTAATAATATTAGAAATTAATAACATAAAGTATAAATCATTAATCGGAATGTAAATTCTTCTAAATTAATTTCATAAATCCGTTGTTCTTTTCGATCATTAGGTTAAAAGAGAATTTCAAACTAAACTCGTACGTGCAATAAACTTAGTCGAAGTACCATATTTTTAATTGTTTTATTTGGAAAAATCCATAAGAGCCGATACATAAGGCTTCCCCATTCTCACACATTGGGCTTTGTAGCCTTGCATAGTGGATGGTCAATTTCGCAATGAATACATAGGGATTCCTTCATACATAAACGAACCTTTCCTGAACTACATTTGAGACTGAAGCGGCACATTTAAAATACATTTTTCTTGTTTTTTTTTTTTCAATCTTTCTTTTAGATTTTAAGAGAAAAGGCTTAAAATAATGAACGACTACAATATAAGATATTTCTGATGTTATATAATCGTTTGAATGTATAAGTTTGGCATATGTATACTTATGCATACAATGATATCGTTTTTCCAGAGATAAACAGTACAAAATATTTAGTAAATTTTAATTTTCCTGTAGTATTAACAGTGCTATTCATAGCTTATGTTGTATACGTTTACAGGACTTTGGAATGGAATTTAAGAAATATGAAATTACACAAATATTTCCAATATTTATAAAATTGTAATCAGATTTAATGAAGGTTTCTAAGCTTCTGGTGTTATAGTAATTGAAATTTGTAATTTTTGTTTATATTGGTAACTTAAAAATTTTATAGAATTTGCATTAATAGTATAAAATATAGAGTCAACTTTCTAAAATCGCATGATCATAAGCTTATAAGGGTTTTTTATATGATAGATAAAAAAAAATTCTTATTGCCATGTTATTACTATAACATTTTATTCATCCTAATTAATATTGTAAATTTTACAAAAAATTGTTTTCTATTTTAAACTTGAAATGTTGTGCAAAAACATATGCATAAAATATGCATTTTTCCAATACATTGTCAACTATTTTAGATAATCTATTAGAATATGACCAAAAATAACAATCTGGTACATTAATAAATGTTACCTTAATTAAAAATACTTTTTAAATATACATTATTATCCTAATAAAACTGACGATATAAATAATTTTTATTAGTGAAGTTAACAAAACACTTTATGAATCAAACTAAGGTCACTGGTTATTCTTTAAAGCGGTAGAAAAATAAACAGTATTTACTAAAGAAACAAAATCAATATAAATAATCTCATAGTTTTATAAGACTTACTGGTATAAATTTATAATATTAGCATAAGTTTTAATGCCAATAGAAAATGCTTTATCGTACTGTTACAAATATTTGTTGACAGATAAATTATTATGACTCATAAAAATTACACTTTACGTTAGATAAGAAGAAAAACTCGCAATTCAGAGACTAATCGTCGTAGTTTAATAACGGAACTCTGACATTCTTTATTCATAAAACAAATGATTGTTATTCGTATCGTCATTAAAAGTCATTTTTTACAACATTTTTAAGAATGTATTTGTCAAAGAAATTTATAGTTTTTAAAATATAAATGTATAAATTATATGTCTTACTTATTATCTATATTATAATGAAATAGCATTTATCTTCTTCCTTAGTAGTAATTTTGTGTGTTAATAATTATAAAAATTTTTACGCATTTTATATAAAAATATTATTTGCTTAATAAATTCTTCCTGAGTATTTTACAAAAAAAAAAACTGTTCTGTGTATTAGCCATTAATAGTAAATTAATAGTGTTACATAATTTTTTTAACTAATATTTTATTGCAATTTTAGCATTTATTGTAAAACTTGGATACATTTCAAATTAAAAGATCTTTAAAAAGCTTTTAAAAATGAATTCAGTTTATCATATAAACACATTAAATATTATCTAATTATTACATAAAAATATAAATTCTAATTGATTTTTATATTATTTCTAAATTAAGTATCTTTTCCATGTAATGGAATATAATATAAAATGTTTTTAATAATACTATACTATTAAATAAATAACAATGAATACATTGATTTGCTTTTGATAAATATTTAAAGAAAGTATCTACGTTCTAAATGCCTGAAGCATCTTCTTGGAAGTAAAGTTTCACTATTTTAAGAAAGGAAGCTGATAAATTAGAATCACTAGTGACTACGTTCTTCGTAAACTTAATAACTACAATTATATTTACATATTTATTGATATTTAAAACTTCTGATTAATATTATTTCTTGAAGAATCTTCATCTAAAGTATATTCATCAAAGCTTCTTAGAACATACTTTGTGTACATCTTATTTAAATAAGATGTGTGTGTGTGTGTGTGTGTGTGTGTGTGTGTGTGTGTGTGTAGTGTAGTGTAGTGTAGTGTAGTCTAACATTTAATATAAACTTTGTGCATATATTTATTTTAGAATTAAAATAAAATTTCTCATTGTATTAGACAGTCTTAAAAAATTCATTACAAAGGAACGTGTCTCGCTATAATTTTAATTAATTTTTTTTACAACTTGAATCTTACTCCATCTATTATTGGAAAAATAACTTTTTACTATTTTACATTTTAATTTATTATATAACATTTTATATTACTTTTGTTTTAATAAATTCTCTTTCGGACTATACAATAGAATTAGATTTTTTAAGTTTGACTATTAACTGCCATACTTACAAATAAACAAAACAGCATTAATGTACTTTATTAATATTAATGTTTTCACACTTAGTTAAAATACAAAATAATTGTAAAACTTAATAAAAATATATTTCTTCTTTAGAAATGACAAACAGAATGAATAATAATACTAAACTCAAAATGCCACTAAATACATATAAAAATGTAATGTAACATTTAGAACTTTTGTTAGAATTTCGCGCAACTAATGTTTCATTAAGACAACAAAATAATATAATATCTCTTATTAAAAATGTAAACATTTATGAATAAAATGTCACTGAAAATGTCATCTCAAAATATAATTTCTTTCAAGTTTTATAAATAGTTAATTCAAATATAAAAGATTTTGTCAATTTGAATTTTACAAGATATTTAACTATTTTAAATATTATTATTATATTGCTAACTAAAACTGAGACGAATGAATTTCAGTTTTCAAAATTAATAATGAGAAAGTCTAATTAAAAAAATTAAAAAAATTAAAAAATTTAAAAAAGTGAATAATTGATAATTACGTTTGCAAAAATACAATTTATTAGAATTTAGATGTAAAAACTTATTTACAATTATTTTAAATAACTTCAAATATTTGTAATTATAAGTCTGTATTATCATTCTAATATACAATCACATATATATACAAGCATAAAGGGAGCAATAGTAATAAATATGATTTTTTTCACAAGCTTGTGAATATTTGCATTTATAAAATAATTGACATATGTAATGCTGTTGATTAACAGGTCACAAAATTGAGCAAATATATATATATATATATATATATATATATATGTAACAAAAGCTTGTTGCTGTCAATAATGTGGACAATACTTTTCACTCAAGTTGTTAATCATTATGTATTAAAGACCAAAGTAATATCATGACAACTTTTAATTTTAAACTTTATCTTTATATTTAATATCTTGTAAAATAATTACATAGTAAATTGGAAAATTTGAAATTCTATAACAAGTGTATTTCGAAAAGTATCGCAAGTTGTGAAAGTAGATCTTTCTCCTCGATACATAGAATATTTCCAAAGCATATTTCCTAAGAATAGCTGTTAAATTAGAAATATTCAATAACTAAATGTAAGGACGAATTGATAAAGTTTTTATAATTCCCTAATAAGACCACAACTCATATACTAAGATGTAAATGTGGCAGAAAACGAATGGCTCAATGATTAGAAATTTTCAATGGCATCATCAACGACGACTCAAATTGAAAAATACAAAATTCCTTGTTAGAAAATTTTCAAATCCCCTCTCACCCCCTCCCTCACCCCTTCCACCCCCACCTATCCTGCACATGCATGCATATACCTAACCAGTATGACTTTATACAAACTCCAATATGGAGTGCACTTTTGGCTCGAGTATTTTTCTCACTTTATAACATGGGAGCTGCCAGCTACTCGTGTAAACCAGGGCTTATCGAACACGCGAGGTCACGACTGTCAGACACGCGTATACCCATCGCCAGCGAGAAAACTACGAGAGCCGGGATGGAAGTCCGAGGACTACTTCTTTTTTCCGCCCGCCGTGAGAAATATTCCCACTCAATGTTGATGCAGCACCCGAAAAGACAATTATAGGACCATAGTCGATGGGGAAAAAGACCCAAGGGATAAACGAGGTATACCATCGTCGCTTCGTGGATAGAGTAGGGTTGCGGGGTTGTCGGGCGGGGGGCGGCGTGGAGGGGGGGGAGGGAAGAGATCGAGGGGCGTAATAACAGAAAATGCACGCCCGTATCTACGTGTGGTGAGTCCAATGGAGCGAGGGAAATCGACGGCGATAAAAGGAAGTGGCAGGCAAAATATCAAAGTGAGGCTACGATGTGTATGCTTTACAGCTTTTTCCCTCTTTTTAAAAAGAAGCAAAAACGCCGGTGAGGAAATAACGCGATGACTTTAATAAAATAAGGAGCTATTTTTGTAAACGTAAAGAGGGAGAATGTGAGGTTATGTTCGATTTTAATCTCGTTGCCAGTCTATTGCTTGCTAAACTTGCGCAACTTCAGTCTATTTCAATGCGTTTTATAAAAGCGTCCGCATAAACCAAGTCATAATTGCATATGACAGAAAGGCTATGTAACTCTACATAAATAACAGATAAACATTTAACAAGTTATATTTCATATTTTAATGCAAATTTTTCTATTTGAAAAAAAAAAAAAAAATTCCCTTGAGTAATACCTCGAAAATTTTCCAAGAAACCAAGCATAAAGAAATAAACAAATTTTCGTCTTCTTTTCACACTCATAAAATACGCTTCAATTTTCATGAGACATTCTTGAAAATCAATCGAACCTCTCGTTCATCTCGAGCATTGCACGATTTTCATTTCATGACATCACGCCTTCATTTATTTTTTTCTCCGTCATTTCGTAAAATAGAAAATTGCCAGATCATTCAATCGAGTCTCCATCGGTACAACTATGTAATCTCGCTTCGGTAGAAAAGTGCGCGATAGTATCGAGAAAACGAATATGATTCAACAGCAGCACGGGCACTAAATTCACTGAAAGAAAAAAAAAGAAGGCAAGATATCTACTGGAACGAGAATACGAAACAAATGAGAAAACGTGGCGTGGATAATGAAATTAACTCCAGAGAACATAACGCGGGATAAGAAATAAAAATTATGAAACTGAAAATCAATTCAGCTGGAACTCGCTTATGTCTGTTTGTATAATTTTTTTTTTTTTTTTCGGCACTCTCAAGCCAAATGGTCAACATTTAATCAGCGCCTAGAGAGAATCAATGATTAGAATTATGTTAAAATAATATTCGATCCTTATTGTAAACGTTTAAAGAATTTATTATAATTGTACACCATTAAATAGAAAATTTTTGAATTTACGTTAGGTAATAGTTGTACAACATTCGACAGAAAAATACGAATTTCGTTAATATTTTATGGTAATGTTACTTTAAAGTCCCTTAAATGTATATATAACGATTAGGAAACGGGGATAACTGAATAAAAAAAGAAAAAAACATTCAGAAATAAATTGAGACGATTTTATTCGCAAACGTGTAATATCCACGCGTGTCTTATAATTTTTTTATTAAAAAAAAAAAAAAAAAAAAGCATCCTTACTGTACATAACGTTTATTGTTAATTTTTCTTATACATACTAATTTTCGTTCGTAATATATTTAGAAATTGGAAATATAATATTAAGCTAAGTACTTTGATATTGAATATTTTACAATATGAACTTATTTATGCCTTACAACAATAAAAAAAAAAACATAGTTTTTGCTTTCATAATTTTTAATTATTAATTTTAATAACAAAGTCTCAAGATGTGTCTCAATACCGAATGAAAATCTGCCAATTATGATAAGTATGTAAATAATAATGATTTATTATAATTAAACTCTTGATTTGATAAAATTTTATAATACAAAAAAAAACAAATGTTCGTTGAATTTCAATATTAAAATTATTTATTACAATTACGCTGCAAGCGATAAAAATTGACTACATGAATGAAATATTTACACTAAATGCATATTGTAACCCAATTATATTTTAATCATTCTTCAAATACGATTTTATTGATATTATACAATAGAAAAGCAGAATTATTTTTGTATTAAACTTATCATACAGAAAAAACATATCAAATACATAATTATAGATTACACTGACCTATATTATACAGACCATTGTTTATAATACAGTAAAGAATATTTAAATTATAATTATCAAAAATTGTCCAACCCTATTTGTAAATAATTTAATATATAATTTTTCAACGTTATATTAATTTAATTTTATGATTTAGCATTATTAGCAGCATTAAAATCAATGAAAAATTCATTACAAATGCTGTATTTATCTAATAGAAAAAAATAAATTAGCTAGATAATGTTAATTGATTTTTTAATTATTTATTTTATTTATTGAACTCGTGGAATAATACTTAATTGCATTTAAATTAGAAAATATTACTTGCATACGTTCAACCCCTAAATTATTATAGATATTACATTTAAATACTCCGAAAATTATCGATTTACTACTAACATTAATACTATTTTCAATTCACGTTTCATTTGATAATAATAGTGTTATAAAAAACATTTAATACATTCTATTTTTTTTTTTTTATTCACGCAGAATTTTTATGAAACATGATGTATAAAATAGAATACGAGGTTGAATTTTAATTGCAATTTTTAAAATTCTACCGTGAAATATGAAATTTTATCTAAAACTTTGAGAAAGCTTATACTTTTAAGGACTTATTATTCTCATCTTAATTAATAACCCAAATTTCCATTAATTAAATGGCATATCACCAATTTAATGCGAAATAGTAATTAATTAAATATCATAAAATTTATAAAATCATATTATACCAATTAAATTTATAATAAAAAGCCTAAATAGTTTTTAACTCGTTTACTATCTAAGGAACTTAATTTTGTAAATTTAAATACGCAGTATATTTATCATGTTGTGCCAAGTAGTTCGCATTTTTGTGATTATTATTTATTATTACTATCGACCGATAATTGGATTGTTTTAAAATATTTATGCTATTTTTATGATAACTGAAATAATCGTCCGATATTTTTATAAAGAGAGAAAAATTATTCACACACGCGCGCGCGTATATATACATATATATATATATATATATATATATATATACATATTTCTTTTGTCTTTTGATAAGTTTCACTAGTTTTTTAAAAGCAGCTATTATTTAGAATAATTATAATATAATAATTACTTAATTCAGCTGGTAGGTAAAACGTAATAATCGACTTTGAAAATTCTGTCTGTATATTTGTTCGCGTTCCGTATTCATACTTCGCTTATCCGATCAAGGTTAAACTTTATACAAAACATAAGTGTGAGTATAATACTTTTTGGCAACTTACTGACGTTACTAGAGATTATGAGAAGGTCACTTTATATTTTAGTTAGCTTCTTTTTACGCCTACACATATATGTATTTATTACATACGGCCTCTTATATGTCATTACATACGCGTGTGCATTCGTGCATGCGTATATGTAACAATTTGTTTGCAGTATTAATCTACGTTCTTATAGTAAACTATTACTTCAGTTGAAAATGTAAAAAAAAAAAAAATAAAAAAAAATGGCAATAAATGTTAAATGATATTTCTCCATCGTAAATTATGTATCAATTTAAGTTCAGTGCATATATTCCTTTTTATTTAATCGAGAATGTCAAGATTAATGAGTAAATTATTCTTACCTAACACTATCGTTATCAATGAATAAAATTTCAAAAAAAAATTTTTTACAATAATTCAATCCCTTTGAAAAAGTTTCGATTTTATAAAAGTTATTTTTTTACACTATAAGTGTAAGAACATATTATACAGAAACGTAAGGAATCTGATTAAAGATCCACCATCTAATCTCATCTATTAAATGCAGATCCTTTATCATTAATAACATTATGAGAATATTAAATGCACTTTTATCAACATTATACTGAAGAAAGTAAAGTTTTTTTGTTATTTGCTTATATATAATTTTAAACACATTTCTATTTTTCTGAAAGTAGAATTAAATTGCTTATTTTCAAGTAGCCTATTTCACAGTCGCTCTCCTCTACGAGAGTAAAAATACCACTACGTTAAGTTAAAAGTATACTGCTTATTCTAATAGAAATAATCTTCACTTTAATCAATATAGATGTTACTATAACTGGAATGAAAAAAAAGTTCAGTATTCATATTTTTTTTATTTATTTTTTTTTTTTTGCCTTGAATAAAATAGCTACGTTTCTTAATAAATTACTGTGACAAAAACTTACATAGTGAATACTTCATTTATTTCAAAGGGAATATAATCAAGCTCAAACACTTTCTTTGGTAATATAAAACAATTGCGCGCATAATTTATGGAATGGCAAGGATCTTTTCAAATTTTAAGTTTTGCTAATAATGAACTCAATAACATATTTATGTCGAGTTCGGATCGTTGTTATAGCATATTTATGCAATTTGTATAAATCAATAATGAATTTATAATACTATATACAGTTAGTATGTAGTAGATTTAGTTTCGGCGTGCTTTGATAGTTTAAGTTCTTTAATGTTGCTCGACGTTTCTTAGTAAACACTAACTTGGCGCAAGATCATTACATAAATTATTACACATATAGTAAGTAATAAATTGTTTATGGTATATTGTTTAGAAAATAAAATTTTAATGTAATGTCCCCTTATAACAGGTAATTTATTTTATTTAAACTATAATTTATTTACTTTGTAAAATAAGCATTCAATATTAATCTAAACATTGCGAACATGTTATGAAATAGTAGAATAAAAAATAAAAGAAAAAGTGAACGAGTGAGATTGAATACACATGAAAAAGAAGTACCTTATCTACTTCTTTCCGCGCATTGAAAAAAAAACCAAAACTCGGAATGAACTTTAAAAATATCTGCACATGTAGATACACTTTGGACTGACGTACTCGGACATTTTCTACTTCATATCACGATACACGGATAAATGTATTGTACACACGTAATCGCATACTTACAAACGTGTCAAAGGTACATGTAATGTCTTTATCTGGAGTCTTCCTCAAACCGAGCGTAACAATCCGGATGCTTGCTTAAAGGCGTGAAATCAAACCGATTGAATAAGTACGACACGAAGAGAAATTCTGTTTGGTGATGAATAAGCCTTCAAATATCAAATAAAAGCAAGATAAGAGATCAAGATTAAAGGGAAAAAGGATTAACACCTATTTGCAAAGAAAAGAAGCTCATGAAATTTCCGAATCTAATACCGAAGTTGAATAAGTTAATTAATTAATAATTCTCTTAAAGAAATTACATATATACCCCTGTATATTTTCTATTAAAAAATCATATATAATTACGTAACTGTTGATATAAAAATATTGACATTGTGTGTTGAGGGGGTGGGGGTGGGGGGGAATATTTTAGTGAAAAATTTAATAATATAGCGTATATTCGATTACTATGAGGATTTATTGTAAAAACTTCACATAAATATATTTGCTAAAGAAAAAACTGGTGTTTAAAATACTAACTAATAAAGGAAAGGTAAAATAAAAAATGGAATGACAATAACAGTTCAAAACAATTAAGTAAGAAAAAAAAAATAAGCAAGAGTAATAATAAGTAGTAATAACACGACTATAACATATTCATTGCGGTTTTAGAATGACAGATTAATTAAAAAAAAAAAATCTAAGGAAAGGTATAACGAAGATAGAAAAACTAATCCCTAATCCTAAACCCCATTATTACATTTAAACCTAATTACAATTACCATTTGCTTTCCCATTGTGCCATATTTAAGTTTTATTAATTATTAGTTAATTGTTAACCATATTTTAAGTTGAATTATCTATTAAGTAACACAAAATGGTGCCTTGTAAGAAATTTTGAAAAACTTCATTTGGTAATTAAATTAGCATGTCTAGGTAACTCGGAAGGATGAACAAGAAGGCGCGGAAAAATACATTAAAGTGACTCTCACTCGCGATTCTCAGGTATGTAATATCGCAAAAGGAAAAGAGTAGAGTAAAATAGCGGGGTTACTTGATGCTTTAGAAAATGAGAGTAAGTGAGAGAAGGCAGGGGAACAACCTAACCTTAAAATTACAATCGAATAAGATACAGCCCTAATCCTCGTTGATACTGGATTGTAAATAAGGGGTGTAACATACGAAACATAGTAGCCACGCTTCAGCCCCTTAAAGTAGACAAAAGCATGTGCGTATTGCAGAAATATGGCGAGAGAGTTGAGCGAGGGTAAAGGAATATGAGAGAGAACAAGAGAGCGAGAGAAATCGTGAGAGAGAGAGAGAGAGAGAGAGAGAGAGAGAGAGAGAGAGAGATTAAGAGAGTGAGAGTGAGAGTGAGATTGAGATTGAGAGTGAGAGTGAGAGAAAGAGAAAGAGAGAGAGATGAGAGAGAACGATATATATATATATATATATATATATATATATAGAGGCAGAGAGAGAGAGAGAGAGAGAGAGAGAGAGAGAAGATTAAAGGGGGTACAGACACCGCACATGTAAAAAGTGTGTAAAAGGTGGCGTAACATAGGTGTCGGTGCGGGAAGAGCGAGGAATGGGGTTCTTGAGTAAGGGAGGAGGGTTACGTTGTCGTACCGTTGAGGATTCGTAGGGTACCGACGTGTGGTGTACGCACACAAATGCGCGAAGGGTCAATCCCGGTTTTCCAGATGTGGACACGAACGATAGCCAACGGTAAATAGATAATGCGCGCAGCTTCTTTGTTAACCTCTGACATC
>NW_011948418.1:9108457-9108863 GCF_000503995.2 Ceratosolen solmsi marchali
CGCTCTTCCTCAAATAATGAACTGGGGGGGTTGATCGTACTCGCGCACGCAGAGGGAGCAAAACTCACGGACATGCATAATTTTGTACAGCCTCGGTCGGGGCGACTACTTACTTTTGATCACCCGGTCCGTCGTCGAGAGCTTTTGCGAATTGTTGGAGGTCATCCTGGCGATTGATGGTGGCGGTATTCGTATCGGTGTCCGTATCGGTGTCGGTGTTGGTGGTGGTAATAGTGGTGGTGATGGTGGTAGAGGTGGTGGTGGTAGCGGTGGTGGTGGTGGTGGTGGTGGTGGTGGTATAGTGGTAAAGGTGGTGGTGGTGGTGCTGATGGTTGTGTTGATGTTAGTGCTGATGGTGCTGGTGCCGGTGCTGACGGTGGTAGTGGTGGTGGTGGTGGTGGGGGGG
>NW_011948418.1:9108937-9109827 GCF_000503995.2 Ceratosolen solmsi marchali
GATGTCTAGTGTCTTTCCGATGATGCGGCGGCAGCGCCGCTAATGCTGCTGGTGGGTAGCAGCGCTGCTTTTCGTTCGTCTGCTCTCCTCTTCTCTTCTGCCTGGGCGCGCTTTCGTCTCGCTTTATCTCTCTCTCTCTCTCTCTCTCTCTCTCTGTCTCTATCTATCTATTTATCTATCTATCTATCTCTCTATCTCTCTCCCTCCCTCCCTCTCTCTCTCTCTCTTTCTCCACAGCCGCTTTCTCGGCTCCGCTGTCTCACTCTTACTCTTTTCTATCTATCTATTCGCTTGTCTATTTTCTGTCTATTTATTGGGAGACACTTCCTCCTCGACCGTCGAGCCTAAAAAGCCAACGGGGGTGAGTGCTCCAGGTAGTCCAGTCTTGGATGAAAGGTAGAAGCACCTTTTCTACTGCTACTGCTACCGCTGCTGCTGCTGCTGTTGCTGTTGCTGCTGCTGCTGCTGCTGCTGCTGCCGCCGCCGCTGGAAGATGACGATGATGCTTCGTGTCTGGTCGGCGCACGGCCGTATCTACTTCTTCAGCTAAGCAAGGAACATCGTCACCACGGCTTTGGATTCTCTCTAACTAGCGCGCGCGCGCACTCCACCACTCACGCACTCATTATCCTCTTGGTAATTGTGGTGGTCGTCGACGTCTTCGGCGTCGTCGTCGTCGTCGTCGTCGTCGGCGTCGTCGTCGTTGTATTCATCGATGAGCGATCATATACGCGTTATCGAGAATAGCCGAAAAAATAAGCGGGTGCGAGGGTAAGAGAGTGAACTATTGAGAGGACAGCATGGGGCGGGCAGGGGGACAGAGAGTCGGGTGGACACCGATGTGCAGCTATTGCTCGGGCTACACGGGATGATGATGAGGCGGCCTCCTC
>NW_011948418.1:9119225-9120412 GCF_000503995.2 Ceratosolen solmsi marchali
TCCTCCTCGTCCTCCTCCTCCTCCTCTACTCCTTCTTTCCTGACTCCGCTGTGTATTGAAAAATGCAGCGAAGGTAAAGCCAAGGTATGGCGTGTGTAAGAGATTGAGTGTGAGTAGTGAGAGACAGAGAGAGAGAGAGAGAGAGCGCGAGAGCAAAACAGAGTACGGGTAACGAGGGTGGCGAAAGAAGAAGGCGGAAATCAAGTAAAGGGACGAAGAAATACAAGAACTTGGTAGGAAGGGCGCGCACGAAAGTGATGGGTGAGTGAGCGAGTGAGTGAGTTAGTAGCGAGTGATTGAGTAAGTGAGTGAGTAAGTGAGTGAGTGAGACAGAGAGAGAGAGAGAGCGTGCACACGCGAAACGTAGGGCACACGCACGTTTCTCTTCTTTTTTCCTTTGCTCCTTCGTCTCTCTCCCTCTGCCCCTCAAGTAAAACACACACACGCGCACCGTATCATCCTTCTCTCTCCGACCTTTAGCATGTATTATAATGGAGCACCGCGACGTGATGAAGAAGACTGTGAGGTAGCAATCGAGCTTGGGGTGGAGGTAGAGGCATAGATAGGAGAGAAGTACGGCGGAAGGGAAAGGAAAAAAGTAAACAATGAGCCAAGGAAACGCGGGACGTGGAGCCACGGAAATAAGAGCAGACGACGTCCGCGTATTCCCTCACTGTCGGTTCCTTTGCCTGCCTCTCTACGTATTTATCGTGACTAGAGCTGTATGCTCACGTGTATATATGTGTGTTTGTGAGTTTGTGCGTTGGTTGGTTGGTTGGTTGGTTGGTTGGTTCGTGCGTGCGTGCGTGCGTGCGTGCGTATAGGTGCGCGCGCGCGCGCTTGTCGTGAAACCTTGTATGTGCTCTAGTGTGAAGGGTACGTGTGCGCGTGTGCATGCGTACTGAATGTATTGTGTATACCCTCTGTGCACGTGTGTGTGCGCGCGCGCGCGCGCGCGCGTGTGTGTGTGTGTATGTGTGTATGTTAAGGGGGGAGACGTGGATGTTTGGTGTCGCGTGTGCCGTGCGCGCGGGTACCAGTATATTTATATATACATGCACACGATACACGAGGCGCACGCACGAAACGGACGACTCCTCACCGCGCACTCACTGCACACTGTTGTACATCGCGAACGTGACCGGGAGTCGGGACGAGTCCGTCGTAAGTGGGGATGGGGGAGGGGG
>NW_011948418.1:9120581-9120843 GCF_000503995.2 Ceratosolen solmsi marchali
GTCGGAGTGGTACGGCGGAAGTGGGGGGGGGGGGGGGGGAGACTTAGCAGCTCGGTGCCAATCTCCGCGGCCCGTGGATGAAGTCCGAGCGCGTCGGCGCCGACGTTAACGCGTTGTCGTAGTCGTCGTTGTGAACAAACGCCGCCGCCGCCGCCACCGTTGCTATTGCTACTGCTGATACTCTTACAACCGCTGCTGATGCTACCGCTACTACTACTACTACTAATACTGCTGCTGCTGCTGCTGCTGCTGCTGCTGCTGC
>NW_011948418.1:9126983-9220749 GCF_000503995.2 Ceratosolen solmsi marchali
CTGCTGCTGCTGCTGCTGCTGCTGCTGCTGCTGCTGCTGCTGCTGCTGCTGCTGCTGCTGCTGCTGCTGCTGCTGCTGCTGCTGCTGCTGCTGCTGCTGCTGCTGCTGCTGCTGCTGCTGCTGCTGCTGCTGCTGCTGCTGCTGCTGCTGCTGCTGCTGCTGCTGCTGCTGCTGCTGCTGCTGCTGCTGCTGCTGCTGCTGCTGCTGCTGCTGCTGCTGCTGCTGCTGCTGCTGCTGCTGCTGCTGCTGCTGCTGCTGCTGCTGCTGCTGCTGCTGCTGCTGCTGCTGCTGCTGCTGCTGCTGCTGCTGCTGCTGCTGCTGCTGCTGCTGCTGCTGCTGCTGCTGCTGCTGCTGCTGCTGCTGCTGCTGCTGCTGCTGCTGCTGCTGCTGCTGCTGCTGCTGCTGCTGCTGCTGCTGCTGCTGCTGCTGCTGCTGCTGCTGCTGCTGCTGCTGCTGCTGCTGCTGCTGCTGCTGCTGCTGCTGCTGCTGCTGCTGCTGCTGCTGCTGCTGCTGCTGCTGCTGCTGCTGCTGCCGCCGCCGCCGCCGCCGCCGCCGCTGCTGTTAATGCTGTTGCTGCTGCTGCTGTTGCGCTGTCCGAGGTCGTAGGCATTCGTCAGCCGCCGCCACCGCCGCGCCACCGCCGCCGCCGCTGCTGCTGCTGCTGTTGCTGCTGCTGCTGCTGTTGCTGGTGTTGCTGCTTTCCCTCCTCTCCTTGCTCCGCCTCCTTCCTCCTCTTCCTCTTCCTCGTCTTCTCTTTCGTATTTCTTTCTCCCTCCACCCTCTCACTCCCTCTCACGCTCTCGCTCTCGCTCGCTCTCGCTCTCGCTCTGGTGCACTTCGAGCGTAGCGCGTGTACTTTACCCGCGTGAGCAAGAGACGAAACAAGCAGCTCAGGGGAGCAGAGGGAGTTAAAAAAGAGAGAAAGAAAGAGAGCACCGGTCGAGAGAACCACGGCACGATGCGCTGCCACCAAGAGAGTAGACGCAGAGAGCGAAACTGGTAGCGGCGGTACAAGAGGAGGGGCGACCGCGCGTGCACTAGTCGGGAACGTAAGAGTAAGTGAGAAAGAAAGAGAGAGAGAGAGAGAGAGAGAGAGGGAGAGAGCGGATGGATAGAGGTGGCGGAGGAGGTTTAAGTGGTAAAGAAGGAGGAGGAGAAGCGAGATGAGTGGAAAAGAGTGACCGAGTGCTTCCGTTGGCTGGCACCGGTGCGCTGCTCGCCACCGCCTTCTTCGTCTGCTTCTTTCGCGCAACGATTTCTGCTCTCGACAAACGCTAATACGACCGGCACTCCCGACATCAGCAGTCTCCCAACTTCCCGATCATTGCTTCCTCGTCTGCTCATCTTGGCTCAATCTACTGTTGTCCCGCGACCATTGCTGTTCTTTTCTTTCCTTTCCTTCCTCGCATTCTCTCGCTCTCTCTCTCTCTCTCTCTCTCTCTTTCCACCCCACCCCCCCCCTCCCCGTTACTCGCAAGCACGCGTGTGCCTTTGCGCCCACTAGTACCCCTCTTGCGCTCCCAGGAGTCCGACAAACGCGGCGCGGATGATCGCGCTACGTGAGAGTGGCTCTTATATATAATTGACCCCCGCTATTGCGTAGTCGTATCATAAGCAAATCGGTGCCTACTCGATCGCCCTGGATTAGCTTTTGTTGCGTGCGTCAAAGTCGGACGACGTCGCTGCTGCACGGCTTCGATCGCTCCTCTACCTCGTCTCGATGTCCTATGCTTTAGTTGCAACTAATATTACTTCATCACCTACTTCACGCTTCGCGCTGCGCGTACACTGACGTTTGCCGACGACAGAGAAGACGATACACCGCGGCCTCTGACTCGCGCTATTCCCTCCACCAATATCCCAGCCACTCTCTCTCTCTCTCTCTCTCTCTCTCTCTCTCTCTCTCTCTCTCTCTCTTTTTGTCTGCAGCTTTCACTCTCTTCAGAGTGCGGTCGGTCGGTCGGTCGGTCGGTCGGTCGGTCGGTCGGTCGGTCGGTCGTTCGGTCGGTCGTTCGGTCGGTCGAGCGAACGGTCGGTCGGTCAGTCGATCGATCTCACTTTTGCCCAATGAAACGCACATGTAATGGTTGGACTTCAATCTGTCGCTAGTAACCTTGTGATCCTGGGCCGCTTCTTGGCTACTAATGCACGAACAGGGAGGAGAAGGTAAATGTGGAGACGGTAAGCATTACGGTCGGACGTCGTCAGCGGCGAAACGGAAGCGCGAGGAAAAGCGAATGACAGATGAAAATTTCGCGAAAGCTCTGAATTTTCTGGCATTGAAGATCGAGCTTCATGAGCTACTCGTGTAATTTGATAAGTAGTCGGTTCGTTTTTCTGGGAATACATAAGGTTTGATAATTCGAGATAAGTAACTATATCGGCTAATGTTTCGACTTTAGTAGAAAAAAAAAAAAAGAAACGAAACAACTTGAGCTTGTGAAAAAATTTGCGCATCTACATATTGGCGATCGAGGCTGCTATTTGTATAACGTTGTATTCAAACCGTACAATAAACTGAACAATAAATTGAAATTTTTATTGTTGAAAGATTATCTAATTATGGATAAATAGTAATAATATAATTTCTGTTAATACAATACGTCATTGACTATGTTCCCATGTTGACGAGAACAATAAATAGGCCCAGTAAATTCTTTTCATTGCTCTATTGACGCATTAATAAGAATAAAAGAACATGTGTATTAATCTATTTCTAATCGAATGTTATTTTGAATAAATGAAATAAATTAAATCATCTTACGAGATTAAAAATTAACGGACTCTTTATAATTGAGGACAATTATAAGATCATGATTTATAATTATTTAATAGACTATATTGTCATTAATGCATTTGTCAAATAGGAAATACTCTGTCTTTAAGTCTTATCTAATAACTTGTAACATATTAATTTTAAATATTTATAGCTATTAGTTTATATTGCAACAATTGAATATTCTAACCTGTATTTATTCTATGTCATAAATTAGCGATTATTTTGTTTTATTTTGCGCTTACATTAGATATTACTGCATCTTCAGGCAAATTGTTTAATTAATACTGCTTTGTTAATGTTATATGAAAGCGAGCCAATCAAATAGTATATTTTAATTAATGGAGGAGAAAATAATTGATACCAAAATATAAATTATGCAAAAAAATAATATTCATCTAGATCAATACAAAAATATATCATAATAGTGCATTTAAGTTCAATGATAATTCGATTGATTCATTTGAAAGACTTTTGTTTGATAGAGAAAATCGTAAAAAACATATTGTTTTTATTATTAAAAAAAAAAAAAAAAAAAAAAAAAAAAAAATTTTTTTTTTTATTAAAAAAAAAAAAAAAAAAAAAAAAAAAAACATTCTTTTCTATATAAATCAGGAATTATTATTACATAATTGTTACCGCATATGTATAGGTACATGACAATTACATAAATTAATCACAAATATGCTATTTTATTTCAAATGAATTATTGCTACATTTCTTTTAACTCTGTAATTCTTACTCTCCTGATTCTGATAATTTTCATAAAAAATGTATATTCATAATTAAACTGAAATCTATTATAATTTACAATGAGTCCATTTGAATGAGCTAGTAATAAATCAATCAATCGGATCAAATTTATAATTTAATAATCCTATGTACATCCTATGGAAGCAAGCGGTTATATTAAATTGACGTTAAATGACCGAAAACTATTTACAAAATAATTCAATTATGCTGATTCTAACCTATCTAGTGAGTGGTGGTATGTAGTATTGCATAAAACATAATAATTAAACATCCATCAATGTATAAAAATTTGTAAGATAGTATAGACTATATAACTATATACAACTATAAAACTATATAACTATATGAATCTCCATTTAGAGATTTAAAAATCTATTTTCAGATGTTATATTAACAATATTTTCTTTTCACCACGGACAACTGAATATATTTACATTTTAAAAATAATTTTTCATTATATAAAAATATATCTCAAAATATTAAACAATATTCTAATGTAATTACGGCAAAGAATGTAAGTAAACTGTAAGTAATTCATGTATTCATCAATTTTTCTCATCCATTTTCATCTAATATATATATATATATATATATATATATATATATATATATATATATATATATATATAAATATATGAATTTGACATTACAAATTACAATTATGTTTTAAAGACCTCTAGTTCATTATTTATATGATATAGAATTTTGATATAGAATTTATTGTATTAAATTTTTTTTTTTTTTTTGAATCACACTTAGATAGATAATCGCGATATGCATTGAAATCTAATAAGAGCACATTAACTAATGAAAAACTGTTTTGATAATACGATTAATAATAAAGTAATCATTTGAAACTAATTAATTACGAATAATTATACTACGATTTATTAATCGATTTATTATAAATTTATGATTATAACGGTTAAATTTTGATATATTTTTACTTTTCAAAAATAAATTTTTGTTCAAAAAAATAAATTACTTAACATAGTTAATATAATATTTACATCACTTCATTGCGGTCTTTGATATCTATAAAGTAACGTATATTACGCGTATTATTAATTTTCAATATTATACAGACAAATATAACACTATTTATTGCTTATGAATTAGAAAAAATTTTATTTAAACAATAATAAAACCAATCGAATCTGTAGTAGCATTATAAACTTTATGTTAAACTGAAAAATGAATTTGTCAAAAGATTGCTTTTGCTCATCGATTGGCTATTAGAAATAACAAATAATTGCATTGTATTTTAACATATATAATGTTAATCGAGAAGTAATAGATTGTAAAATTTTTCTTAAAAGAATCTTGTATTTATTAGATTTGATAACTTCATATTAAAATAACAATGATCATATAGTTGATGACTTAATGACCGCGAGCAAAGTTTTGTCAATGACGAGGTAACTTTGAATAAGTAACGATCCAAGAAGTTTCTATCAAGAAGCGGACAAATTTTGAAGCTAAGGCAGATTTAAATTTGAATAAATAAAGTACGTTGATTCCTTCAAGACAAGCAGTTTTCTTCTAATTACTTATATATGTGAAAAATTTTATGTGAAAAATGATAAATATTACAATTATGTTCGATATATCACTGAAGTCAATGCGTATCAATGAATCGACATGATTTCATTATTTACATTTTTTTAAACTTGAAATAACTATAAGAATTGAGCATCTTTCAAATATCAATACAAGAACTACGCGATTAAAGCTTGTAAATTTAACATTTAAATCTATTCTACTAAAATGTTCATTAAAAAAAAAAAAAAAAAAAAAAAAAAAAAAAAAAAAAAAAAAAAAAAAAAAAATCTTACAATGATTATTGCAGAGATTTTAGTTTTTTTTGCAATTGTTCGGATAATCATTATCTCCGAAACTTGATTCAATCTTACAAACTCGATAATAAAATGTACTTGTAAGCATCGTAAATACATCAATTATGAGAAAAACGTCAAAAAAAAAAAAAATTTTGTTAAGTAATTCTTAAAACTACAAATCTGATAAATTGCTTGAATCGTATTCATTAATAAGATTTTACTTTAAATTTTCTAAAGTTATGAAAAAACTAGTGGGATTTTATCAGTTGAATTATAAAGACGTAGGCAATAATTGTTATCGTATGCATTAATTTTCTATCTAACTTAATAAACACTTAAAAGAATTTCGTAATTGATACAATTAAAGTTTATATTTTTATGAATTAAAACAATTGTAACAATAAAGATGATATTTTCAGCTTTAATGCGATGAGAATGTTGTTAGTTGTAAGAATAATTGACAATATGCAATGTTGAAGTAATATTTGCTGGCATTAATGCAAATATCACTCTAAAGGCAAATGACAAATGGCAACGAATACTATCCTTTTTATAATACATCGATGACGCAGATCACTTAAACAAAAAGTGTATGATGAAAGATAAGGACGAAAGCGCATGTAGTAAAAAGGCGGAAAATGCTCCGAATGGCATCGCAACTACTATGTCGCTTAAATGCATTGATATCCAGAGCCGCTAGATAGGTCACCAAGATTACAACTAAAGAATAATTTACACGTAAACAACATACTAAAAGCAATGAGAATAATGGTCGCTGAAAATTGCAATTGGTCATCAAATGTGAATTTGGACGAGCAGTACGTCATGATTCTGGTTACGCGAAATTTCATCATATTAACTTACATTATCTAGAATATACAGGATTTAAAAATAATTTAACTTGAAAATTATCATTTCTAATTCATATTACAAGTGACTGTTTATTATATAAAGTAAATATAAAAAATTAATGACACAGTAGTCGTATCTCCCATGATACTTACTGTCTATTCATCGAGCGTTCAATTCATCACAAAATGCCAGCAAGATATAATATCTCAGGGCTTTGAAAACTCTATCCAGCTCAATCATTATTCAAACATTTCTATCAAATAGTTTTGTATAATTTAATAAAAAATAATTGACATTTAAAGGTCAATTGTAAAAATTAATCGTGTCTTTAGTATTTTAGTCAGTATTCTATTTTTTTATGTATTATTATATCTAATTGTATCTATTATTGGTCATCCAAAATTTAAATTCAAATTCAAAAGTGTTTATTTTTAATAGACAAATTAAATTATTATTTAATAAAACATTAAGATCACGACAGTTAATTTCAACATAAATCTCGACCACTACTATATTATTTTGTCAATTATAGCATCTTACATAGTCTTTGCTGTCAGTGAAAAACATTTCTTTTCTCATCATTATGATAATGGCACATTTGGATTCTTTAACAAAAGATTGAGATTATACTGGAACAGTGAATCTCATACATATTTACATTTGGCATTATTAGTCTTGGTTGATAAATATTCTCCTAAAAATTTTATTAATATTATACTATATATATATATATATATATATATATATATATATATATATATATATATATGCAATCATAAAAAAGATCATCTTTCTTGCTTTTAGTTCTTTGTTTTTATAGAGTAACAGAGAGAAAGAGATAGGCATATAGATAAATAAATAGACAAGTTCAAAGCGATGCAATTATGAACATATGTCAATACGTAAATGATCGTTTATACACTTAATTCGATATATATATAAATATATATGTGTGTGAATAAAACTTTCTTTAATAAAGGCGAAATATTTGATTACGCAACTAAACATAAATTCACTATTATATATCAATAATTCTTTGAAAATTTTTATCAGCTTATTTTAATTTAAAATTAACATAATATAATAAATTATTACATTATTCAAAGTTTGATGAAGTCAATTTTTATAGTAAAAAAAAGTTTTTAAATTATGACTATTTATTAATATACAAATGAATAGTATAAATTAAATGATAAATATCGATATTATATAATCATTCAAAGATATGTGATACAACATAAATCGTCTTCGTGACGGATGAAATATCAATCTTAATTAGGAATCGCGTTTAATTCAAGTAAATACACTTGTAATTCTATCAAATAATGATATACATCTCTTTACGTACTTGAAATTATCAATTTTATGAAGCTTTATGCTATTTCATAAACAATTTTATATTATATACTAGAATGAAAATAAATGCATAATAAAAGCAGTAATTAATTTAATTACCAACGGAGTAAATTTTACTTATTACTTAATTATTATACTATATATAATTAAGTTATTATATTATAGTAATTATATTATACTATATATTATATTATACCATAATAATTTCAATCCTTAGATATGAAGAAAATTTATATTATTAAGATAAAAATATTTTTAATTTTACTAATATTTGTAAAAATGATTAATTTTTCAATGCAATATATTTGCTATAAGAGATTAGTAACAAATAGCAATAGAATATTAATCTCTAATTTCTAATCTTTTCCAATATAACATAGGCTCTATCCACATTATGATTATGTAATACAATTAATTAAATTAAACGTTTCCTAGAGGAGATGTATGAAGCCAATTTTTTAAATCAAATGCACGACCGTAGACACTCGAACATATTTCTTATACGAAATATTGGAGAAATACCATACAACCATGATAAATGATTATATATGTTTTTCTTCTTTGGGATTCCGAGATACCGTTTCTGTCTCTTTTTTTGCACCTGATTATGGCTGCCTTATCTTATTTATTCTACCATTATTTAAAAAATTGTTAGCACTAATTCTTTCTACGTATAATTACGAAAAATTAATAAGGGCAAAATAAAATTTTTATAATATTTCAATGGAATTAAAGTGAAAGAGCGAATATCATTTTGCATAGAAATATTTTAAAATTAAGATGCTATATTATTATAATAAAACGTTTAATATTTTAAATAAATTTAAAAAAAAGTTCCTTTACTCCTTTAAAACTAGTTAAATAAATAAAATGCACGTAATACTTGAATTTTTTTTTCTTTTTTTTTTCTTTTTTTTTTTTTTTTTTTTATGAAATTACGTTTAGCATTACGAATCTTGACAGAATTACATTAACTAAGATTACAAATAACCACTAGAAATCTATCAAATCAGTATTTATATATTATTTTTATAATATTTGTTTCTAAATTTTAAATATGATATAAACATTGAAATATATATAAATATATTGAGTTTCCATATTTTTTTTTATTACATTTTTGAAACTTCTAAGCTCGTCTTCAAAATCGTTCACTCATGACATTCATTTTCATTCATTTTTGAAAATAATTCAATGTATCTTGATTGATTCATTCTTTCATCGTTGCACATAATATTAAAGAGTATTATGAAATCTTTTTACAAGATATTCAAATAATTTACGTACCAATTGAAAATAGTGAAATTATATTAAATGAACAATTTTTTCATTTTGAACAAAAATATTGAATTTATTCTCGCTCATATATTTTGTATGATGTACTTACTTTATATTTTCAAAAATTACATTAACTTTCGCATATTATTATTTTTGCTCGTTCAAATTAAAATGCAATAAATTTTATTTTAAAACAGAATAATTAAGATTGGAAAAAGTAAATATTGAACCATTATTCTTACAAAATGTCGAAAACAAAATTTCTCATAAATCTTGTTAATATTCTTCCACGCAACATTCTCTTCTATCTTAATGTTTTATATACCCATTTAGTAAGCCAGGTCATCGATTTTTTGTACGGTTAAACAATTTGATTTATTTGAATAGGCAACGTGTTAACTGTGTAAGTCTTCTCTAATCGACAAGAAGATTTAAGCTAATAGTGTCTCCGTTGAAGGTTTCCCAAATTCAAGAAATTTATCTATAATTGTAAATAATAGTATTTGATATAAATCGTATTATAATTGATATTATTATTTTATGCATACAAATATAATGTTAAAATTACATAAGACGTGCATATGTTATAATCAAATTATATCTGATACTAATTTTTTTCTAAATCAGTTCACCGTCAGCTAAAAAAAAACTCGTCGTTCGCTTATAACCCTTAGCATTGTCGGAATTTTTAAAAAATGAAATTGACTATTCACTTATATTACGATTAAATATACACTTTTTAATTTGTTTAATTATTTCATATACTCTGGCTTGTATATCCTTAATATAATTCAGCATAAGCAAACAAGTTATTTCTAAATTTAATGTTATAGAGATATGGATATCGATTGTAGACTTTAGGGATAATTTCAACTTTAACTAGTACTATCCAAAAGTCTTTATAACGTACACTTTCATATCTCCATTAAATATACGCATTTCATTTGCTATTAATTTGCCTTAAGTCTAGCAGTTTTATATATAATTAACAATCTCATAGTATATTTACATAAAATAGAAGATAGTGATATCAGATTTTGTAGAAATTTTATGCCATCCTATATTGTATTTTCATACTTTATTTCGTATTATTTCATGCATTATATTGTATATAGTCTTTGTTTTGTAACTTATTGGATTGAAGATAATAAGTTAAATAGTTACTAGTAAGGTAGAAGTGAAGATTGAATACTGATACTTAATTACAAGTGAATAGACGAAAGTTTATTTATTAAAAATTTATGTAAAAAAAATGTACTAAAGGCATCTTTATCTGGAATGAACACATTATATTCTTTTATTGACGAATTCGAATAAAAATCCTTTGCGGTTCTACAAGTTATAGAGTAAATTATTAGTTTATTAAATACTTATTCATCAGAGTACTAAAATGGTCAAGTTCTGAAGTAATTATAAATTTTCAAAAATTAGTTTCAATATATATATATATATATATATATATATTTATATAAATGCATAAAGATACGTAAAATATCACATACACGTGTATTATAAGTATACTTACGAATTGCCAATATGATATTCAATTAATGCAACTTCAAATAACAAAATCACTTACTTATATTGAAAACTTTAATACATAGTAATTTTATATATAATTATTTCATCATATCTAGCAAATTTTATTTGAAGATAGGACATAAGTAATTAATTTCATTTGATAAATATTCATATTAACTAATTAATATTAGTTCTGTTCATATTAACTAATATAAAAAATCTAAGTATAATTCATAAATATTTATTATAAATATCGACGATAATGATGTTAATTATTGTAAACATTTGAAGAATATTTGTCAAATTTTACGTAATTGAATACAATTCATATGATTGAACGAATTTAATACATATTTATTTTCATAAAAATTTTATATAAAATTTTTACTAAACATTTACAATAAGTTTATTTCTTTATTTCATATATTTTTATTAATGAAAAAAACAATCGAAACAAATAATTCTCTTAAAAGCATAACAAACCTTACCTATATTATTATTTTTTATGACTTCTACTTAAAGAAATTATCATACGCATTAAATCAAAGTACACCCAACTGGATTCGCAACCTTCGACTCATAAGAAGTAGCATGATATTAAGGAAATTATCTCGCGACTCCTCGCAATTATAAAAGAAAATAAACATTAACTTGACTTTTCAAATATTCGATGCTTTGTTATAAGAGCATAGCGATTATAAATAAATGGGAAATCTCAGTGGATAGACATTAGATAGACATTATAGCGATTTGTCGATGGATTCCCTAGTTCGATGTGATCCAACGTTTGGACTTTAACCCAGAAAATAATTATTCCCTCCATGATAAGAGTGATTTTTATCGGGGCTCAATAAAATTGCGGTAGATTTTTAACTTCTCACTTATTATCGTCCACCCCCTGAGCTTATTTATAACGACCATCAGGTTTTTATTGCTCACTGATATTATTCTCATATGTGGATTGCCTCTTTGCAATATTTAGATGTCGTTGTGATTCTTTTATGTCAGCGTGCGATGAAAGCTCCTTACGCTCAGATTATTTACTTTTCTTATCCAAGATTCTAAACGAAGCTATTAAAGTTAAAATATTATAGACCCAGGCACTGTCGCTTTTATCAATCCTTATTACACTTTAAAAAAAAAAAATATATATATATATATATATATATATATAGATAGATAGATAGATAGATAGATAGCGGCTGAAGTTACGCGAAGGATACTCTACGATCACACTTTTAAAAGTTTTAATTAATAAATAAACGATGCTTAAAGTATATGCTGGTATTTATGAAAATGATAAAGATAGTAGAATTAAATTAACATTCCTATTTTGTAATTATCTTTCACAATTGTGGTCACTTTAATTTCATAAAATGATTGATAAAATATAAAAAGTATAACCATGTACAAAGTTGTGAAACTTTTTTCTTTTTATACGATGAAAAGGAGTTGAAAAACAACGAAGGAAGAGCTTATTCTTTTGAAATTATACTTACAGTATTATATTTTTATTCTTAGAATGATGTTTCTTTCAATGCCCATCATGTATACTTCAACTTTCTTATCTGAATATCTAATATCAATGTTCTTACCTGAAACTTCAATAATGCATATTGTAATACATTTGGTTTATAAAACATTTATGATCGTAATAGGAGTTAAAAGAAAAAATGTCTAAAAATTATCACATATAAGTTAAGTAGTTTTATTTGAAAAGATAAAACAAGTTTGGATTAAAATGTATTTTCGAATAACTTAAAATAAAATAACAAAAAAAAAAAATGGCATTATTTTTAATTTGGCAGTATTTATTGAAAGATTGATAGAAATTACAATATCGACGGATTAATCGATTTAATATTAAATAATAAACAATGCAATTAAAGTATTAGAATGGAATGAAATTAAACGAGTAATTAAAATAATATCAGCAATTTAAATACAATAAATTAAAGTTTTAATCACATTTTCTACACCATAAAACAAAATTATTCTTAATTTTAACGAGATTCATTTTTATCCTATCTTTTTTAAGTACTAATAATACTTTTACGCTCCTTTAAAATTTTATGTAAAAAATTCAATAAAAATTTCAATATATTTTACTTGATAATTTCGTTCAATAGTTATTCTTTAATTAGAAAATTGTTAAGATTTAATTACCAAATATATTTTATAAAACTTTAAAGCAAGTATCATTAAACTTAATATAACGACTATTATTGCCAATTATATCGCACTCAAATATTTGTAATCTATTTTAATAAGTAATTTATGAGTAAATTACTGTCAATAAATATTTACTAAATTTTATTATTTTTTTCTTTCCAACATTCACGATATCACTAATTTAAATGTTTAAGTGTTATAATGTAAATGAAATATAGATTTATAATTAATAAAAATACGGAGTTGTTTATATTTCACTATTTCTATCCGTAAAAGTGTGCGAAGAGATGATAGTCTTGTGTCTGGACAATTGTCGTTAAACAAAATTGACGTAAATCCCAGTTTGATATTAAGCATATACTCTATTCTACCTTATTTAATACACACACACACACACACACACACACACACACACATATACATACATACATACATACATACATATATATATAATTGATTTATAGATTTTTTTCGTCTTTCTGTGTACGAGGAACTCCCAAAAAATAAATTAAGAATACGTAAATAGTAAAAAATTTATCAGACTACATGAACATGTAAGAGCATAGTACATGGAACGTAAATACTAGATGCATAGAACATGCAGATAGATCTAATCCAAATAAATTGTATGGAAAAAGTTACATTGGTTCAAAAGTTAAGGAGAAAAAGAGAATCATCGATTTCTATTGAATTTAAATGAGAAAGACTGTAAAAAGAAATAATGAAAATAAAATTCGATAAATAATAGGTGGGAGGGAGAAAGAGAGAGAGAGAGAGAGAGAGAGAGAGAGAAATGAGCGAATAAGTATAGTCATTGTTCTTTTATTTTGTTGCTCGTTATCAGCTGCACTGGCACCTGTTGAAATCGCGTGAATACTTTAAATTAGTTCATCGACTGGACACACTTATAATTTATATCATTTATTTATTTTCTGCATTAATAACTTGTTGAAATATTACTACCGATCGACAGATTATTTATTTCCTCTCGCTCGTTTTTCTAAATATCATCATCTAATACGGGCCTAATAAAATAAGATTTTACCCTCATACTTCTGAGAAATCGAAGCTGACGCATGCGAGGAAATGCACTTGAACTAATCGGAGATCTCGCGATAAACTGGATATAACCGGGAGGCGATGGTGAGAGGGGAGGGATGCACAAATTCGTCATCTGTATAATTAAATTCCTAATTACATTACAGCTCGAAAGGTCGCCAACAAATTTGCACATCTTTTACCAATACTAAAGTGTGTACAATTTTTGTTGTTGTTGAGATTACTCTTACAGACATTGAGTTTGCGAACATTTGCATGAAAATTATACGATCAGTTGTTCACGCGAATTTGTAAGAGTCAAACGATGTAAAGCTGCTAATAACATATGAACCACAATAAATAATGTTTGACTAGACTTTCTCGAGTCCATTTTATGAGAAATGTTGCGAAGGTGAGAAAGAATAAAGAAATTTGTCACAATATAATGTACACTGTTGACAACAAGGAAAACTAAATATCTGTTTTCACGCCAATATAAAGCCAACTGATATTGTACACTTCGGTATACATCCTTCACACCTACAAACAACAATTCGATGTTTATATTTGAGTGCGATATTTTATTCCCTCTTGTGATTGGATAGATACTCGTTCATGATGATCTCTGTGACTAGTCATGCAAAAAGTAACAAACTTGCAAATATTAAATATTCGGCGTCCACTGTACACACCATCCAGATGCTGAATATCTCACGGAATATTCAGCTTTTAATAACTGTTTGGCGTGACTAGTACAGAATAATAGATTAAGGAACTTCCATTTCCAGTCATATAATCTATAATAAAATTTGATTTTAACGCATTTACAAACAATATTGGGCCTTACTGTTAATATTTAATATACAAATATCAACGATTAATTTTATGGTTAAATGCAATTTTTAGTTATTCTCAATTTTAAGAGACGAAATGTTAAATATATTGTCGATCGATCGAGGAAATTATATAAAAGCAAAGCGATTAGATATTTTATTATTTAAAATTTTCAAGATATAAGAAAAATCACAGTATAATAAATAAAAATTATGCTTTAAAAAAATAGAATAATAAACATTAATATATCAATATTAAAGTTGAAATGTATGTTGAAATAAATGAAAATTATTGATGTGAAAAATAATTTATCAGAAAAATTTTAGCAAGTATTTTCATATTTCATATATATATATATGTGTGTGTGTGTGCGTGTGCGTGTGTGTGTGTGTGTGCGTGTGCGTGTGTGTGTATGTGTGTGTGCGCGCGCGCGCGCGCCTTATTATAACATATAAAATTATAATTAGGATTGCAATGAGTAGTCGTCATTTATATACACGTCATTGGAGATATCAGTTATCTTGAATCGCAGAAAATAAGAGAGAGAGAGAGAGAGAGAGAGAGAGAGAGAGAGAGAGAGACACACACACACAGAGGGAATACAAGTACAAGGATAAATTATTATAGGGACGTATTCATGTTGAAGCTGAGAAAGACGAATTTTATATACTAAAATTTCCAATAATTGTTGGTTTTAATTTGTATATCTGTATATATATATATACATATATTAATGCGCGTAATCGTTATTGACGTTTAGGCGTAATTAAGTCACATTCATGTCGCATCTACTGTTTGGTATGGTACGTTCATCAAAATTTTATGTCTGACTAACGTAGACCGTTGTGCTGATATCGATATTTCTAAATCCCATATTTTGACAATCATTGACTTCTCATTCGTTCTCGTTTGTTCTTGTCGTCTGTCCTTTGACCTTGTAATTCATAATTCTTATCAACTGTTGTTTCACTCGAAGCAAACTCCTTTACGATAAATGGTTCACAATCGACCTTGTTTAAGGTATTTGTCATTATTTTTCTTTATTCACTGAAAGCCCTTTGTTCTGTTATTGAGCGTTTACTGACTTTCCCATACTTAATGCTCCAAATGCTCAATTAAATATTACAATGCATAATTCTAATTTTATATTTCTACGTAATTTTATCTCAAAACATAAATAAATGGATTTTTTTCAATTACCAAAAACAAAAAAAAAAAATCTCAATAATTAGAATCAAATGTTTTTATGTATTTCAAATGAAAATGCAAATGCAATTAATTATTTATTTCTAAAGGCTTCAATTAATTGAGAATTAGGTATAAAGAATGTGAAGTAGCTGTGATGAGAAAAATGTATGAAAATTTTAAGAACGTTATTTGAAAGTTTGGAAGTAAACATGCTAATGTTTCAGTTTTTCTTTCTCCAATTATATAAGCAGCCTTTTGCCATATAATTTTCATGGTCTATCTCTTTTTTGAAATTTTTCGTTTCTAATCACAATGTTATATTGTGTAGCTCGATATATTATAAAAAATATAAGCTATGAAAGATTTTTCCTCTCGTTTGAACTGTAATTGTTATTAAATATACAGAAAAGATTCGATTAGAGATATCCATAAGTCCTATATTGTTTATGTACTTCTTATCAATAATATTTAGAGAAAATTTTTTTATATAATTTCAATTTTTCTATTCTCACTGCTCTGTATTTACTATTAATCGTGTATAATTTTCTAATATTATCGAACTTTATTAATTGATCAATAACCAAAAAAATAAAAATAAAAAAAAACAAAGCAATCGCGATTATGTATGAGAGGACAATCAAATAATATGTATTAAAATTCAGCGTTGAAGTACATTTATTTTACAAGGAATTCGTTATAAGCCAATTTAATAAATATAATAATATTATTATCACAATTATCAATTTCAGAAATTGACTCGCTTCGTACGCGATAGTCTCGTTATTATATGGCCGTTTAGTTAATAGTACATAAATTCAAGATCACATGGTTTGTCCGAAGCGACGCAGCTCACCATATTTATATTCTATAGATAGATGTCAGTGGTTATCCGTTTTGGTTGAGGTGGAGGTTCGAGTGTCGCTTGGATTATCGATCATGTACATTGGCCCACTAATTACTTAGTCCATCGTCACGCAAATGTTTGGGCTTCTCGGTCATCATATTCTATAGATGGGCCGATCCCATGGCCTAGCGAATGAAGATTTGGGTCATTAGGTGATTTTGAAAACCCAATTACCATTGTGCCGATAATGAGGCTACGATAGTCCAGCTTAATTACCTGGACTACGAGCGAACCATTTGGGGCTGCACCACAATCTTCTGCGCAGCCGCCTTTTTTTCACTATAAATTATGATTTTCATCTAAATTCTAAGCTTCACAATACCACTGCTATTATAATTCTTATAATGAGAACAAACACATTGAGTGTGCGATAGTTGAAAATAGCTTTATTTACAAATAGTAATATTTAAATATGCTCGTGTTGTTTTATTTGGAAATAAATTTTTTTTTTTTTTTTTTTTTTTTTTTTTTTTTTTTTTTTTTTTTTTTAATAAATAAATCAACAGCGCCTCGAAAATTCTTGCCAAAGACTATTATTCGTAGGTAAATTTCCTCTTATTCGTGAAACTCAAATACCAAACTGTACGTGTTGAGATATGAATATACGCGTGGGCCGAGATTTAAGCTATTTTATAGAGAAGATAAATTAATTTCAATGAATCAAAGGCAGATGAATAATTAAAAATATTATTTATAATATTACCTTTAAAAATATTCTTTTTACGACTTAATTAATGTATATGAAAATAAATAAAATTCTAAAATTAATTTAGTATTGTGTAAAGGGAATTTATTTGTTATAAATTTATTGAGCTGAGCTAACTAATATATACACACTTTAAATATATCTCTGAGTGAATTCAAACTAATTTTCGAATTTAATATTAAATAAACGAATGATAGATATGAAATATTTTCTACTTAATATTTAAATTAAGAATATTTTTAACTTTATAAATATAATAATATCTCTCTCTCTCTCTCTCTCTCTCTCTCTCGCGCAATTAATTTTAATTAATTATTTATAGATAATTAAATTTTAATAGTGCTTACTATAAAAGATGAATAATTTAATATCTGAAATAAAGTTCATATTGATTATTATGATGTTGATAATGTTTGTTCTGCTTAGGGGATTCGTCATCACCACTTTGATCAAAGTTTAGCCTATTGGCGAGTGTAAGCCATAAGCCCAAGGACTTTTTTGTATATCCCACCTACATAGGACTTCGGCTACTTATATATCCTATCATTAGTGAGCATATTTCGAACGATAAGGTTGTTATTTCAAAATTTCGGTTTTGTATCTTGGAACTGACCAGTCTCTTTGAATGTGGAAAATCGCAATTTAATACACATGTCGTACATAAAACATTTTCCATACAAATCATATCTATAGCTAGTTGGTAATAAATAATATTTATTTGTTGAAATTTATTACTTTTTAACATTCAATTTTCTGTATTTTTCATTTCACGTTGCTTCCTGCAGCTTTTGAAGATTTTTTACAATTACACGCACATATGTTACCCATATAATACCGAGTATAGAGTTAAACCATGAAGGATTTAACGTTCACTATGAATCTCAAGCTACCATAAGGCATGTGAATCAACCATAAAATGCAAACATATCAATTTAGAAATCTTATTTAATATTAATTTTTTTTTTTCAGCAGAAAAAACGAAGAAGAGAAACTCTGATACACGTTATGCGCTTGCTTTTACATTAATTTGTCTGCTGGAATTCTCATATTTCAACGTTGATTCGAATATTTTATAATAGATAGGTAGATAGATAGGTTGTCTTTATGTGTATTTTTCTTTTCTTTTTTTATATGTTTTTTATGATTGAAAATTTTTTACGAAACTGTGGAAAACTCTACTCAGATGTTTTATTTTCATGAAGAATTCAATTTATGAAATATCATTAATGTTTTGCAACAAATGAACTGCATCTGCATTTTAGTAAATTTACTCATTCTTGTGTATTACGTTTCGTTGGACTTAATATGTATATATTATATTCCAAAATTATACATTAATAATTAATTTTTACGAACAAATTATATAAATTTGAACATTATAACATAATATTTCAAATGAAATATTGGCAACAGCTGTTTCTCATAATATCTTGCCTGTTTAAGATATTTTAAAATTATTTCATACTACGAACTATCGAAACAAATTATAATTACATGATCGATAAGAATTTTTTTACAATAAAGTCATAAATAACCTAATTTATGAAAACAATCATTCTTTTTTTAATATAATACATGGTAGATAATTGTATAATATTGCAATTGCTTTTGTATTTTATCCGTTCGAAAAATATTCAAATTTTATTTTATTATCTAATATATTACTATCTAATCTATTATTATTAAATTATTAATCTAATATAACGCAAGAACGAAATTGAAGTAAATACTCTCGATAATATTAAATTTTTTTCCTCGCAGAATAAATATTTTATTTATAATTTTATATTCTATATATTTAAATGACAAACCATGGAATTCAAAATTTTAAAGCATTTATTCTGAAGAATTGTAAACATTTCTGGACTCCATACTACAGTTCTATTATGATTACGCTGTAATTTTTCATTGAAATTTATCTGTAATTGTATTTTTCATCTTGTTTTACGGATTACCATCTGTATATAACGTACAAAAATTTCTCCGTTAAACAATAATATCCATAATATACGAGGTTTTATTTAAAAATCAATACAGTGTCATATAGCAGATAAAAAAACATAATTCATGACTTCGTTTATCTAGATTTAAATTGTATCTCCTTTGAAATGATATCCATCATTTAAATATCACCCTTACACCCATGTTTTTGAAGTTATTGAAACATTTGTTGAATGCATTTAATTACGTGACTTTAAATAGTTTATTTAAATTTACTACTTAACTTTAATTTTACTTAGAGATGATTTTTTTTTTTCTTTTACTTTAATCGGCACTAAAAATATTCCAAGTCATACTTCCTAAGTTTCAAACTTAAACTGTCGAAAATATTAAGAGATAAAATAAGACTTTACAATGATCCAATTTGAATTTTACTCTTCTTTAAAATTATTTAAAAGAAGAATAAAAAAAAAAAAATACTTCCTGCAAAATATCATATCCAATGCATAAATATAAGCTTTTTTTTAAATTTCCATATTTATTTTAACTTACAAAATTTTTATAAAAACGTACTTTATTCGATTTATTCGATACACAAAATTAACAACTCGATTCATTCTCTATAATTGTAATTTTAGATGTGATTTCATCTCTTCGATCATCAACTGATAATATTTTTCTATGATTTTATCATCGTTTCGTAATAATTTAAGAATAGACAAATTTTATTACAACTTTCATATATATTCAAATAAATTTAACAAAATTATAAAACTTTGTTTCTTATTTTTCTTCAAAAGCATCACGAATACGTTCTTTAATGCTTCAAATAAGATAATATCTATAGATAATTTTCTAAACATTATTTAGTCATGAATTTTGATATATTAAAAAATACAAAAAAAAAAAAAAAAATAAAAAAAAATCACCCTTTACTATTAAGTCTAGGATATCTTTATTCATCTATATTTAAGGAAAAAACTCATGCAAATATTGATCGTTCAGCTAAAAGCGTAAAATTTTGTAATTTAATAACTTAAGGTATATTTTATAAGTTATTTTTCTTTTTATAAACCTACCTTCTTTCGATTAACTTTGTACAATAAAAAGGAAATTACTTTTTTTATTAACTGTTTATAGGCCTCATAAATATTCAAGAGAAGCATCCTTTAAAGTTCAAACGGTAAAGTTAAGTGTAATTGTGTTTTACATTACTTATTACATTATTAATCTTTTTTTTTTTTTTTTTTTTTTTTTTAAAGCAAAGACTATAATAGTTAAAGAAAACATTAAGAGTAACTTTGATGTTTCAATAACTTGACTTGATTTTTTTTTTATTTATGGCCATACGTACATGCTTCATAGTCAGTAATAATGTATCGAAGTCATAATGTGAAAAGTAAGAAAAATGTTAAACGACAACATCTTGGATGAAAAAATTAAAAAAAAATTCCATTAAAATATTGCAAAAAAAACCCCTGCTTTGTTCATTAATTTTCATGTAATGGGCCTTTTGGATTGAAAAATCTATAGAATTTAGGAGCTACCCGATTCCGACGATTAAGGAAAGCCTTTAGTAAAACTTTTATGATGCGAGTGTACGAATCATGAATTTCACAAAGATTTCATGAGAGTCCTTATATCCTTTCTTATTACGAAGTGTAATAAAATAAATAGATATGTATAAAAAAAAAAGTACATGTCCATGAAATCTAAATATAATCCAATATGATTATGTCCATATACATATCATAAACTTTACTTTTCTCGCATCAGACCGTCCTTTATCTCTGAAATTATTACGTATTAAAGAGTCACGTAATATTTTTACATGTAAATTTTCAATGCATTTTCATGTAAAGGCCAGAGTATGCAATCACCTTTAAAAATAACCAAGCTTTCTGTCGCTTTCACTTCATTTCACTATTTAATAAATAAGAAAATTCATAAGATAGGACCTAATAGGACCTAAGCAGGTATTCGCTTCGCTTAATTATGGAGTCAAAGTCGGACGACTGTCATTAACCGTGGTAAGCCGACCGTCAAGTCAATCCACATGCTCGGCCCCGCCCAACCCGCTCGCCCCGCTCGAGCTCATTTTGTCTCGCGCATAAAAGCCGATCATTTGCGCTCTCTTATCTGCTCATCTGGAAGCCCATCCGCACAAGTATGGCTATCCTTTAAGGGAATTCGATGAAAGTCGGCGCTGCAACCAGACCTTATCAACGGTGCGGACGATGGATCGTATGTACAATGACAGACGGACAGTAGTGTGCAGCATAATGTGCAACTGTGTTGAGTGATTAATGACGAGGAAGGCACGGGGGAGAAGATCGGTTGAAGCTAATGTGCTCTCGGATCTGTGGCAGTGGCCGAGAAACGAAAGTCCTTGGGCAGATCGCATTCGATAGCCAGGCATCCACCCGTTTTATCCCAATACCTTGTTTATTTAAATATCTCGGAGAGAGATAGGACGAGAGCTGATCGGTGATCACGGATAAGTGGCAGTAATTATCGCAGACTAGTTATTTGCGATCGGTGTAGTGTGCCAATAGGCTTCGTTAATCCTCGTAATAGGATTACGTAAACTCAAATGATTAATGCTTTTTTATCGATTAATTTGTGCGCGTTTATCGTGTGTATGTACTCACGTGTATATTTACACTCGAAGCACTCGTATTGTTGCCGCAAATTGTGCCTAATCATTTGCAAGATAAAAAGCAATAAATTAAATTGAAAGCATTTGCACTGGGCGTTTTATTAATAGAGAAAGTTTCTTTATCACTTGCCATTTGGAGCAGTTTTTATTTTCCTCTTGTTTTCAAGGCAGACATTCGATGTTTGTTTATGGTGGGGGAATCATCATTTAATCCTTATCAGTGATTAAGTTCACCAGATTATAATAAAATTCTTTGCATTATAGAATGTAACGAGCAGTTTATTTGAAGATTAAGTAAATGTTTGTTGGACTTGAAGAAATTTGGCCTACGCATTTCCTTCCCATTACATTGATCATCGATAGTGAATTGTGTCAGGATACTCGTAGCTCGAGGCATTTGTATAATAATTAGTAGATTATTGTGGGATAATTTCAGTTGGCTGTATCGTAATAATGCCTGCTAAATTGAGTAAATTTGCCATCGAGGCTAGTTGTAGACAATATGCCCATCCATGGTCCGACTCTTGTATTAGTACCACTGCTGGCTTAGGTCTTCAAGCGTTGCAGGACTGCATCAGGATATACTCGACACTTTATTTTGTAAGCTTTATCAAAATCATTCTTTATTGCGTTTAGGTATTATTACAATAAATCAATACAATAATGATAGATTTATGGCAAATGTTAATTTTTCAATATGATAAATAATTTTGTGAATTGTAACTGTGCCTCTATATTAAATAAGCCGCTAATTATTTTATTAAGAGCAAGACTTTTTCTATTGTATTATTATGTCTATCATAAAATTTTTATCGTTATACGTGCATAGATTACGCTTTTAACGAAAGGACGAATTCCAACAATAATTGATATAAAAAGGACATTCTCAAGCATTATTCAATCTACTGTATTTTTATCATGGAGCGCCTTCACCTATTCAATGTTCATTTGCTTTTTTCGGTAAGTTCATTAGTTTTATAACTACTCGTTACAAAAATTAAAGTATTAATCTAAAAAAAAATTCTTTGAAAAAATTGTATGTTTTAGGAGGATTTTGGGACATTTTAATATATTAACAGTATCATTTATTCCTTCGTTTTTCTCGAGTCTCAGTGCAATTGTATTAGAAAGACCATCGAGGCGTACTATGCTATGTTTATATGTTTCCAACATTGTGAGACTTTTTTAGCTTTAGCGTCAAGGGAATACTTATACCTTGAATCTATATCATTTTTCAAAGTATGAAAAATTAAAAGCATTTATCCGTTTAAATTATTGTTAAAACATATATTTGTGTAATTCTATGGAGAAATTGAGGATTTTAGTTTATAGTAAAGTTTTTGAGTATTCAATGTTTCAGATATTTGTTATTCTTTAATACACATATACATAATAATCATTCGATATCCAAATAGTTCAATATTCAAACTTTAAAAACTTAGATCATCGTGCATGTACTCCCTTATTATCCATTATGTGTTAATACAATATTTTCACTATGCTTTTTATGATAATATATTTCAAATATTTTTTTTTAGGCTACAGAAACTTTATTCAGGATGGCAGTATCAAGGGGATATGCTTGTGCCGTTCCAAGAGGAGAGGTTTACATATTTGCCGCTGGCATGGTAACATTGTTATACTTCTTTAGAAGTAAACACAATAATAACGACTCCATTTTCAAAATAATAAGGTAATTATTTTTTCAGAAACAGTTGTGTTAAAAAGTCTCTATTACAAATCCGGCTGAATTCATGTAGTTTTAAAAGTAAAATTTATTACTATATTATTATCATAATTTTTCTTAATAATCACAGAATTTTATTACAAATCTAATATTTCTAATCATTTTCATCTAAGGAATGAATATGTTTTGTATATATTAACTGCCAATTGGTTAATTGTAAATACGTCTTTTTCCCCCTTTTAATGTAGATTTTATTAAAATTGTTATTTATAAAACTTATGTAATATTTTAAATCAGAATTATACTTGGTTCGTACGAAGAAAAGGGATATAAACAACGAAGCGATAATCAGTCGACTAATACAATCAGTCCCTCTCGAGCTAAAACAGTTAATGTTAAGAAAACAAAATCGATATTTAATTTAGTATGGAAATCATTAAAATTGTACGAGCTTATGATTAAGAAAATAAAAATGATGGGAAATAGACATTCATCGTGTCCGCATCCAAACAGTTGCATATATTATGTTTTAGAAGTAAGCCCATTAACATATAATATTAACACTAAGTAACTTGTATTAGTACGCTTGATTTTTTAACAGGGTGGCGTAAAAATATTTAGTTTAGGTGTTTGTGTGCAATTTGCACTGAAACTGATCTTTCAAATGAAAAATATAGTACAAAAACAAAAGCAGTTTAAGAAAATATTCTTTCAAAAAGGAAACTTCAAGTTAGCATGCTTTCTCGCTGGATTTTCCAGTTCTTACAAAGTAAGTTATAATGGAAACTAAACATTCCTCATTTATCAGTTGATATTGAAATAACTTGAAGCTTAATAGACTATTTGCAACTTTTAATAATACAAGTAGAGTGAACTTAATTTTTCAGCTAATATCCTGCTTTTTAAGAAGAGCGTATAATAAGGATTCATCGCAATATGCTATTATTGCTGGCTTATTAGCAAGTTTATCGTTTGTTATGTATCCGGATAACACAATTGCGCTTTATGTTGCATGGAAAGCTCTTCAGGTGAGATTTAGAAAAACAATTATGACCAAGTAGTACATGATTATATGTATCGTTATTAATAGTTGCACAAGGATGTGCAGTGCCATTAATGAATAATAATTTCAATAGTATACAATATAAAATTTGAGGGCTAATTTTGTAAATTAACAATGAGCCAATAAAAAATGACGATCAATAACTTTGCAGTTGCTGTGGAACAGCGGCGTCGAAAGTGGAAAAGTACCTGAAGTCAAATGGTTTGTGATATTTTTATATTGCTTTAGTACAGCTGTTTTATTTCATGCTGCAATCGTTGAACCACAAAATTTACGAACTTCGTATTGGAAATTTTTATACAGTCTATCGGGCGGAAGGTAACGTTATACAAAATTTGCATTATTTGAAACTTAAATGTATTTGAATTTTAATGGGAGCCCAATTCTGCAGAATTGCATCCATGTCTCGTATACCAATCGATGAATTTGGTTTAGAAAGCAACAAATATTTGCAAGACATTCTTAAGAAAACACAAACACACGATAAACATATCTATTCTTTTTAAGAGTAAAAATTACATATTTTTATTGATTAACAACACCAAAGACATTCCACGGATAAACGAAAGATAAATAATTATTACAATGATTACTTTTTTAATGGAGAAACAGCAAAGCTTAATTCAATATTTTTAAACTACATGCTTATAATTATTTAATTAATAATTATTACATTTAAATTTTCACATAAAATACAGTATTTTCACGTTTCAATTTTCTTATAATATAATAAGAAAATTTAAACACAACAGAATTCTTAAGCAGTAATAAAAAGAAATTATAATTTATTTTTAAACATATAATCAGAGTATACTGCTATTATTAATTGTTCATATTACAATTAATAATTATTTATTTATTTAACCAATGGTGCCTATATATTGTGATAATTTAACTATTTTTTCTACTTGTATAGTAATTTCACTTATGTAATTATTAAAATTATTTTAAAATGGAAATTGTGTATAATAACAGATTTTGTTAATATTTTTGTTTTATAAATACTTTGTATGTGATACAATCTTTTTTACTATAATATAAAAAAATAGTAGACTTTAAATTAAGGTATACGAATATTTGTTTTTTAAAAAAATGTACAAAAAAAAAATCATATTTGGTTAATGAATAAACATTATAAACAAATAAAATAGTTGTGTAAAACTTTATTTATCTCATTTATAACAAACCCGCTTTTTTGCATTAATAACTGGGTGCGTACAAATTTTTATCCTTCAAAATAAATTATTTAAATGCGTAAATTTTCAAAATACATTCAAATACTTAATTTACGAATATTCCCTAACATTTATATTTATATCGTTTCATTTTTGTAAGCAAAAATTTATTAATTACCCTCTATAACCTCCTGTTATCACTGGAGAACATTGAATAATATAAAAATTGCTTAATTTTAATATTTAATATTTGTTAAAAGACTTAATGATTAAATAAAAGATTACGCTTAAAATTGTAAAAAAAAAAAAAAAAAAAAAAAATGAAAAAACTGAAGTAAATTTTTAAATTTTTCTTCTAATACAATAAGGAAAATTTCTGTACAATATGAACATAACAATAATTTTATTTCACATTTTGCTTATTATTATTATTGACGTTCTTCATTGCTCGATTCACAATAGTTGACGTTACTATTTTGTTCGTTTTTACCTTTCGTTTTGCCTTCTTTTTCTCAAGTAACCTTTCCCAATGGATTTTACTGTGTAATATCAATTTTTTGGAATTTATGATCTTTGGTAATTCTAGATTCTTGACGATCACATACTGAACATCCGATGGCGAAATTGTCGAAGCTTCCATCGCTTGTATATCATTAATTTGCCAGGGCAAGATGCCAATGGGAGATGAACTCCAATCGCAAACGTCTAATTTTTTTAAATCATAAAATAAATGTTAACAATCACAAGTATTTCTTAAATTAACTTATAATTATTATTTTATCATTAAATGTTGGTTTGTATTCTTACGTGAATATTGTAAATCAACATTTTTTATTTTAAAATACTATTGATTTTCATTAAAAATCATAAGGATTAATTGGAAAAATGTCATAATAATATAACAACAAAAACAAAATGACTTTATCAATTGCATTAATTTATTAGAAATACGATCGATAATTAAAATATCTTTGAAAGTTAGAAAATTTTTATTGTGATAGTGAAATTTGTTGAAATCAATTGTTATCTATTTCATTATTAATTGTCGTTTTACATTTGAATAACAACTATATTGTTACTGATAACACAAATACCGTTTCTCTCTCTCTCTCTCTCTCTCTCTCTCTCTCTCTCTTTAATTATCGCGTTTAATTTAAATGAATTGAATTTTAAAAATTATTAAATAAATTTCATGAAGTCACCTGATGCAAGTTCCCAACTCTTATTACGAATGGTACAATCTGAAAGATTTTTATTGATAATAGTTTCATTTTGTCTAGTTGTCTCAAAATTCTCAATTTCTTTCAAATCCCGAACGCTATATATTTTATCTATTTTATTCGTGCTTTTAAATTCCACTTCATCCCTTTGTTCATTTTTACATTTTTCGTAATTCTGTAATGAGTATATTTTCATGAGGTCCAATACTTTAGATTTTGCACAAGAATCATTATTTAAAAACGAGGACATTTTCCAAATTTCAGGTATAAAATTTTCGAAAAATTTAGTAAAATTTAAAATCAATTTCTCTAAAAATGTCTCTTCTAATAAATAATCTGGAAATTCCACAATGATATTAAGATTTGGAACATTCTTTAATTCTGGATACTTTGTTTCTACTTCGTTTTCAACCATTTTTAGAAAAGGTTTTGTGGATAACTTTTTCTTTTCGTTATCAAATTTTTGCTCCAAATTTTGATATATACGTCGAGCGATTTTCTGTTTTCTAAAAGCTTGAACAATTGCCTTTGCCCATAAAGAGGCCAATAGTTTTTTATGTAAATCTTTTTCATTTTTTATTAGTAAAATAAGTTGTAAAAGTAGGGGAAACAAAATTTTCTTCTCTTGTAATAAAAGAAGAAGGTCTTTCCAAAAATCTATCAGAGATGGCGGTAAACAACTTTCATCTTCGCTCAAATCTCCTTCAATGAAAATAGATAAAAGTTCTGGTTTAATTAAAAATACTTCGCTGTTTAAAATACAATCAATGATTAATTTTTCTCGTCTTAAAAGGGAATCTCCCTTATTAAAATTTTTCGATATCTCTGATAATAACAAACTTAATATTATGGAAAGTTCTGAATTAGCAGTAACCGAATATGGCATTACATTTGTACAATTCAAAAACGTTACCTTTAATTTTTTAAATAAATTATCTAGGGTTTCTCTAAAAAATATTATATAAAATTATTTTATTATCCTTATGGTTATATTGTATGTTGCATTGTAAGATTTGAAGTCTAAGTACGGTAAAAGATTAATAATATGTATGCGTATAATGAAATCGACTATTAGATTTTACCTTATTTCGGTATCTGGGAGATCTGATATAAATTTATATTTAGTTTTTATATATAAACCAATCGCTGTCCATAATTCAATTAAATCAATCAAATTCTCATCGTCTTCGGAATCAAAATATTTCGAATCATCCACAGTCTGCGATTCTTCTAAAATTTTTGCTTCTGCAGCCCAATATTCTTCCTGCACATAGAAAAGTTAATCGGGACAATCCAATACGAGCTTTCGATAATCCAAACAACGAATGGACAAAAATTTCTTTAATTTAAGAATTATATTTATTAAATTAGTTTTAACAAATTCAAAAGGAAGAAAAGCAAAATTAATACATTTATGCAAATAGCAATGATTACCAACTTATAACGTCCATAAATATTTATTATTTTTCAAAGTACTCACATGTAACCAGGTTAACAAAATATTGGAAACAATACGCATAACATCAATCGATGGTAATTCGTAACCATGCGCTATATCATGTCGAAGATCGACGATCCAGTCTGGAATATTCAATTGCTTAGCAATAGTAAATAATGATACATATTTACTATCGGCAATGTTTGAAATATGATTTAAAAATTTCATTATTACTGTCGAATACATCATTCTCAAGTCATTTTCATACAATGTAGACAATTCAGTATTGTTAATTTTTGGTATCCACTCTCGGTCTCGAAGACACACTTGAAGCAGTCCCAAAGTACATTCCACGCCAACAGGTAACATTGGTATTCTAAAACAATTGATATTAGCTTACCTTTACCCTTTAATCATAGAAGAAATAAAATAAAGCGTTCATATATACAATTAACCTTGCTTTCCAAACAAGAAGAGCATGGTATGCATTCTTCTGCTCTGTTAAATTGCCTGAGTAAATTTGCTTGTAAACCTGGAGCCATTCTTCCCTGAAAATGTTTGATTTATTTTATATGCATCGTTGAAAATCATAAAAAGTTATAGTTTTCAAATGTTCATAGGTTATAATCGTTTCACACGTGCTACACAACATACAATAGCCACTTGATCAACAATGTAATCACTTAACAATTAATATCGAATCAATTTCTATTTATAATGATGTTGTTTGCTTACACAGATGACCAAGGAACTTGGATTAAATCGCTTTGCTTACGAATGAGTGCCATTATTTATTTTTATTTACACGCCATAGGTTTTACTGCATGAGACAAGCTTATCTAAATTTCAAATGAAGTATGAGAATGAATGCGAACGATGGTATATGAAGTTTAAAATAATTTTTTTTAAAATATTTAAGTTATTTTTAATTGTGATATTTTAAAAAAAGAAAAAATCATTTTATTATCTTAATTTTTACGTATAAACTGTTTCCCATCTTACATATTATTTAAGGTTCGTAAAGGACTTTAATAACCAAGAGATTAATCGATACCTTTGACCTAACTATAGTTTTTTAAATTATTCATTGCTACTACGATTAAAAATGATTTGTTTCATTGTTATTTACTATAAAAATGTTTTACTAATCGATCGTTCGAGTTTAATTTTAATTCGTGCATTTTTGCACAAATTTTTATTGAATATAGACGAGAAAATTTTTTTTTAAATACTAAACTATACGAATACTCGTAACCAAAATTCACGATTAATAAATATAAATGTGTAAGATATTTTAATTAATATAATTAGAGTATCGATTAAGACAATATCTTTGAAAATTTATCAAACCCATATTAGAAACTATTAAGAATTATTTAAATTACGCAAAAATATACTCATGCTGAGATTAACAAACACAGGGGTAATAATAATAATACTTTTTCTTTCGTTAAAGAAAAATATTTAATAATCAACGTTACAGTGAAGTAAAATCGTTTAAATATCGATTAAAGGGAAAACAAAATTGTAATATAAATTAACAGGGACAGTAATAGAATGAATTTAATAAATTTTATCAAATTTTGCCAACAAATTGCAATTTCTATTGGACGATAAAATTTAATAGATAAATAAATCTTATAAGAGCTGTTAATGCTTATGATCGATTTATCATTTATTTGTTAACTGTATACATTGAACTTTTAAAATACACATCGGATTTTGTCGCACTTTATTAATGAATATGTTCGTTCATTTATTACTTTTCGCTGTTAAAATGGAAACAACCGATGGACAAAATGATTTACGCTGTGTTCGCTTAGAAGACAGTGGAAGTTAATACATAATCAAAAACATCTTCGTTCATGCAATTTTTTAAACGTGAACTTTAAATTTTACTTCAATCGCAAGGCTTTATACAAATGCATAATTTATTTATCATTATTGTATTCTTAATATATATATATATATATATATATATATATATATAATTTATATAGTAAATATTATCACATTTAGATTGTATAAGTCGTAGCATGTGTTTTGCATGGACATTTTTCGAGAAAACAATATCGACGTTTTTCATTATAACTTTAAATGGCAAAGTTTTCATATATTATTATTGAAAAAAAGCTAAGTACAAATATACACATACACAGAGAACAGTTTTATTTACAAAATAAGATTATGTAATTGTGAAAGAGACAATCGATGTACGGCTTTATTGTGAAAGAAATTTTTTAATAAAAATTTAATATTATTATTAAAATGTCATCTTTCGTGAAATAAGCACTAAATATTCTTTTTAAAAAAATATTTGTGGACGAGGAAACAATAGTTCAGTTATTTTTGCATGAAACACTTTGTTTGAAATTATTATTCAATAAATAGCCTTTCGCAGTAAATTTTTCTGAAAAATCTACATGCGTACTTTCACGCTCTATATTTGTATTGTTAATGTATAAAGAAAGTTTTAATAAGAATAAATGCTTTTTAATAGGAATAGATATATTTATACCTCTTCGTTAAATATTAATTTATCGCAATCAATTTATCGATCCGATAGAGTTTAAAGGCAAGTTTTTTCCAACGTTCATTGTTATTATTATTATTATATTTTTTTTTTTTTTTTTTTCGTTGTAAGTCTAAATTACGCAGTCACGCGCTCATTCACACACGCACGCACTCACGCACGCACTCACGCACGCATACACGTATTTGGGTAAAAGATTATTATTATTATATTATATAGATGTTAGAAATAGTACTTATACGCATATCACAAGAATTATCAAAATTTACTTAATGAATAAATTTCAATGGTTTTTAAATAAGGAAAACAATAAAAGATATTGTCCCAAAAGTGATTATCTCTAAATTGGCTTTGCAATCAGTCTTGTGAATGAAAACGAAATAAAACGAATTATGTAAGCGAACATTGGTGACGTATAAATTATGTCGCTTTAAATGAAAAACTTGAAAATATCCAAAACTGACAAAAATTCATTACCTTATAATGTTAAAAATTTCTTTTACAAAAATTATATATTATTTATACGGTTAAGATTATTGATTTATACAGTTAACACAGATGAAATTGACACTTTTGACAATTTTTCTACTTTCTCATGTGTCCGTCGAAAATATTTGTTAAATATTTCAAATAATTATATGATTATGAATTAGGTCAAATATTAATTTCAGAGAATTGAATTCCTACAATTTGAGATATTTAATATACTGAGGTTTTTTTTATTTTTTTTTTATTTTTTTTTTTTATTTTTTTTTATTTCATATTGAAATTAGAATAAATATCGGTGACAAATTTTATGTTGAATAGTAATGTTGTCTATTTGCGTTGCAATTTAAATATAAAAATACTTTAAATAATGCTAACAGTTTTTAAATGTCTGAATAAATAAAGATACTTTTGCAAAAACTAATAAATGTAGTGGTAACATGGTATTATGTAACAATAAATTCGCCTGATGCGGTTAACATAATCACAGACAGCTGTTTTTTTTTAGGCGTCTTACGAATAATTACAATATATCGCAAAGTTAATAATATATTCCTATTTCCATACAACAATTTGAAATTTTAAATAGTTATTGACTTCTTATATAACATCAGAAAATTCAATTAACTATTTAACTTTATCGTTGTATCGTCGTCAATTATATCATATGAATGGGCGCATAATCGATTCATTATAATTTTCCTTAGGAAGATTTTTTCATTATCTGTTTACATTTATCGTCAAACACACGTTCACAATATTGCGCGATGAAATACAATTATAATAATAATCTTACCGATAAATACCATATATATGATTTATCATATTCGCAAAACATTTTATGTCACGTACACGTGTTCACATGTGTACACATGCGTGTGCATACGTACATATGCACGTGTGTATAATTGTATGCATATTAGCATACAGAAAAATATTGGCACGGAGTTATACTGTTAGTTTATATAGGAAAATTTGAAATCCATAAATTCATAACTGTTTCCATTGAATAAATTAGTAAAACGTCGAGCGTTTTAAAAAGTATTTTTAGGATAACATCAATCTTACAACACTACAATATAACATTTAATTAGAAAAGGAGTGTTATTTGCTTCTTCTAGTATTTCTAGTTTGACTAATTTATCTGCGACGACTGAATTCATTAGCCTTGCCAAAGCTAAATCACAGCACATTATCCATGTACTTTACTTTTATATGCTAAAAAATATTAAGTTCACGAAACAAATGTTAAAAGAAAATTTTAAATTCTACATATGTCAGGAAAAATCAATCAATTAATAAATTGCAACTAGATCTCTTCATTTGTAGATACAATTATAAAATATCTTAATGTCTTTTATTGTTTTAATAGAACAAATTAATAGTGTATCATTTAAGATATTTAACGTTAATTTTCCTATTAGATTTATAATTGAGTAATAAAATTACGTCGAATTAGCTACAAATAATATTAATTGAAATTGAAATCTAAAATTCTAGCTCATAATATTGAATAAAACGTATATATAAGATAAATGCATAAATATCATGAAAAAAAAAAAAAAAAAAAAAAAAAAAAAATTTAAATAAAAATATTCAGAAAATTCTATAATATTCTATCGTTCAAATAGTGAATTTAGGATCAATATTTTAAATAATGATTTTAAATAAAAATGATTGCGCAATCAAATTAATCGATTTTAGAAATTGCTAAAGGGATTCGGATTAGTCAATTTTATGAACAATTTCATTAATAAAGTTTATGTTTTACCTTGTATATTATTTGCTAGAATTTATTAAAACAATGTTGCTTACATAAATAATTATTTATTTGAAAATATAATTAGTAAAAAGATGAAAAGTAACCATATTTAAAATTTTACAAACTTATACATTTGTATACATTATAAAAATACGATAAATTCGAAAGAAAAAAATTTTTAATCTAGTGTTATTATAATGATCTTCACGATAAAATTTTAGAAATCGACAATATATACCCTGAAAACCATGAAAATAACAAATGTTTAAATAAAAGCTACTTACTCTAGATAAAATTTTATAGTTTTATCTGCTTCTATTGACGTATTATCTATCTAGATTAAAGCTTTTAAAAAGCTAATCAATTATATCTGATTTTATTTATATCTGCATTCTGCTCAAATTTCCTTAAAACGCATATATTAATGAGGTGTTTTATGCAATAATTTTTTCTAAAATTTCACTCAAGTGACATCATATCTCTTCGTGTAATCTTTAAAGAACTTAATGATAATATTATATATTTAGTCGCATAACATTTAGCTAATATTTTCTCAAAAATTTGAAGTTGAAACCAAATTTTTGTTCTCAATACTTGAAAACGAACTTTTTTTAATTTTGTTTCTTACATTTCCTGTTTCAAATTTCGCACTTATCAGTCTTTCATAAAGCTAATGAACTCGTGCATTAAAATAAATAAATACAAACAAAAACAAAAAACAAAAAACAAAAAACAAAAAACAAAAAAACAAGAAAAAAACATAATTAGGCCTTAATTCTTTCAAAACAATAGTTTTATCATTTCTGTTAGTAAGCACAGCTATTATTCGTAATCCATCCACACACACACACACACACACACACACACACCTCTCCCACCCTCAAATAAGTTGACTTTATAAAATATTAATAAAGATTCATAATTATTTAATTAATGTTCTCTTTTTCTTTTAAAAGATATTAGCAGTCAAGTTATTAAAAGTATATCAAATTTGAATTATAATTTAATCATCACGAAAGTATTGGACATTGGTTAGTGTGATTAATCATTATCACATAAATCGTTAAAGTTAAATTATGTATGTTTTCAGAGCTTATTGAAATTCATAAAACCAAATATATATTTTAATTACTGTCATTTAGTGCTACATTACATTCAAGTACTGCATATATCAATTAGACCTTAGTTGTAGAACATCAAAAAGAATGGTACTTAATCTCATTGTATCGTGGAATTAACCAATTCGCAGTTGTATTTAAACGAAAATGCATTAAAAAATATATATTATATAGTCTTTCTTATTGAACTATAAGAATAATATCACTCAATCATCACAATTAATTGTATTGCAATAGAAATGTTTATGTTTTTTAAAGCACTGAATTTGTCCTAAAATTAATATCAACACTGTACTTATGTACCTTACATTGTGAGGAACAAATAAAAATTTCTATACGTTATCCAAGAAGATTGAACAAAGAGAAAAATTCGGACGGATGCATATGTATTAAATTTTGGAATTGTGTATAACGCGTATGCATACATCGAAGAAAAAAAAACAAAAAAAAAAAATCCTATCTAGATTTTTTAATTATTTCCCTTTCCATTGCTATATCCATCCGTTTTATTCATAATATTGCGTCTAAGAAATAATAATTTTATTATTCGCATATATATATATATATATATATATATATATATATATATATTGTGTTCTTAAATTTGTGCAAAAAAAAAAAAAATTGAAACTTTACAAAAAACATAATTAATTATTAGGATAGGAAATATCTATCATTATCAATTGTTTTGTTCTCAAACGAATATAAATTCATTGTAAATTGCTTTAAAATCATCTTCACTTTTGTATTTATATATATATTTATTTTTTTTTTTTTATTCTTTGTTATTGTTGTTGATATTGTTGTTATTTCCCATCAAAACCACTAAGATTTATATGAAACTGTATTTTAATATGATAAAACTTATCTTCTATATACTTTAAAATTAATATATAATATTATTTTCTTCATTCGTTTATTCATTGAATGATTCATACTTTTCTTTCAATTTTCTAATATTGTTGATATTGGCATAAACTTATGGAATCTTTTATCAATCCTTATTTTTCATTTGGAGTTTCGATAATATCAACTTTACTTACTACTTTACTTAATAATAAAAATCGACAATTGTATATTGGAAAGAAGAAAACGGAATTACGGCATTTTATCATAGTCTATTACCGTGATTTGTAAAATATTCGTTATCACGATAACGATGTTTTTATTGACTTTTCCATGCCTATTTTAATATCTAAATCTACCGCAAATTCAAAAGAAAGTGACGAGCATAAGAGCACAACAAAACATTACAACAATTAAATAGGCATAATCGTTAAAAAGAATTCTATTTCTACATAATTCAAGGAATCTCCAAATTAGGGTTCTAATCATTAATACTCGTAACAGTCTTTTATTCTTCAGCCATTGCTTGTCTTATCTAAAATAATAATCCTTAATTCTTTAATTTATCATACAAGAAATCAATTGAATGTTACTATATATATATATATATATATATATATATATATATATATATATATATATATATAAGTATAAGTGTGCGTGCATAAATAGTGCATTCGATTAAGCACCGTAAACTAGTGGAAAAGCTGTAATCGATAATTAATCGATAATGCATTTGCTTAACAGCAATACTGTAAGGTAGAAAATTTATTTCAAATATAGACTGAAGTATATCCACTGAAATGCGATATATTCATATACGAATGGAATGGTTTTATGAAGTAAAGAGTCGTAAGTCGTACGAATTAAATATGTAAATTAGAGTCCCTGTTACATAATGACATCGCATAGTCGTAATTTTTTCATTCCACTATGCTATTATATATAAATTTGTTTTTTATTTATTATAATTTTCACAGTTTGAAACTTTCATGTAGGTAATTCACGAATTATTATACCCATAGATAAAATTGTACACGATTTTTGAGAATTATCTTTCAAGATGGTTTTCAAAAATACAGGAAATTCTATGTCTTAATTGAGACGATTGTATTGTAAATTAGATTATCTGAATTTCAAATTGCACAATGGCATACGTTTAAAAGATTAAAATGACCTTTTCAACGTAAGGTACTGCGAATGAAATTTTTATTTTAATTGATTATCTCCTACTCAAGCGCCACTCGCAACGCCCATAGAGAGTAGTAAGTAGCCTATCATTAAGAAATCATTAATCGACATGGTTTTTTTGTTTATTGGTTTATTTATTTTTGTCTTGTTTTCTTTTTTGTTTTTTTTGCTTGTTCTTTCTCTCTTGCTTTTTTTTTTTGTTAATTAATTCAAATTCAAATCAAACAAAACGAACATAACAAAAAAAAAAACCACCACCAATTAATTAATTTGTTTTTTTAATCCATTGAAAACGATGCCCATTGGAGCTAAAGTATTGGCGAATTTGCGAAACTTGCAAGCTTAGACGTATTCGATCGATTAATAATAAAATTGCCTCACCTCGAAAAGTTGCCGCAAAATATTTAACGACTTAATTGTATATACATCGTATACTTCTAAGTCCGATTCACCTTAAGATTTTCTAATATCTCATTAAAGCTCACCCAATACAAAGCGTCGTCTATTGCATATAATTCAATTGATTTGTGAGCGAAACAAGTTGCAAAATATCATGAGAGCGCGCCCTGAAAAGTCCAGAAGTCCAGGTTTGGCTGGTGCATCGTAAAGCAGCCTCTCGCACCTAGAGATCCCTCACCGCATACGCTCCTTACTGTCCTCTAGGCCAAGTCGGAAGAGATATGGACGGTCGTCGTTGGCTCCTCACCCGACACCTGGTGCTTAGGCGCGATAAACATACCACGCGGACTGAAGGTGTCGCAATAAAGGTTCTCCTTCTTGTGGACGCGGCGCACGTGGCTGCGCAGGTTGTCGCGGCGTGCGCTCCGGTAGGCGCAGTGCGGGCAGAGGTGGGGCTTCTCCCCGGTGTGCATGCGTCGATGCTGGATCAACTGTTGACAAGAGATTATCATTGCGTTTGCAACTGCTCTCCAGTGTTACTTTTGTCGTGGAGTCACGCAAACTTCCATAACCATCACTGACCATTCGTAAAGCTCGTAAAATAAGCGATTCGAAAATAGCGATCGTTAAAATTTGCGAATAATCAAAGAGTCTGCGTTTCTTTCAGGATTGCAATAGGTTGCCCGCGACGAGATAGGTTAACCGCTAATAACTGGCAACCCGATACAACCATGACTCTTTTCTACATAGATTTCTATGTTAAGGAATCTGAATTTATTATCTTAACTCGTTTCCATTACCGTCGATCTCCTCCTCCTCACTCCTCCCCCCCCCCCTCCCCCCCCCCACACAATCCTCAACCGCAATTTTACGATTATTATTTTCTAAATGCCAATTATTTCTATTGCTCGAGGCAAGGCATCGAGAGTGCGGGCGGCAGACCTACCTTTTTCAGTTGCACTGTGCGAAATATGCAGATGTCGCAACAGAAGTAGCGGTTGTCCCGGTGGCGGCGCATGTGCTTGCTGAGATCGACCTCGGTGGAACGATCGGCCCCGCAGACGGCGCAGCTCACGCGACTTTCGCTGGCGGTGCCCCGGGCGTGGGCTCGCAGGTGCCTCTGGAACGCCTTCTCGATCGTGCATGCGTAGGAGCACAGCGAGCACCGGTACTCCTCCCTCTCGTATCTGCCGCACAATCGCACATACATGTATAACTTGGCTGGATTCGATCATTTGGACACTCTGTTGAACCCCTGACAAACCGCTGACCAATTTACAATAAGCCCATTCGTCACGATTAATTACCCTTAACGAGCGTGTTTAACGCCCACGCCGTCAGAGTTTTTCATTTTGTTGCGATAATTCCCAAGTGGAAATAGGATTTCCGCTTAAGAATTTTCAAACGATTGTGACATTTATTTATATATCGTCGAATGAATAATATTGCATATTAACTCCTCTATCATGGACATCTCGGAATTATGAGAAACTTAAATCTGTGCATCTATTCGGGATTAGGTATAGCGGTAAATTTGAGCTAAACTCACGGTCAAAGGATATTGGCTCACTTGTGAAACAAATCCCGTTCAGTCTACTCGTTCGCCGATCCCGGTAAAATTTCTCGGTAAAATGAATCGAACACCTTGTTACTGACGTCCACGAGTCTCGAAAGACAAAGTTCCAAATACCGTTCACTTATTACTACTGGTCAATTTAGTCGTTGAGCAATAGTGAAGATCGAGTACCTGTACCTGACGCGCTGTAAGGCGAGCGAACGCTTTTTCCCCTGGGAAGTCGCCGATGAAGTGTCCGAAGAGGAGGCCTCCTTGTCGTTGGTGGATGCTGGCGTCGGCCCCGTCGGCTCGTTCGCGCGCCTCTTCTTCGTTCGCGTCGCGGCACTCGTCGGTGTTTGGTGAACACCGGCACTCGGGCTGCTCTCCCTCGAACTGCGGACAATATTGGCTTTTGTTCTTCATTCCGGCTCAAGTGCACGAATAAATGTGACTTCCCGACCAAATGTACAAGGAAGGCGATGAGAATAATAATCGTGTTTACATTCGTCGGTTGTAGGGGACGGGATATTGAGGGGTGGGGGAGCGAGGGGGGGGGGAGAAGGAAAGAGGAATTTGAATAAATAATTATTAATTAATTTATCTGGATTCTGATGCATTTAGCTTTGCATGAAATTTATCACTTAGTAAGTATCGTGTGCTTATAAATATTTTAGAACAACGTTTATATTCGAGGATATTTTTGTCAGTTAGAAGAGCACAACCAAATTGTTTAAATATTGGGAATTCAATTTTTTTTTTGTTTTTTTTTGTTTTTGTTTTTTGTTTCTTTGTTTGTGATTCGGCCCATAAGTTCCATATATTGAGAATAATAGAGAAGGTAATTTACGATTTAGCGCATATCACTGTAAATAGTTACACAAACTTATTCGGCATATGATATAAATAATGTTATAAAGTTTTTCTTTTCAATATCGAATCCATTATTGTCATGGCATAAAAACAATGATAATGCTTCTTAAGATGCTAGAATCTTGTCATTGGTGCAGCAACTAAATAGTAAAGTTGGAAACATTAAATATTAGTTTAAATGTACTTTTTTCCCAGAAGCAAATTGCGATTATGAATTCTTCAAATATTCATCGTATCACATTATTATATTTCATCCTTGATTAAGAAAATTGCTGTTTCACGTGCTGTTTCAGCCACGCCACACAACAATGATAAGTCTTCCTTACATATAAAAAAAGAAAAATGAAAAAAGAAACACACACCCTCCCCTCTCCGCCACTTTTATGATATGTTTATGTGTACTAAAGCGCGCGAAAATATGACATGGCGGAAAGTAAAGATTATGCCGGTAAAATAACGAATAAGGTAATGATGTCTGACATGGGATGAAAAATGTGTATAGTATCTTAGCACATTCTTGAGGAATACTATAATTTCGGAAATATAAAATGTTCTTCCTTATTTATGTCAGCGGAATTTCATAATGCCGGATAATCCGATTTTTTAAGTGTGCGATAAAAAATATTGTTATTAAATAATTGACCTCGTTAAGGGTTTGACGATTTTTGCTAAGTATAATGTTCTAAAGCTCCTGTCACGCTCGTGTAGATATTATGTAAAAAAAAACTGCATCGTTATTATAAAAAGTTGCCGAATGTTATTTATTATACACATGTGTGTATACTTGAAGGTGATTATTAATTATGCAGTATAATTATATAATGAAAAATACAATTATAAAAATTATAAGTACAAGCAGTTATAAAGAGACGAACTCTGTATAATCAAATTTTTGAAAAAGTATACACAGAATATCAATTAAATCTATTTTATTTATCTTTCATGTATGAAGCGTTACATTGTATGCAAACGTATAAAAGCAATTAAAACACATGACTAATTAATATCTTAGTGATTGCACATTATTTGTATATTATATGCAATTATATTATTGACATTATGAAATATGTTTAGGACTTCAACTTTACTGTCGACTTTTTTCTCTATATATATGTATGTGTGGGTTTTTGTGTGTGTGTGTGTGTGTGTGTGTGTGTGTGTGTGTGTGAGCGCGCGGGCGTGCGTGTATAAATACGTATCTCATTCTTTAACTTCACATCTACGCTTCTCAAAGAGAGGGTCGAGATGGGATTGAAAGGGGACGCGGAAAGGAGGGAGAGTAACAAGAAGAAAAAGCAAACGAATAATGGTTAGAAATGGGAATCTGCAGCAACTGTTTCCGAGCGCATGCGCTTAAAGTTTATTTCTCATAATCATTTGGACTGTGTTAAATCGTTCTTAAGTCCTTTCGGCATTACATGTAATTCTGTAAACTAGGAGAAAACTAAGAAACATTCAACGGATGGGAGGAACTTAAAAGTGATGTAATGGATCGTTAAGAATTCGAAACCTTTTCCGATAATGAAACGAAGCGCAAAATAAATAAATTGAGATATGATAGAAAATCAAGATCTTTACTCTTTATATTATCTCAATATAATTCTATTTAATTTTGATATTAATCTTATTATTAATATATTGTTTGGTTAAAATGCATAATATTTTAATGTTTACAGTTAACAAAAATGTTTTATTAATATATTGTTATTTAGAAGCTACTGTCAATATGTAATATCGATATAACTGAAAAATATAAGTTGAAAAAAGATATTTTTAAAATGTCATTTTAGAGAGAGAGAGAGAGAGAGAGAGAGAGAGAAAGAGAGTTTGTTCATTTAAATTATAATTTTTCACTCGTAGCGGTATTTTCATTTGAAATAAATTTGTTCCGATACATATGAAATACAATGCGGAAATTTAATTATAAAACAGAAATTTAAAAAAGGTATAAATTTATAAACACGTACTTGATATTTGAAGAGACTGCCTTTTATCTTTTGTGCACAAAAACCGTCACACAAATTGGACGTTCAGCTTTAACAATATTCCACCATTAAATTCCTTTTTGAGATTAAATAACCAGATAAAATTTGGTATTCCGGGTCACAATGATAAAATAGATTTTGAATAATTTTTCAATATAAAAATAAAAATATAAAAATCAACGGTGAATCCCGTTTCATAGTTCATCAATTTGCGTTAAATATTTAAAAATTATGTTCATAATCGAATTCTCACTACCTTAAAATTTTAACCTCCCGGAATATTAAGTTAAACCTGTATTTCAGTATAAATATATGCATAGATTTTATTTTTAAATTACATCGTAATTATTATGATTGATTTAGAATGAAAAATATTCAATTACAAAATGAACGATTACATATTATGATATATTCCAGTCACGTGTCCAGCCAGGAAATATACACCTTTCTATCAATAATCCGTACACGTTGAAATTTCGGTAAACATTAATGAAATCTATTATTAGAAACAATGTTTTTTTTTGTTTTATTTTTTTGTTTTATTTTTTTGTTTTTTTTTTGTTTTTAATGAACTAACACAACCAAAATCTATATGCTATTGGACTGATTCAACAGTAATATTTGCCTTATTCGAAGATGCAAAGTTGATTTCGACTGATGTGGAAGTGGAATGCGACAAGTTGACCAAACGAGCTAAGAGAACCACTACGATGAAACTTTTTATCTATCAATTATGGAAGCTATTTACAAACTTGATAGCTTCTCATAAAGTAAACAAAATAATATAAAATACGAGAACTATAAAAAATCAATACAATGTATAATAATTTTTCTTGACTACCTTCGAATCATATTATATGTCATAAGATAGTTAAACAATATAACTTTCGACAATTTTTACAATATGATTATTATTATTTTTATTAAATATTTCAAATACATTTATATGTATAGATAGATATATAGGTGTATCATTTTTTTTTTTATTTTTTTTTTTTTTGCCTATTAATACTTCTAGTTGGTATTACAATCGAGAAAATATATCAAACCGAGCCAATAAATTATTATTTCAACATTATTAATACAATCAGATGAACAAAGCTCACAAAAAAACAGATTATGTTATAATTTAATCATTATAAATTTAATACTTTCATTAATTAGTTAATTAATGTATTATTCCTTAATAAATATCGTATTTAAAAATACTATCTACAATATTATTGCAGTGAAATGGTATCGATATTAACATTCGAATGTTAATTGAATATTGTATTTTATTCGTTAAGAATGAAAGACGGATATTTAAGATAAAATTTAATTACTTTACAGCCCGGAAAACCATTTTAAAATATTATGTAGCAAACTTTATTATCGATTATTTTATATCTTATTCTGAATCTCAATGATTTAATGAAATGCATTAATTAATGGTTTTTATTTGATAATACATCAAGTATAGGACATTGATGAATTATCTATTAATACTAATTTATATTTAATTATAAATTCAGTAAATTCCCATGTATTCTTATCGACGACTTAATAAACTGTTATAATAATTTTATAGTATATTTATTAATATCCAATATGATAGATCCGGGAACAGTCATTACTTTAAATTATTTAAGATTTACTATATAATATTTGCTATAATATTTGCTTAATATTATGAAGCAAAATTTTTATTCCAACGTTTAATGAATATGTTTATTATGATTAAGAGGAGAGAGTTTGAATCGATACAATACTGATAATTAATTGTTAATTAATTCTTTCTTCTTCATGAAATACGGCCTATTTATAATTTGACGAGTCAATGAAACATTGTATGTGCAGTAAATTAAGGTTACAATTAACATTTATTACATTGATAATTTCATTAGAAAATCAGAGGGCAGTGGCGTTGATGTTGCAATAGTAATATACAAGAAAATTAAAAGAAAGCAGAGTTTGAATTACTGAAATAATTAATAAAGTGATAAATTATAACATTTATAAAATAAAAACATATTGCTAGAGAAAAAATGGAATAATCATTCTTCAATGAATATTAATTGTATCTACTCGTAATAAAATCATTAGTAATGAAATAAAATAATATGTTTATTTAAATATAGTTTAATGCTACTATATTAATTAAGATTATTGCTTATGATTTTAATAATCTACGATTTATCAAGTTAATTATATTGTTTACAATTTCTTTTAGAAATGTAATTGTTTAAATTAATTTGCATATTTTAATTTGCCTTTTTAATAGAAAGATAAAATGAATAATAAAAAATTTATTATCAATACTTAAAAATTTTTTCTTATAAACATATTGCTTTAATGAAATTTTTTAAATAAAAATTCAATGCTACATGTTATTTGCACCAGGTCATACTTCGTCTTTATATAATATTGTTTATTATAAATTTGTATTGTAAATTAAAAACAAATATAAAAAATGGAAAAAAAACTACATTTTCTGCAGCTTAAAATATATTTTAAACATGAATTTTATGTAACATTTGTTTATAAAGTACTATTCTTAAATGTTATTTTAGATACACAAACTGTAATAATGCCAAATATATTAAATAATTTATTGTCCATCTTATTATCCATTTCAATAGTATTATTTAGTTATACTGATAATAGTTCAATTTATTAATGAAATCTCCATAACATAAACCTTCAATTTTAATTAATATTGAATTGCTTATGACTAATGATAATTCTCATGATTATTTAATTTCAGCTATTTTATATTAAAGTTCAATATGATTTACTACTACTTCGATCTTCTTCTATTTATATTCTAATTTAAGATTGTACAAATATTACTTCCAGTTAAATAAAGAAATGCAGAATTTGGAAAGACTTTAATATGAGACTTATAATGAAAGCCATAGAAGCTAATTATTTAAATAAGAATCTAACTCTGTTATTTAAATATTTTAATCTTAATTGTTGTGCACATTAAATGATATTGTATATATATATATATATATATATATATATATATATATAGGTATAAAAGGTAGGGAAAAGGTATGAAAAGTTTATCTTAGTTATCTAAGTAATTACTTGGATCGATTACCTATTATGGTAGTATAAGTTACCATAATGACTTTAATAAAAAAACTATGTAGAAAATATTTTATTGCAAAAACTGAAACATCAATATTTGCTAGACATTAACTGCAAATATTACTTCTGAAAAGTTTAAATTTAGCCTACATAAGTCTTGTGTGCTAAAAATGAATGAAACAACAATGAGGAAAAAGTTTGAAGGAAGAGTAATAGTTTACTTTTGTTTTTCAAATTATGCGAAAGAATTTGTACCTATATGGCATCTTTATATTGTGTCGATAATAAAGTAAATTTAGTCAATTTAATATGATTCGCCAAATAGTCATTTATTATTCAATGTTTAACTTGTTTCGCGTACGAAGAACAAACACCAGACGAGAAGTTGGCTTAAAAACATCATTTAGACAATTCATGATTGTTCATTTTTCTAGATATTATTTTTACGAAACAAAACAATGATGATAGATACAATATTGGTGAATATGTATAATTTTAAAAACATTAATAAATCAAAAGCGTCACATGGACGAATCGATTAGTTCATCCCTTTTTTGGATGCAAGCGTACAATTACTGACATGGACAATAATTCTACGCTCCCTAGCTGGTTTTAAAATAATATTTTCTATTTAAAAACTTGATCGATAAAGTATAATGATACTAAAATGAAATTTCGTATATAAATGCTTATCGGGTTATTCAAATTGTATATTTCTGACTTTTATTGCATCGGTTATTATAATAATCCACCATTTTCATACGTTTTTCGTCATTCGATGATTGTAAATCACACGATGAAATACAATTCTTATAATTGAGGTATTAATTTCACCATAACATAATTTATAAACAATATATTAGGATATCTATATGACTCGTGGAAAATAATTATTGCGATAACATTGTACGTATTACTTTAGGCACGCACGCACGCGCGCACGCGCGTATATGTATTGTCTCGCAAGACGATAAATCTAATCTTCTAATCCTCGAAATTACCCAATATTTGCTCAATTAAGCACACTACACGCAGACATAACTTTAATTGAAAACAAAACTCACATCATATCCGTGTAGGAGGAGCGGTCACTCTCGGAATCGCTCCCCGATGCAAGATTCGAGTTCTCAGCAGCTTCAAGGGCGGCCGTCGCAGCCGACAATCTGCCCAGCATCGACGTGTAAGCGCTCAGCATCCATCCGCTCAACACCGGCATCGGCGTGTCCTTCTATGAAACGGCACAAGTCCTTTGGCGATTAGCGTTATTCGCGAATTGCCGTGATTTTATTTAGGATATTTGTACTTTGGTTGCCCCAGTGCTCGGGACCGCTACATATACAAAACTGCATAGTTTTCAGAATCACGAATGAAAAGAGCTCGACTGAATCTTGTGAAAATTGCTAGGTACAGGTTCCTAGAGATGGGAAAGTGCGCTCTATCGATATATTGTTCTTACAATCGTATCAGCATGGTATTACAAAAAATGGCTCCCAAAAAATATTTATTAAATAACTGCGTCACTTACTTATTTAAACGTTACAATTTACTTATTTTTATAATGAATTGGAGTGTGAAGAGGGGGCGGGGGCGAAGGGTTGTATAACAAAAACAACGCGAGCAAAGGAATGTCTTACTAAATGCAGATGCAATAGAACAATTCGTTTAAGTATTTCGAATTGTTTCGATAATGAAAATATCTGATCGCGGGCTACTCGGTTCGAAATATTTTCTAGTAAATATTTTATCGACCCTATTTACAAAGGAGAAATCATTAAGAATTCAATTATACAATAATTAGTATGTAATTTGAAAGATATTTATTAAAATGAGAAAAGATAACAGAAGAAAAAAACTTGCAACAAAAAAATAATACGGTTATGAAATAATGTATAACTGTACGGTTCATTCATTCATTAATCAGTGATAATAATACAAATAACGACTATTACAAATCAATATTTTGTTAAAGCAAATAAAAAAAAAAAATTCCCACGTAAATAAATATTTTATTCGTAATTAATAATGTTACAAAATAGCTCTTCCATAAAGCCATTTTTGCTGAAAAGCATTCACTGTTAATGCAGCAAATGATTTTTACAATAATATGCCAATAATATTAATGTATCATAATAATAAATTTATATTGCGCTTGTATTCTGATTAATACAACATTAATATTTTAAGCCACTACCATTCGATATTTTCATAAATGAACTGTCCTCTATGCGTTAAAATATGCTTCAGAATGTGGAAAGTTATTAATTTCAAAAGTAGAACGAGTAATCGGGAAGCCAAATGGGTTAAAACACTTTAAAATTTAACACGACATTTATCTCGACGTTAGCGAGCAAAATTTTCAACGAAACAAAGCTTATCTCAATAATTATTTATACTATCGTTAATTTAGTCGACTTTGAGCAATATTATCGGGTAATAAGATGAAGCTGAATCCGTACAAGAAATAAAAAGTATAAAAATAAACGTAATGAACTCGCCAGAATATTATATACCTACGATCATCGTTTCCCATATTGGCTCACCAAAAGTCCACATCCAAACGTCGCGAATATTATTATTAATATAACATCGTCTCACACTACGGTTACCTACCCAGCTTTCAGCGCTGGCCTCGTTCTCCTCCTCCTCCTCCTCCTCCTCCTCCTCCTCCTCCTCCTCCTCCTTCTCCTCCTCATCCTCATCCTTCTCCGTCTCCTCCGCCTCCTCCTCCACATCCTCCGCCTCATCCTCCTCCTCATCCACTTCTCCCTCCTCATCGCCCTCATCATCGTCATCATCTTCCTCCTGTTCCTCGTACTCGTCGTCTTCATCGGGTCGTGTTTCGTCATCGGGCTGCGTTGATCCGCCCATCCCTACGTCGACTCGACCCTCCTCCCCGTCAGCGGAGATACGCACGTCGTCGTCGTCCTCCTCCTCCTCCTCCTCATCCTCCTCGTCGCGCCTCCCGGACTTTCGCGCGAGTTCAATCGCCACGGCGCTCGACTGCAAAGACTGCAACGAGTTCAGGAAGAGGGCGGCGCTGCTCGGCAACTGGTACGCCGTCGCCAGGGGATTCGTGTATACGGCGCTGGCCATCGCCGACTCGAGCCAACTGCTCGGCGTCGGACCGCCACCGTTGACGCTGAATCCGTGGCTTCTGATCCCATATTCCATCTGCGTGTCAATGAGGATGGATAGTCGTGAGTGTTGGACTATCGTGGTGAGATACGGATTGAGTCGAGTAGAAAGCTCGAGATGTTTTACGACATTCCCGTAGCAATGCCGATCGGAAAGGTAAGGAAGCACCGACTATGAGTGAGAAGCCAAGATATGCTCGATAATGCTCGTCATGAAAATTACAGTTTGTTGCGGTATGATAACGGACGTAATTGTAAGATTTCGTTAAATTTTTGCAAAGTGTGAGTCGTATAGGGCTTCTTAGGGCGATTGGCGTGCCGTTCGAGTCAATATTCCTGATTCATTCCAAGTACTGCGGTAACTTTATGTAAAATATATCTGCAAGCTCTTCTCGATCTCAATACAAAGGCTTTGGCTTCATTGAAAGAAAGGGGAATCTTAACAAACGGCATCTTATAAAACGCGCCCTCTTGTAAAAGAAAACTTCACGACTAATGGTACCGTGGATAAAGAGAGATATATAAAGAAAGATATATGTATATATATATATATATATATATATATATATATTTAAGCGAAAAGATTGAATATAAAGTAAATTGAGTGTATTTTATTTTTAGACTGATTTTTATAATGCAGTGTTGGAATAATTTTATTTATACACGCGCACACACACACACACACACACACACACACACACACACATATATATATATATATATATATGAGAATCAATTTAGATAAAAGAAATAATATTTTATGAAAATCAATATCCATTTGTTGACTGGCCAAATCACATACTTGTAAATTTTGTAATATATATATATATATATATATATATATATATCGAAATTATTTCAGTTGCTAGGAACGAGATATTTGCTTTTATCATGAAACGAGTTCAGCGTGTTTAATTTTAAATATCTTTATATTTAACCGACAACTAATAGTTTATTACGTACTAAATTTACTAGTAGTCGATTATATCATGAACGTCATAGGGAAAAACTCTTGTTTCTTATATTTACATTTTTATTCAGTTTCCTAAAAATAATCCTAAGAAAAAAAATAATAATAAGTTTTTGTAATGCTCGTTGAAATTATCTGTCATCTGACAAATCCATACAAGAATTAACATCAATACTACATTAATTTTCATTGGTAAAAATTAGTTAAATAATAATTATGAATGAAAATTTGAAAATTTATGTGAGCCTATAGAAATACTTATTATCAAATACATAATTTGAAAATTATGTACCTGCATATGTACAGTTTACATAATTATCCAGAAATATAAGTATTATTACAATAAAAAACAATAATCCTTTTAATAATTAAATCTACTCTAAAATACTGTATAATTACAGTATTTGCAATTCAATGTATTTGAGATCAACTATTGTTCTATATTCATTTCGAATTTCGAATATTGATTAGAAAAATTATGGAATTTATATAAAATACTATGCGATAGATTTTAGTTAGAAAAATATTGAAGTGCGTTAATTTTAGTATTTTCTATTCTGCATATTTAGAGATTGAAATCGAAATATTGAAATAATTTAATAGTATTGACATACCAAAAATAATCATATATGTAGATATATATATATGTGATATATTTGCTCCTTTATATTTGTCCGATTAAAAATGTTGCTAAAATGTAAAATGCATTATTCTAATATAACATTAACATCGATTGCAATAGATTCTTTCGTATTATTTAGTTATTTCTTGTATGTGAGGTCGTATATTTTCTTTACGCTCTGTACTTCATCAATTTATTACACTTTTAACTATCTCTTATAATTGTGCCACTTCAAATTATTTTTTAATAAAGCTCTCGGATTGTTAGTTATACTGTATAATTTTCAAAATGGTATTCATTATGAGTTACCCATAAGAATAGTATCGAATCAAGAATAATGGAGTTAACTTAATTATATTGATTTTCCATTCTAACAATATTCCATTTAGATAATTTCTATGATATCAATGCGCGTTTGTATTAACTCTATCTATTGAATAATCGTTCATTAACTGTAAATATAAGGGCAATCAGAATTGCCAGCCAATTTTTATATAAGATTCTGAAAATTTCTAGATCATTATAATATTGCTAAATAATATTTACTTCAATGTTGATATAAGAATCTTATTTTTGCAACTCAATTTGACGGTATGATATTTGCTATATAAATTATGAGCTCGTATTAACTATTATAATATAAAATGTTAAAAAATAATAATAATCTATAATATTTAAATTTAATTATAATTTTGGAAAAGATAAAATTTATCAAATTAATCGTGTATTTACATATTATTTTTCCATTACCAAATATATTGCGATATAATTTGAAATTCAATGATAATGGCTTTTTTGTGTGGGGTAAATTGTAGTAAAAAAAAAAAAAAAGGAAAAATAAAGGTAGACAGTTTTTTTTTTTACAAATCTTATAATAAATATTTCGTGTGGAGTATCATAGAAATATTGTATCGAAACATTAGTTTCCAAATAATTCATCAGACATCTGTAATAATTAATTATTTTCTATTATCTTACAATGTTATTTCATCTTTTATCACATTTCACCTGCTATAAGATAATAAAAAATTGTACGAAGTTATAATAAAAAGCCATTAATTATTTAAAGATCAACATTATTTGATGGTCTCGACAACTTGAATAATGAAATTTCTCAAACAAAATATTAGAAGAGTAATAGCAATTGTCATACATGTCATCCAGACATATTTTACCTTTTGGCTACGCAACTCAACGGAACTGTCCGTCCATACATCTCATCGTGCTTCCATTCGACTCGAAAATGACTATCATTCTCGTTGTTTAATGACGAATAACGTAAACAAAATAATACATCATCCGCAATAACTTCGCGAAATATAAAGAACGCGATGGAAAATTACCGTTGTGTTTTATCAACATCATTGAAGAATCAGTAGAGAACAGTCGAAAAAAACAATTGGGCAAAGCATAAGCATTGGATTCCGAAAAACCAGGTCCAATACGAATCGCGTTATAGGACGGTCACATAAGGGAATAATTCCTTAATGATGATTCACCCGAGTCTAATATACTTCCTTACGAAGAGCCCCAAGGGCCTACGAAAGAAGAGAAAACTACGAAACTTGAGCGGTCGACGAAAATTGTCGATGCAGCTGGTGGATAAATAAGGCTCGAGTCCCCTAAAATTTCTCATTCAATCTCTGTCTCGCTCTCATTTGTAAAAACCATACTGTTAAATATACTCGTTATATCGATTTATATCACAATTCTGGGATTATATAACATAATACTAAAAGCCCATATATTTCAATTCGCATAATTTTTGATAATTTTCTCGCTTTAAAATTTAATATTTATCAGATAAAAATATATTGAAGTTATTGAATGAATGAATTCACTTAAATAATATACTACTTTCTTTGTACATTAAAAATTTTTGATAAAATCTAACAAATATATGTTCTTCGTTAATTTTTATTGTTTATTTATTATATTGCTGCTTTAACAACAACAAAAAATATATAACATCGATTTTAGTTACTTAGCTATAAATTCGTTTTATTTCGGCTTTATATTATTTAAATTATATGTAAATATAATTACGTATTCATTAAATTTATAATTAGTATTTAAAATACAAATATAAAATTAATTCATGTTTGACCGCATCGCGATTATACTACTGATATTCTATTTCCACTCCTATATACTTAGTTCCATAGAACTTTAAACATTCAAACAATGTATTATCAATTTAGTAAATGACACATTTATTCACATATTATATACATAATTAATTAGAATGACAATTAAATTAATGAATTCAGTGAAATTTGAATAATATATAGAGTTAATCCAGTCAATAAATATGTGTCCTACAAAGTTTGATTTTCAAATAAGAAAAAGAATCTTATCATTATAAAACCGTACCTTTAATTGAAAAAATAAAAATATAATATAACTTTATTGACTTATATTATTCTCATTATGTATAGTTTAACAACATCTAAGCAATACTTATGACTTTAAAACATCTTATTACAAGCATTTGTACGTTGTTTGTAACTTATTACAAACGCGCGAATATTTTTACATATCAGGTCATGATTTTATTAAATATTTTCGAAAAACATTTTCACAAAATATTGTATAAAATTTTTTAAAATTTCATACAATACAAAAATATTAGCTTGCAATTTATTCCGCGTTATAATTATAAATTTATTTCAATTCCTAATGACCGATCATCGATTTTTCAATGTGAATAAAGAAAACATTTTTTTTTACGTATTAGAGATTATTAGATGGATACTATAGATAATCGTGGCAAACATTATATTATTATTCAATATTTCTGGCATTCGAACCGATGAATAATAATGTGCATTAAAAAAAATAAATAATCAATAATTTCAATGGAAAGTTCGAGATATGTCGAATAACGTATATATTATAAATTTTAATAACATCCTAAGTTAAAAAATCATTTCAATATAATTTATTTATTATTTTATTTTATCATTAGATATTTAGATATTACAATATCTAGTGTATATATGCCTATATAGTGTATTAAAAATTAAAACAATTATAACGAATGATTATTTGCAAAACTTTGCATATAACATATCGTGAAATATTAGATAATAATTTGTAAATTTTTAAATAACATTTATAATATCGAATTATATTTTGAATTAATAATTACTCTTTTCAAATCATCATACACACACACACACACACACACACACACACACACACATATATTTATTTATTCTAGCAAGTATCTTCCTCCTTATTATATATACATTAATAATTATAATTAAAATTTTTTCCGCAATTTCTCGAGAAAAAACATTAAATTTTTATAAAGATAAATATACTATAGTATTATTATCATTGCCTCTCTATGACGAAAATAAGATACTACCTCGTACATATCCGCGCATGCACGGTTGAGTGGAGCACAAAGACCGAGTTGCATTTGTAATAATCTCTTTTCATCTTGTTTATTTTCCCTCCCAAGTCAATAAATACAAATTCGCATAAGCATATAATCTCAGGCTAATTGCAAACCTAATGGCAACGAATCACTTTAATTCCAATAAAGAAACTTCAGCTCAGATTTAATAAGATTATTAAAAATTTTCGAATACTCGATAAAACAATGCTTTATTGTTGGTCGAACAACAGATCGTTCGTCGATATAGACGCCCGCGCTCACGCACAAATACGTGCATATGCGCTTTTCATCGTTTTCGTTCAATGGTGAAAGCGCGCACACATGCATGAATATTCAGAAGCAAAATACATTAAACTCGCGCGTGTAGATGCTGTTCGTGTGTGCAGGCGTTTAGGTGTGTGTAGGCGTGTTCAGGTGCGTCTGTGTAGGTGTGCCTGGGTAAGTGCGAGCGCGCGTGTGTGTATGAGGTTGGGAGGGAGGGGGGAATACATGCATCAGTTATATATGTGCATACGATCGTAAGTTTCTACATACATCCTTGTGTGCCTATGCGCGTGTGTGCGTGCGCGTGTGTGCGTGCGTTCAAGAGCGTGAACGTGTAATAAACGATCGAGCCTCTGACGTCATAAATCATTCGGTGCGGGGGAAATGAGCAGTGTTAACACCGTGAGATAGCCGAGTAAAATAGCCGCGCGCACGTAACGTAAGTGTATGGGTGGATAGATAGATACTCTATTAATTCGGAGGCAGAAGTTGCTTGTACACCCAGAATCCGCTTCCTCGTCCCTGTCCAAGAAGAAATGCTGGCACTCGTATAGAACTACATGTCGCCCGCGTGTACGCACTTAAGTTGTCGAGATTGGGAACGCGCTGCTCGTCGTCGTCACGACCGATATTCGCTCTAAAGCGCGACGCCTCTATCTGGTTAACATTTGTGCTCGGGGTACCTCGCGTACGAAATGCCCAGCATCCTTCTCTCTCTCTCTCTCTCTCTCTCTCTCTCTCTCTCTCATAGACAGGAGGCGCACACACGTCCGGGGACGCGGCGTCGTATCCCCCCACAATAGCCCTATTTATGATTGGGCAAAATTGCTTTCCATGCGCAGAATAAAATCCGACTATCTGCCCGGGGAAAAATCGCGCGCGCAGCGGCGCCGCCACGGCCACCACTACCGCCGACGACGACGACGACGACGACGATGACGACGACGATGACAACGACGACGACGACGACGACGACGACGACGACGACGCCACCCGACGCCACCCAACGCCGACGCCGTCCTTCTCCCTCGCGCTTTCACCTCTCCCGGAAGCTTCGACTCGTCGTCCCATCGGCGCCGTTTTTTATGGTCGTGGCCCGGCCGTCCCGGACTTTTTCCGAGAATCGCCAGTATGGCGCCCGCGAGCGCGTCTGCGCGTCGCTGACCTCCCACTTCGAGGATACGCCAAGTCTTTCCGATCTAAAACTGAGCTGAAGCCGAGGATTATTTGTTTCGGAGGTGCCGAGGACCTCTTGGGATGATGGCTCGCGCTATTGTACTTTATCGGCGGCATTATAATCCCGACAGAATTAGAATATTCCGGTCCTTCGATGTCAATCACACTTTTTCACACATTTGTCGTATCTTAGGGACACGTGTCTTGTACGTCAATTGACGTGGAATGCCGCCTATTTGGATTTTACTAGCTAACGAAATTAACATCCTTTTGAATTTTCCATTTAAAATCATTCCTTTAATTTCGAATCTCGAATCTCGAATCTCGAATCTCGTAAGCTCCTCTATTTTATAAAAGTGTAATTCAATTTTAGCAAGAGCTTATAAAAAGGCCATAATAATAAATAAGCTTTATAAAATCAAGTACATGTTAAATGAACGGTGATATAAGAAAGTTAGGGACACAGTAAACAGTGCACGACCATTAACGAAATTCAATCATAATAGATAATTGCGGAGTTATGGAAGATTAATTAAAGCAGAACAACCCATTGTTTTCTTCTTCCATTCTCTATAAACAGCAATTAACAATGATTCCCATGTAAGTCAAGAGTTACTGCAATAAGCTCTTAACTTTACAATACATTCATGCCACTAAACATTTATATATTATTTGTTTAACTCTATTTTTACGATGATATATCGTACTTAAAAAAATTATCTGGGCGGCTAACTTTTCAGTTGAGTATTTTAAAGAAAATCACGTTGGAATGTAGGCCATTCATTTTTTTAAATTCACGACAACTTTAATCAAGACGGGCATTCGTTCTCATAAATGATGGATTAACAAAACTAAACAAAACTTTGTCTCTTATTAAGTTTATTAAATACATAAATTTTTTACTTCAACTGAAAATCCCATTTAATTCTAAATGATAGAATAACATTTTTACTTTATTCCTCAAGGACGAATTTTTCATTATATCATATTCATATAAAAATATTAATCAATAACTAGGACTGAAATCATTGCCCTCGGGTCAATCTTAACATTCATAATAATTAAATAATGTTTGATAAAAAAAAAAAAAAAGTAAACTGTTGAACATTATATAAGCTTAAATTATTGTTACTTTCGTTTTAGTAGAAAAATTAACTGTTAGCATATTTTTTTAACCTTCTCGTGAATAAAGATAGTCAATTTTCATTTTCTACCTTGCTAAAACCGAATGTCATATACGTATAAAGAATATTAGAAAAATTCCTAATTTATTTATTGTTTGGAAATATATATATATATATATATATATATTGTTTTTTTAACAAAACTAGCGTTTCATCCAAATAAATATAGATAATGCAAGATGATAAAAAATGATTTTTTATTTTCTTTTTTACAAATAAACCTATCAATTAATTGTATTCAATGAATAAGCAGAATTAAACTTTACTTAAGTATTTATTTATAATATTTACACGTATTGCCTATTTGCAATATAGTTATATTTTAATGTATTACGTATATTCTCGATTCTATCTCTTCAATTTTATTCATACGGCACTATATATTATAAATTTTAATAGCAACTAATCGTTTATTTACCAATAAATAATAGCCTGTCGTTCACGTTAACATTAGACATATTTATTTCTTTAGAATAAAAATGTAACGTAAATAAATTGATAAATTTAAGTGTTCGTTAGTACTAGGATACTCTAAAAAATCAATAATAAAGCTGTAAAGGCAGAAAAATCATCAGTTTCAAAATTAGGTGCCTGATTTTCTTACGTAAAGCATGTAATTTCATTACTAAAACTCAAATTTAACACATTATTTGACGTAAAATAAAAAATAAACTTTTTTGTGCGATGAAATTACGAGTTAAAGTAAATAAAGTAAAAAAAAAAAAAAAAAAACATCGTATTCTACTAACTAAATTTAAAAAATATAGTAGCATAAAATGTAATAATAATTGTTAACATTTCACGTTCTTTTATGAGCTTTAAAGTAAATAATTCACGTAACATAAATCGGAAATGAAATAGTCAACAACTTTTATGCAACTTAAGCTGTCGTGCCTCCCTTCGAGTTTTAAGTTTTTTAAATCGAATAACCCCATTATGAAGAGATCATATATGTCCGAAATATAATAACTATATGTGGTATTTAATGTGATTGGCTAAGAAAAAAAAAATAATAATAATTATCCTTTTTTTTATTTAATTTCAATTTTCAATTTCATTACGAAATCAATGAGCCATTAGTATGAATCAATTACTATTTTATAATTAATATCATTATGGTCTTAATTAACAAAACTAAATAAAATCGCATAGAGTAATTTAATGCGATTACAATTTTTTCAAATTCAAATTTAATCAATGTATCGCTAAGAAGAACATTGCCATTTTCATTCAAATATTCATCTATTCGCTCAATCTTGTATACAAACTTCAGACATTGTCAATTATAAATCCGTAATGACGATACAACGAATCATATACTCATATCATCGCTGACAAAATTCAAAGACTCCAAATTGTAATCGTGTTAGCATAAATAAACAAAAGGCAAAATCCGATTCTAAAGTACTACTCCCCTCTCCTCTACATAAAACTACCTAAAGTCCGCAGGCATATCGAATCATTGTATAGTACCTGAACACCTGAATTACGCCAAACAAGCCAAAATCACATCCAACTAATTCGTTTGAGCAGGTCAGATTAAGGAGAAGTAGATCGCGTGTGAATCATTTGTGGCACAGGCATGACAAAAGCATTGGGTTCATTATCACAATGGATTAGCTTAGCGAGGATACATCACTAAGCTACCACAGCAACGTCCAACACATAGCACATCCAACTCTTAACACATTTCCAAATTGCGTTTAATTATCTTTACTTTAATATGTAACTAACGCAATATGAATAACGAATGATAAAATTACTAATGAAAAAATTAACAAGTGGCAATAATTTTCTACCTAAGGAATCAATATAACGCGCGCGGTACTTAATGAAGAAAAACTTTATAAATGAACAAAATCGAACGATAGTGCGGTTAACTCTACGACTCCTAGAAGGGAATACAGAATAAGGAATAAAACATCAATCGATGCAAGATTCACTCTAAACTAAATAATATTAACACACGTGACGCTTGCGTATGGTAATTAAGACGATGCTTTATAATTTTTTTTTTTTTTTTTTTTTTTTTTTTTTTTTTTTGAATTTTGTCAAATAAAGAATAAAGTTATTATGACGATTAAGGAAGTGAAAAGGAGCAACTCGCGCGCCATGAATGGGCTTTAGGCTTTAAATGATTGTTAAAGGAACGCAAATGGAACATAAATTGGACGTTTATCGTCGTGTGTCCTATCGTTAATATAGAAAGCGACGCTTACAATTCAGCATATATGTTGAAATAAATTGCATTTGAAAATCATACTAATATTGCGCAAATGATAAACTTAATTATTATGACCTTACTTACACGGGATGTCCAATCAAAATTCACTCACTACTTATATTCATCGAACGGCACTGCTCGATTAACAAAATCTTACTTAATCTTAATCAAGAGGCACACTCTGCATATTATGAGATGAAACTTTCACGATAGTCCGAAAAGTTTTATGGTAAAGAAAACCAAGTGAAAAACCATGAGAAAGGAGGTTTAGAGGTAGAGCTACTCGATACTTGTCTCACTAAAGTAAATGCAATCGAGTGTAGAATGAGAGAGATATGTTGGTAGTTAAAAATGAGAAATAAGAGATATGCTGCTTATATGTAAATTTTCCTTAACTAACTTTTCCCTAACTTTCCCCACCTTCCACGAAACTTGCAAACATAAATGGTTGACTAAAATAATAATGTCACGCGATATATCAAAATGGAACTTTGGAAAGGAATTTAAAATTGGAAAAATGAAGATAACGATAACCGAAAAATAACAAGAGGTCTATTAAAATCCATAAAAGAAAATCCCCGCTGCGAGCTGTGACGAAAATTTAAATTTTAACGCAGTTGTACGTATCGACAATTTTTCAGTGACTTTAGTAAAGACTAACCGTAACTAAAGTTTATTTTAAACTCGTATTTATAATATTCATTACGCGTGCGTCGCTAGTTTTATAAATACAATGCATAGGAAAATATGGACAAGTCAATCGAACAGATGAGACTCACTACTAATCATAGGTAACAAAGACAGACACTTTACGTAGCCTTTTGTATTTACTAATTGCTGCTTTGATAATTCGACTATCCTAATACTATCAATCATCATATATCATCAAGATGCATGGGACAGAGAGATAGGATGCGCTGCAACGATAAATTGGCCATTTTTGTTTTGTTTTTTTTTCTCTCAATTCCTCGAATGATTCGAACGATCTCGATATTCGTAAATTTTCGGCTTTACGAGACATTGTCGCATTTCCTAAATCTGATATTACAATGATAATGTTGCGGCTCAAGCGCCATTTAACAGTTATCTCATTAAAATTTCATTAATAAGAACATTATCGGCTGTTAAGGCGTTCATTTCGTTGAAATTAACGGATAAGGATCCAACAAGGATAGTAGTTTGGGAATGTCAGGTGTTATACAGGTTGACAAATAATCGTGATTTAACTTTGCTAACAGTACAATATATTAGATGATCGTTTAATGATTTTTCTACCGCCAAACGTCACAACCCATCAAAATTTCATCTTTTAATAAAAATAATAATTCTGTCCAATATTTTCATTGGCAAATTTATTCTTATTTGATTAATTCGATTACGAGGGACGATCAAATTTTTATATCCGTTTATCTAAAAATTTGCAGAGTTATCATAAGATATTTTGCGATACGGGGATCTTGAGTGTTTCTCCACCCACCCACATGACCAATTCGACAAGGACGCCATCTTGAAACCAAAGTGGATATCAATCTTGCTGGCACTTGTAGATTGGCAATGTTTATTTGCTTTAATTGATGCCTGTGTGCGTTTGCTTGTAAAATTTTAATTAAAGTAATGCTTACTTTGTATTATATGATGAAATATGAATAAATAAAGTATCGGAATAAAATGATCATTTGGGATCATTTGGGCAAATTAAGTATATCATGATCGATTTACTTGAATTCAATAATTAAAAAACAGCATTAGAAAATTATATTTAATGTCACTATTTGATTTGAAAAACATTGAAAATAAATTTTTATACACACATATAAAGCATTTAACTGCATAATAAAGAGGAAACATATATATTTTGTAATATACGTTATAATACATCATTATTAATTATTAATTTATATTATTATAAGTTATAAGTTATAAGATAAAGCTTAAGTGAATATTTATAATAATTACAATCTTGAAATCATTGAAAAGTTTAAATTAATAAAAATTTGGCGAACTTTCTGTTCATTTATTTATTAGAAAATATTCCGATTGAAAATAATATTAAATCTAATATGCTTAATGACATCGTTCAATGGCAGCGGCATTTTCAATATATAAAGATAAATTTTGGGAAAGAAAAAAAACAACATCAATATTGATATTTATGTCAAAAATAAACCACGTGAATAAGCTACAACATTTATTAATACATTTCGACTCTACTGTTTTATTATAAGCAAGTAATATATTATTAATTTTACTAATAGCTATTTGAATAAAATTTACATTTCCTATATAATTGATAATGTTCAAATTTATAATTCAATTGTAAGGAGTCAAGTTTTTATGAGTCGACCTTTAATTTTTTTTCTTTTTTTTTTTTATATATCCTCTGTCTATGCTATAGTTGAGTTATTATATTATATAAAGAAATATGTAAGTTTTTTAATATTACATGGTAAAAATATAGTTTTTCTCGAATTAAGCAATGAGATGTTGGTTCTTACCAAAATGATCTGCTCATCTAATTTTATATTTTAAATTAATCACCGAAGTATATTAGTTAAGTTAAATTTGTAATTATTTCGTTATCAATTTTTGAAATTTTATCAATAATAAAAGTGAAATGCATTTTACTTCGACAATGCGTAGCATAAAATCTATTACACTAGAAGAAATTTAATTTTGGCCCGTTCGATTTTCTTAACTATATTTATCTTATTATTAACTTTATCTATTTTAACAGGAGCTATAACAATATTTTTAATGTTACCAATAATTTGGTCTTTTGGGAGGAGAACATTCTACGCGCGCGCGCGTGCACGCACATACACATCCTACTATTATAGCAAAATTATAATTTAGTATTTCGCACTTCTTGAATATTATATTTGCAAATGGTCGTATAAAAAAATGACCGTGTAACAAAACATTTAAAATAATTTTAATTGTATTTGAAATTTGTAATTATATCGGTATTAACATTAATATCTATTACCAACTATGCTAATATTAAAACAATTATTCATTTACTATTGAAATAAAAAACAATAATTGGACATATTTTATTCTAGTAAGAACTATTATTACAATTTCTGTTAAGTGTATAATTTTTTTGAATAATTTACCCCGATGAACGAACGTAAGTTTATTGATTTTCAATTTTGTTACTTTATTTGCTGTTACAGGATTAACTGAAATTATCTTAGCAAATTTCATTCGATGACTACATTTCATGATACAAAATACGTTATTATTTATTTTCACTGTATTGTATCTATGACAGCTATTTTTACAATATCTGCATCTCCTCTTAAAAGAATTAATTCTTTAACGACCGTCTACCTCTATTTATATAATCGAGCAACTTGCAATTAGCAATCGTCGAGGATCTAGTGATGCCGACAGGTTATTTCTCAAAAATCGACTATCCATGCGAAGAGAGATATAAACATTATTTTAAAAAGATTGTGTAATACTTCAATATACTCCCAAGTTCTTTTATACGTTTAATAACAATGATATCTGACTGCAATATTTATGTATTTTATTTATGATATTCAGAATGCCATAAAGTTAAGCATAATTGTCGGCTCATAAAGGAAACGTAGGAATTTTTTTATAAATAGCTAGGTGATATTGGAAGATATTTTTCACTAAAAGCTTATAATAATATTCCAATTTGACAAATTTCATAATCTAAGAATAACATAAGTAAGACTTTAGTTTCTAATCATTGAATTTATTAGTGACCTTTGCATGCTTTCATCGAGTCTTCATAATTACTAAACAATCTATACATTGTTTTGCGTAAAAATGGTTGCACTAAAATAAAATCTTTCTTCTTGTCTTTTAATATAAAATAAGAAAGAACATTTTCTTCTATTAAATAAATAAAGAAAATAATAATGACAGCGGGATGTTTATTAAATGTCCCATATTTTATTTATTCTATTGAAAATAGGTGTCTAATCTAATCTTTAATCACATTTTTTATTGTGAATATAACAAAAGAATGTTCTGCATAAAAATGTATTGATTAAATGCTAAAATTCATAAGAATTTTATCTCTAATTTCTTACTAAATATTATATTTATAATATTATGATTAAATTCATATTGAATACAAGTGATTAAATAATTTTAAAAATTATACAATAGTAAAAGCGTAGTATCGACGATCTAAAATGACGCACGGAATTCCCGCATAAACTAATAAAAGTATTTATAAAACATCGATACTCGTGTACTGTAGAAACTCCACAATAATACGTTTATTATAAAATTAAATATTAACTTTATTGTTTCTAATACAACATATGCAAAGCGATTGTTACAGCTTTACGTATGAAATATTTTTTTATTGTATTCTGTGATGAAATCCAACTGACTTTGAAATAAATATAAGGAGATAGAAAATTAGAAAAAAAATTTTCTGAACAATAATTATTGTATGAATATATTTTTTGTAATCTTCAATCGTGGCACTATTATTATAAATTATACTGATAAATAATTTAAATATCTGTTTAACCCTTATCATAGCAAAAAGTCTCTTACATTTTCGAAAATGATATAATTTCATAGACAATCTGGTCTTGTCCCTTTTGATTATTTAAAAGTCTATTATTAAACTTTCTTTTATCCATGATGCATACAAAAATATACGAAAAATTTCCAATACTAATACATTTATTCAAAGGCATGGGCGAATAAGAACAAATATCAACTAGAAAATTTTTTTTATTTAAGTATAACGATCTTTTGTTGAAATGTACATATAATTTATATTACGAAGTCATTGTTTTTCCAATGCAGACACGGCTTCAAATTCTTGTACATCTGTCAACAAATTTTTTACATTCTGCAGTGTAATATCGGGTTGCTGCAACTAGATTTACAAAACTTGAATTAGAAACTATTATTATTATTAATTAATAAGCAATAATATATTTTAATAGTAAAATTAATATATAATATTAAGACAAAGATGCTACTAGTACATTTTTCAATAATTGTAATTACGTTTGTTCTTAATTCACACACAAATTTAATAATAAATTCAACAAAATGTTATGCTACTTGGGAACGTAAAATTATTAAAAGCGCAGAATTATGAAAAAAAAAAAAAAAAAAAAAAAAAAAAAATATTATTCACTATCGAGAACATCAAATGAGCAATTTTACGTTTATCATTAATGATTTCGTTCTAATAATTGACAGAAAAATTTAAATAAACTCTCATTAGCAGTGACATTATAAAAAGTTGGTACTCCATAATTCGAAAATATACTTGTAGAAATTTAAACAAATCCCCACTCACTCTGATTTTCGTAAAGAGCGCCGAACATGGGGACGATGTTTTTCTATACAGCCTCACTAAGGATCCATGATTCGTATGTTGAGCCAACCTCTCCCAACCACCCGTTCTTTCCAAAATGTCTTTTATACGATGGACATGATCATCCGTCAATTTGTCCTCCCAAGGCCTCGTGCTCGACATGGATTTCTGCGAAATCGGAATGGTAGTTGCCCTGTTGGTCGGATGTTCCTCCGCATCCGAATGATTTATGACAACGGAATTCGATCGAGCGAAAGAATTGTCACCTGGGACCATATCACAACCGGAGTCCAGCTTCTCGTCAACGGAATACTCGCACCCGCGACCACACGAAAGTTGCATCAACTGATTATAAGTTAAAAACTTTCCAATTACGTTCTTCAATAATGTTAAGTTTTATATCATTAATTGGGCGTTTAAAATCAGACGCATAAAATTTATACAAAATACTCAAGCTTTTGTTTATCTTGTTTATCTTATTAAGTACCTTTTGGTCATTTTGTGCCAGGTCGCACGACGATTCGTCGGATTCTGGAAAGTCGTCATCGGAATCGCTGCTTTCGATGTCGATAACCGAATCAGAAATATCGATCAAAATTTCGGCTGATAATCTCTATTGTGAAATATTACTTATTTTAACATTATTCTTTAGAATACGTTTTCTTAACTAAGAAATAATATTGCTTTCAGCTACGATCTTTGCGAACATTAAAAATAGAAATACGCGTATTAGTAAATTTACAATATCGTTCTGAAAAAAACAAAATTATCAACAGAAACAAATACAATTATAAATAAAACCATATATTCTTTCGTTTAATACATACGCTAAGGTACAATACTGTTAAATAAGATAAATCACTCACGCTCATATTTTCCTCTTCATCATTCCGATCAATATTATTATTCCTTATTTTTGGATCAGCTCCGTACTTATTAAATATTTTAATAAGATCTTCGGCACATTTACCCCTTTTGGCAACTGCACTCTGTAATGCTGTATTACCTCCGAAGTTTTTCTTATTTAAATCGATTTTCGTCTATATATAAACATAATACGTTTCATATATATATATATATATATATATATATATATATATATATATTCGGCAATAGATTTTTTTATTTAATGTTGTGTTGATTTAATGACGTAGATTTAAGATAAGCCATGTGAAGATGATTGAAAATTTTGAGAGCACTTTATCGGTATTTTAGGCTTAAAATTTTTTAATTCATACGTAAATATTGCTTATTTATTTATTATGCAATTCAAAAATTCTATTCAAAAGACTTGTATATCTTTTTTCTATTTATTAAGAAATTCAATAAATTAATCAATAAATTTTTACTCTAAAGTACCATTGAATTTTATTTAGCATTAAATTCTTTGAAGGAATTAATGATATGAACTTTAAAAAAAAAAAATTAAAAATATTATGTTCATGGAAGGTGTTTTATTACACGCAATTGTCTTGTTATTTTAGGCACTCGGTAACTTGAACAGAACAAAATATAACTGTAATCTTTAGTAAACCAATATGGAAATTTATCAATTGCAAAGAAATAATTATGTTTAGGCAAAGAAAGTGAAACATTTTTATGTATTCAATCGGTAAAGAAATTCAGAAAAATTTCTTTCATTGCTCCATAATATTTTATGTAGATTAATAATGTACATAATGTAAATTGAAAGATATATCGTTCCCATTTATTGCATTTCCTACTAATGTATTATAAGACTTAAGCGACAAACCGAATTTATCACAATAAAAATGGTCTGATTAAAATTGAATAGGCTTGTAATGTAAAAATATGAAACATCGTAAATAATTATTCGTGAAATTTTTAATAGTTTTTAATGCTACTTTATCATTGCAGAAAAGCTTAGAACAACTATATAAGTGAAAATGTATTTTAATTTCAATAAAATAAATATTTAAATTTATAAAATAATGCTTAAATTTAATAAATTTAGAATTGCAATGTATTGTAATCGTGACTTTCTCTCATTTTTTTCTCTCTTCACCTTTATAATTCAAAATAATTCTAACAGTCTTCAAGAACATTGAAACCAGCCATCATATTTTTCTTACGATATCAATATTGTGAATCAATGCGTATAAAAGAGCTCATATGCATCCGTACATGACGCATCGAGAGCGATTAAAGTAAAAAAACTAAAAACAACTTCTCCTCCAACACTCCTCCAAATTATTTCGAATGTTTCAAAACGTCACCACCCGTTAGTATACGTTTGTGCGTTTTATAAGTACGAATAGGCCGCTCTAACGTTCCACTCTACAGCATATTTCCTCGTCAAATTATGATGGCGTGATGAAGATCAGTTTGCACTTGTAATTGAAAAATTACGACCATCGACAGGCTCGAATAAAGAAAAAAAATTAATTTAATTGTCATTTAACTTTGATCTATTAAGTAAATGACTAAAGACGGATAATTAATCATCTTATTAGTTAAATATGGCATTTACAAATTATAATATTTGCACGATTATTTATATAAATCAATACGTTCCTTCTCGACAGATAAGACAGATAATAGCAATATAAGACTCTTAAGGCAACGTTAGTATATACAATTATTTATAAAAAAAAAAAAAAAAAAAAAAAAAAAACACAAACACACACACACACATTAAGAAAACTTTAAATAATAATAATGATTGAATTGAATTTGCTCGTTCCAAGCACATACGAAACAACATGGAAAGCCCATCTAGTAAGACTTATAATACTAAACCTTGAAAAAAAAGAGAGAAAAAATCATTACCGTGGTGAGGAGATAATCGACGATATGCTTGTGATTAGCATCGACGGCGATATGTAGGGCGGTGCATCCACATAACTTGTCGATGGAGTTGACATCAGCCCCGGCTTTTATCAGGACGTGGACCGCGAGCAGCGAGCCGACCTGCGCTGCTAAGTGCAGCGCCGTCCATCCGGACTCCGTGTGTGCCTCCAGGTTAACATTTTTGCTCGAGCGGAGCAACTGGTCGATGCAGCCGGATGCCCTCGCTAACGGATCAACAGCGCTCGCTCATTTGCTTGGACTCATTGGTCTTATTAAGAGTACTTTCAGTACTTTCATTTACATCTGTGCGCCTACTCACTTACTCGCGCAATTGGCAGAGCTCTTTAGTATTTTCAAAAATAGTTGTAGCATCGAATGGTGGTCTTAATTTCTTAATTACAGATCGTTCTAACTTTTTTGATAAATAATCCAATTTTAAAGTGCACATACGATTATCCAATTGATTAATTTAACTTACTGATGCATTTAACTTAATTAATTAATGTTAATTGAAAGAAAAACAACAATAAGAACGAACGATGTACTTATGTTAAATTGACGCGAACAAATGTAAGAACCTCTTACAAGATTTTCAATTAGAAACTATGTTGAATAAGAGTTAAAAAAAAAAAAAAAAAAATTGACACTCTTTATACTTTCCTATTAATTTTATTAATAATGATTAATAAATTAATTAATGTAACACGGGTGCGTGTATTTTCGTTTAGTTGATACATCGAAAGTGCTTACCTATTACAGCATTGTGTAAGGACGTTGCACCTGCTTCGTCGCATAAATTTGGATCGGCTCCGATGTTCAAAAGGGCTTTAACAATATCCGATTGATTTCGTAAAACTGCAAGATGGAGTGGAGTCTGAAAATTAATAGTGTCATTCAATTCATATTACAGACTTACGCAATGCGATTCTCACCATGCCACTACTATTTTGTATATTGACAATTTTGCTCAACAATGGATCGAAGCTTAAGATTGAAACGATGCATTTTGAAATTTTATATTCTTTATGACGCAGAGAAAAATGCAGTGCCGTATCTCCAAATTGCGTTGTTTTCAGCAAAATATTGCGCGTCATAACAATTATAGTTGCCTTAGAATTATCTGTTAATGCAGTATCCCTTAAGGTCCTTAAAACTTTCTGAAGTATATCGTTGGCGAAATTCTAAGAAAAAACAAAAAGAAGTACGTAAATGTATAAAAGTGATGTTAAAATTAAATAGAATAGTAAAAAATCATATTGATATTGCCCAGATCATTATTATACTTTAGGGCATTGAAATAGGAATTTTTCATTCGCAGTTTTATCAATTTGTTTAGATAATGTACCGGATGAAAAATGTTCGTAACTTAATGTAGACAGTAATTTTGATAATCAAATTTACTATGTGCAATCATTTTATCAAGATCACTTTTTCATTTGCAATTGAATAAGGAAATTGTGCGACATGATTTAATCACTCCAACATTAATGTAAAAAATATAATTAAAAACATACTGATTTTTCTGCTTCAAATTCATACGAATCACCTCCGTCTGTGACAAGATCATTATCAGCGCAGGGAGTTGATATTGCATTTAATAAGCTCAAATAATCTTTAAAATAATTAGTCGGTAGATTAATAACTAATTTATAAGTAATGAATACATTAAGCAATTAGTTAACCTTCTCACTTTCTAAAGTGCTGAGATCGCTGAAGTATGTTTTAAAATCTTCTGAATTACAATAATGATCATCGTTCAATAATTCTTTCAATTCTCCAGTAAGACTTGAAATGTCATTATCCAAATTTACAAATGTTTCATTCATTGGCGAGTAATTTTCTAATGAAGAATTCTCCATAAGATCAGTTTCAATAGATTCTACAGTTTCACAAGTAGACGCTAAACGTGGTCGTTTTCTATCTTTTAATTTTAATAAACAAATTTTGAATTAACTTATCCGATAAAATACAGTTCTAATAATTTCATGTTATTTTTTCAATAATAAACGTATAATTATTTATGCCTTAACGACTTACTTAAGTTCTTGTCCAATGGCTTATATACAAACATAACACTATTAGAAACTTCACCATCCGTTGGCCTTTCTAATCTTATAAACACTTCTTTTGGACTCGTTATATTAGTATCTTTATACGGTGGTGTTCTGAAAAAAAAAAAAAATATATATATATATATAAGAATAAGAATTATTTAATGCAAATTATGATAGAAATAATAGATTATTAATTTAGACAGAATATTATAAAATACTCAATAATTAAAATTATAAATTTCTGCTAATAGGTTAAGTTTATAACGCAGCTAAAATATGAAGTATATTTTAATAAAAAATAAATACGTGAAATGTTTATTGTCTAGTACGTACTTAAAGACAATTGCATATTGATGATGAACATCAAGTTCTGTAAAACGTCCCTCGGCTTCCCAGATTATATTATCACTATTATCAATTTCATATAATTTTACTTTAATGTTTTCTGGAACAATAATTTGTGAGTGAAGTTACCGTCATATTTATAAAATGTGTAAGCTATTAAACATACTTTTTCCTACTTTTTCAACCAATAAGAAAACTTCTTCATTTCCTTCACAAGAGCACGATTGTTTATCGATACGACAAATTTTAAGATCTCCGGTTAAAGCACTTTCTATACATAAAAAAAGACTTTGGTTAATGAGGGGGTAATAAAAGATTAAAGTCAAAGGAAACAATTTAAGCTAATAAAATTGAACGCTTACTTAGATTATTAATCGGATGGCTATATACTTTCTCTGTGAAAGGATGTAAAACATTATTCTCTCCATAAAAAAAACCTTGAAAACAAAGGGCAACGGTATTTAAATTCATCCGCATTTGAATTCTTTCTGCCTCTAATTTTATCTGAAATTATTGATTTATTTTCATACAATAATTGACCAAAGTGGTTGAAAAATTAAGAAAACAGCAATGAAAACTGTAAAGCATACTTGTATATCTTCACGCGTACTTATAGTAGCATTTCCAAACTGAACCTTCTCTTTTTCTCCTAAAAGTTCTATTCTTTTTCTTCTCACAATTTCATCCCTAACATGTTTTTTTGCTGTATGTATAATACCCATATTGTAGAATCTACAATCGAATACAAAATCATGGTTATTTAAAAAAATATATGTAATTTCAATTAAATTCAATTAATATTCTTCTTACTTTGCAATAAAGTTATTTTCACTACTAACTTCTATATCGTGCGGATCATCTGTATCAGTATTACCATTCTTTCTAACTAAGTGATGAGCATGAGGAAATCTATTTTCCTCGTCTGCGGTAACTAAAGTGCATCTTATGACAGCAATCTTAAATGGACAATTTACTAGCTGAAAAACGATACATATGAAAAACAATTCTTCTAGCCTATATAGGAAATATATTTTAATACGTGTATATGTGTGTGTGCACACGTGTGTTTGTGGGCGGGTGTGGGAGTGTATTAAAATCTCTACCATTTATTATATAAATACAGCATTACCCCGATCGTACAATTAAATATTAGTTAACTGATATTAATAAATACCTGTATCGTAGGAACTTGTTTTTTATAATTGGTTTTTTCTCTTTCACCAAGAAGAGTGCTATAATTTCCTGACATTTCAGATTTATATCTGAAACGAAATTTCTCCACCGGTTGAATTAAAATTCTCAATTGTGTATGTTCAACTACAATTTTGAAAATAAATAAAATCTCTTACTAATCACTTGAATAATTATATGCTACCTTTGCTATACATTTGAAAATTATTTATATATATATATATATATATATATATATATATATATAATTATCTTTTTATCAATTATAAATGAGCAATAAAATAAAATCATTAAGTACTATGCAATATAGATACATATTGCATTAAATTTGTTAAAAATATTCAAATAATCTAACACATGCTTATCTCTAGGTCTTGATCCCTGGAATTTTTAATAAACTTCATAATCTCAGCACTTGACAAATTATTGCAATAATTAATCTGCTGAGATGAATCCAATGAAGATGAATTTGATGATTCGATAGTGCTCATGTGAAAATAATCTGTACATAAAATTAAATAATTTTCGTAAAAAAAAACACACACGCACACGAAATAGTGTTTATATGTGAGTATGTACATATATATATATATATAATTAACGATAGTAGAAATATCTTACCATAGTTATTGGTAGAAAAGCTCTTCTGTTCGGCAGCTGTCGTTGGAGAGGTACTTTCCAATTTGTGAAATTCACGCTCGTAAGCGATGAAATTCTCATATGCATCAGGCATTTTAAAGATGTTTGTATACAGCTACGTTCGTACGAGTGGAGAAATTTTTTTAAAAATTAACGGAATAAGCAGAGTTAAGGAGAGAAGTGGAACGGTAGAGCCGCTGATGATTGAGACCCGATACTTACTATTCGTAAACTAATGTCAATTTTATATGCCAGATGCACGAGGAACAAGCATTACGCATAGTCGAGTCATAACCTTGATAATCACAGGTTCTGCCTCGATAACAGATTTGTTATCAGCATTGTTGCAACTTGCAAGCAATGTTGCCATCGATCATACAAATTGGCCAATCAGAGCAGCTGTTAAAATCTTCCGACTCCCAGTTTATCAGCATCCCCTCTCGTCAAATGATCTACAGACCCGAGCAGAGTCTGCTGCATTTGGCGAGGAAACGATTTTGTTTTCGTCTCTCGGCGTCTTTGTCTCAAAATTACCATTTTCCTATTTTGCAATTATTGGAATTACGAGGTCGGAGAGATGTCAAGCGTACCAAGGCACGGATGAACATTTAATATCTTCTCAAACCTTCAGAGATTTTTTATGCAAAGTTTTTTAAATAATTAGATTCGTAGAATTATACCCGCACTGTATTATATATTTAAGTATATAATTATGTGTAGCGAATAGTAGGTGGAATTGTGTGACAATGACGTAAAGATGAACGCGAGGTTTAAGAGAAGCGATTAAGCGTAATATTGTAATATGTATGTATGTAATATACGAGAATAGTACGAATGTACAACTGCTTGTTGTATATCTGTCCTTTAGGCTGGCCAAGGGGATGTAATTTTCATCGCGAGGATCAATTAAAGCTGCGAAGATTCAGGCTCGATCGATAACGAGGACGACGAGTTGAATGAGCTTGAACCTCTACGGCTCTACTACTGATGATATTCCTATGATTATGTGTAAAAATCCATATAATTGAAAAATAAATACTTGTTCAAAGTTTTGTTAAAAGAACTTGGTGAACTAAAATTAAGAGTCGATATTTTTAACGACAATGTCGATTAGAGTTCTAATTTATCAATAACTAAGTCACTAATTTAATTACCCATCAAATCGTTACACTTGTATAAAGAATGTTTATACGACATATCCTGAAAGATGTTAGTTTTGATAGGCAATTAATTTCATAACTAAATAATTATTGTCGATTTCCAAATTGTCTTGGTACGTAAAATAAGCATTTCGATTACCATTAATTATTAGACTTGAATTTAAAATCGTAATGCAAACAATAATAGGCGTTACTCAAAGTTCTGTCAATAAACAATTTGTAAAATTCGATTTCGCAAAAATATCACCTCAATATCATTACTTTTGTCTCATAATCGATCACCATTTTATAATTTAATCTGTAACAGAATCAAATAGATTGAGCGCATCGTAAAATGTCCAATGTACAGCAAATTACGCGACTGTAATTAAATAGAGGAATTTCCAGTTTTCTTACGGTGCTATTGTACTGCAATCGATTAATTTTATCTTGTTATGAAGATAAGTTGATTAAATAAAATGTCTATGAGAGGACGCGTATGTTTGTGGAATACTTCCATCTAACTTCATTCTCGATATTATTCTTTAAAGAAAAATGCTTCAAGTCACCGGGATAGATGAGATATTTTATTGACTGCCAACGGAAGCATAGATCGACAAGAATTAATATATTTTTTTTTTTCAGCTGATAATTTGCTAATCATTTATTATAAAATAACATCTCTTTACATTAATACACGCTTACTATTAATGCAACCGGTCTTTCAACGAATAGCAATTTTTAAACTTTTATATTTTTTATTTTTTCACTCTTCTATTCTATTTTCATTTATGAAATCTTTAACATAGCAAATTTCAGTCGATTATTTTTTATATTTGAATTTATTTTTTGTCTTTTAATTGCATTAATTCGAAATTCGCCTCATGATATGTACATATCATTTTTTGGGTGTGCGCGCGCGCGTTTGTGTGTGTTGTGTAGTGTTAATTTTTTTAATGAAAGAATGAAGAAACTAGTCCACGAATTAGCACTGTTTAAACACTTAAATTAATGCGCATATATTTATTAAGGCAAAAAAAACTAATATTTCTTATATGTATATATATATATATATATATATATAATTATAGATCCTAAGGCACTGCTATATTAATATAGGTGCAATGCAATAAATCTTTAGATTTTCAATGACTGTAATGTTTTTTATTTCTTATAATAATACCTCAGATGTATTTTTAATAATTCTTGAAATTATTTAATACTAAGTAATAATCAATACACATTTTCTCTACATAATAATGTATTGAATATTCTATGATTATATTATTTACCTTACAAATAATTCAATACTTACTTAATTATATACATATTAACATAAGAATGCAACACATTGTGCAATTAGTTATATATTAATATGCTATTGATATGAATGAAGACAGCAATAAAAACATATCGAAGGTCGCGCATTAACTCTTTAAAATAAACTGAATCTTCGGACGGTAAAATCATCTTCTACAATTATTAAATTATTACGTAGAAAATAATTTTTTCATATAAAATTAAATAATTCCGTTAAAAAGAGCTGCATTATAATAAAAATATTGATTTTTATTAATAAATGAATGACAGTGTTATTGTCAGCTATGTTTAGTACATGCAAATGTTAAGATTGTTTAGTTGTTATAAAATTAATCGCATTTAAATTGACCAATTGCAAATCTGTTGATAGATAAGGATAATCCAAAGTATGGGGGATAATTTGCTTAAAAAATATTTAGGATATAAATATAAATATGGCAGTATATTTTTCTAATGAGAAATTTAATATATTTCTTAATAATATTCGAGATAAAAGTCGCGAAGATATGATTGTATTTCATTTGAATATTAATAACAATAACAATAACAATAGCATGTAATATTGAAAAGTACCTATTTTGCGCTGATTATAAAAGATTTGATTTTTATTTAAAAATATAAACTAATGTTAATTCTAGCTGATAAATGATCTTAATAATATGCGCATCGAGAGATTATAAAATTATAAATTAAAATTTTTTCCATGCAACTGAATATTTCTCTTCTTATTACATATTATTTTGTATATGAGTTTCATATTAATTTAGATATTCAATAAAGCGAATGAACAAGACTAGAATACTAAATCCGATAGAGAGAAAAGGATAACACTGGTAATAGAACAAATAAATAAAAAGAATAAATGTATTTGTATGAAAAGGTCGGCCTTACTCATTCTGTTCATTATTAACTTTTCCGGACACGAGAGAAATCGAAGTGATTGTGCGATTGAAAATGAATGAAGGAAGAAAGCACGACACCGCGTGTCGTCGTGCATTTTATCATAATATTGTCTGAAGCAACCGATATTTAAGCTCAAACAGATTTTTCAAAATGGCACTTTAATTTTTTAATTTCAGATACGCAAACACCTCTCCGCGTTGCCTTCGCTCTCGTCCCCCCCCCCCCCCCCCCCCCCCCCAGTAATGACAATTGTGCTACAAATTTGTGGATCGTGTTATATTCAAACCCAAGCGAATAAATATGATTACAAGATTTACAATGCGAGCATCAATGCCCAATGTCCAATGTACAATGAGTACACCGTAGGTCTAATATTTTTTATTAGCGCAGTAACGTTAGTTACTTTAGTATTATCGTAGGTGTATGAAAAGTCATAATACCGCGTATACATTGATAGAACGACAGATTAACATTGCGTAATCGTGTAATTTAAATGACGACGTTAAAGTATACTTTGATGCTGCTTTTTCTCGAGTATCTTACGTACGTGACGTGTCCTGCAAATCTTTTCGCCTAACTCCAAACGCTCCATCGCGCTAAGATCGCAAAGATTTTTCAATCGCACCCACACTCCCATAAACCCTGTTATTCTTTATATTTTGAAAGGGGCTTCGCATAAAGAGTTTTTAAGAAAAATCTTCGTACGCGTAAAGGTTCTCGTAAAAATTCTCTCGGCACCTCGTTTCTGCCTTGCCTCTCCCCATTACCCCTCCCACTCCCCCTTCCCAATTCCCATCCACTCACCCATTCACCTTGATATCCGCTTTAAATGCAAATTGTATGGCCAACGATACTGATACTACTGCAGGGACTGATTGCGTCCATTTTTCATTAGCGTTCGGTTTTGCCCGGGGAAGAATAGCCGGCGCTGTTTGCAAATGCAGGAACGATATTCGCGAAATATTTGGCAATTGTTGGGAGGGTTATCGGCGAGTCGAGTGGACGGTTCGATATTGTGTCGAACGTCGGCCAATGGGAAATAAATAACAATCAGCTGCGGTGAATAAAGCTTTTGGGTAAATGGTAGAGCGAGCGCAAGCTGTCTCACTTTTTCTTCCTACGAGCCGATTCGCTCGATAAACAATACAATACAAGCGAAACAATAAATAGCACGAGAATTAAAGTGTGTGCGATATGTAAATTAAAATATCGGCACATAAATCTGAAAAGTATTACGCATCCAAATTGGCAAATACTCTAGTGTTTCTTCACATTAGTACATTACTGATAATTTAATACGAGGCTGCTAAAATTACTTATAAAAAGATTATTATTTCCTATAACGTACTTGCCGTTCTGAAAAAAAAATCTTACGTAAGAAATACTTATCTTGAAGTTACGTGCTTGAAGTTAGTGTCGATTGATTCGTGATTCGTTTAACAAGAAATGCGCTCAAGTTTATAATTAATCGTCATAATTTGTTTCCCGTCCGAATATACGATGACTTAAGGCATAAGATTGTTTCTTTTTTTATGTTTTTGCTTTTTTTTTTTGTTTTTATTTTTTTTGTTTTTGTTTTTTGTTTTATAATGAAACTTTTCCAAAGGAAATATCCTATTGGCAATGTTTCCTTCCAAATGGTTTTCTATTAGTTTGAATATATATATATATATATATATATTTGTCATTATACTTAGGGCACCGTTTCGAAAAATCCAATTATCTTCCTTTATTTTTTCATTTCAGACGATGTCAATGACAATAATGAAATTAAGCGATCCAGATGGATTTAATATGTATTTCAATGCATTACGAAAGAAAGCCAAAAATAACTATAAATCAATAATAACTATAAATAAGCGCTCGAGCGACGAGCCCCCATAAATATATATTATATATTTAAATTGAGACTAAAGTCTGAATCTTAATATGTCGTATGTTTGTGCGCACATTATTAGACAAATGTACAGTAGATAAAATTATGAAATGGAAATTGGAAAAAAAAACATTAGGATTATTTAAATAAAATCTACATCGAAAGTCTAATTATATACATAACTATGAATTTAACTTTTTTTTACGTCGATCCAATTTTTTTTTAATATGTATTATTTATTTATTTATTTATTTTTTTTTTTTTTTTAACTAACAATCAATTATTTGTAAATAAAAAAAAAAATGATTATTTATATTTGATATGCATCAAGAATACAACTCCAATGAATTCGATAAGATCCCCAGAAATTATTATATCTCTGAAGCATTAAATGGCAATATTATTTATCGTTATTTACTCGTGAATACTACGATATCAATTTTATAGAAAGAAATTATCATTAATGTTATCCAATTCAATACCTCCTACATGGCATATCGAGCTAATCTTCATCAATTTTTCATTAAATTAATCATCTGCCCTTTATTGATTCGGCATAACAATCTATTATACGTCACAGTCGTATAATTGACGTATTTATATCTAATCCCACATCAATAATATACTATAACTACATAAAAAAATATTATATCATATGAATATATATATATATATATATAATCATAATAATAACAATAATAATGATAATATCAAACGTATAAATTATTACATGTTGTAGTATTTTAGGAATTTTTTACATAGAATTTCAAGCTATTAAGCTGTTTTTTTATACAAATTATGAAAAAATTAAGAATTATTCATTTGTGTTTTAATTACTCTGAGTACATTCTGTGATATTGCAACCTACTAATTGTACATTCACTCGATTACATTAGAATGTAGACAAACTGATAGTATTGGCGATAACTCATTTCCTCACATAACTTTACCAAATTCGTAATATCATCACTCCCAAGCATTAGGTGTTAAATAATTGTAATTATGACAAAATAAAAGACATTTCAAATGTATGAAACTTCAATGTTTTATATAGTTATTTAATTCCTCACTTAACTTCAAGCTGATTAAAGTATTTATTTAACATCGAAATAAAATAGGCGAAGCAAATGAAATAATTTCCTGTATATTTATTTAATTATACGTTTAATAATAAGAAAAAACAATAAATACATTTATTATAATAAATTTCTTTCACGCTCTTATTCACAAGATATTATTTATAAATTAATATTATTTATAATTTAATATAAGATATTATTTATAAATCTTTGGTATCGATAAATGACGATATATTATTATTTAAATAAATCAACAATAAAATTCATTAAAATACACGTATAATAATGAGGAAAAAATAATGTACAAATAAAACATGAGAATAAATCCTAATATGTTAACTTTAATTATGTAAACTTTTCTATAGTTTTTCTTCTACTGTTTTATGAAGTAAACAATTTATATTTGTAAAATATCTATAATAGAAAGTATCATATATGAATTTATGTTAATTTATAAATAAATGTTATTGTAAAAATTTTATCAGCATAATTAAAAAACAATAAATATACTAATAGTGTGTGTGTGTGCGTGTGTGTGTGTGTGTGTGTGTGTGCGTGCCTGCGTAAAAAAAAATAATAATTTTCCAAATTAGTTGCAATTTTTTCTAAATTATTTAGTTGATATTTATTTTTAATGTTGTAACATAAAGGGAAATGCGACAAAATGATATCATATTACATGAAACATTCATGTAATATTTAATTAAATTTCATAATTTTTACATAATGTAACATATAATAAGAATAGTAATATTTTATAAATGGTGGGCAGTACAAATACGATTATAATTACAAAAGTTATATATTTTTTATCCGAATGACAAATTAAAAGAATTATGATACAGCATTTTTACACGTCAAATATAAGACATGAAATCAAGTTATTTGTTTATCTCAAAGACAAAAATTTACTTACTACTATTTAAGTATTTGATACTAAAATTAGATTATTAAGAAAACCAAAACGAGCAATCTGCTAGATTTTCATGATAATACATTTTATTAATAGAATTTTTTTAAGTTATTCATAATTGCATAATTTATCGATGAAATCAATCAAATAGGAAAATTCATTCTATCGTATACTATTATTTACATTTGGATACTTAATATTTGATAGGTCAAATTTTTATAAAAACTGTTCCAAGATATCTCTATTTTAAGTGCAATAACATCATTTTTTAATTTGCCAATCTACACAAGATGTTCTTATAAAACTACAAAGATAACGAGTATTACTTTTCAGCTCCAGAAAATTCTGCTGAAATGTAAATTTTCAATATAAGAGATGTTTAAACTTTTTTTTTCGATAGCACAGAAATAACAATGAAATGAAACTTTGAAAATTGAAATGAAAATTTCTTTAATGCATTATTTAAATTGAAATGACTAAATATATTCGATAATGAATATATATATTTCACAAAGCAAAGGATAATGAGTCTCCAAGCAAAAATTAGTTTCCAATCTTATCGCAAAATGGAAAAATATTGAATATTTATTTTCATATTAATCACTTTTATTCTTAATTATTATTTTCAAATTGATTGTCTATTCGTTGTCTTTAAACGGACTTTTCAACCATGTTTACACGTAAAAATTCTTAAATAAATGTAATTAAATAGATTTCTTAATAATATTTATATTTGTAAATTTTATTTCATATATGAGGTGGCTAAAGAATCATTATAACATTGATATTTTTTAATAACTTATTGTACCTAACTTGTAAAATAAACGCTCTTGAAGGGCTCTTAAAAATCATTATTCTTTCTTAATTATATATAATTAATATACATAATATTATACTTTCTTTTGTTGTACGAAATGTCGTGAAATGATATTTCTTAAAATTCAACTATTTTATATTGAAAGAAAGGGAACAAAAAAATTTCACGGTGTGCATTGTTAATATTTACATAAGTACTTTATGCATAATAATTGTCATTTTATCATTCATGTTAGTTATTTTAAGCAGATCGCGATTCGCCATCCATGTTAAAATGAGTTGAAAACTGCTTATTTTTGTATGCTTTTTTTATCATAATCCATGCAACATAAAACTATTTGTCAATTATACAAATGCAATTAATTGTGAATATCTTATTACGGGAACATTAAATTATAAAGCACATTATTGTAAGAAATGCTAAAATTCAACGCAACGTTCGGCAATTTTAATCAAAATTATAACACAAATATCCATTATATAAATATTATATTGATTTAAATATCATTCAATTATCTGTCGTACGTCTAAATCCACATTCATTAACCAGATTTACGTAAAGACGATTACCAGAGAATCCAAAACGATTTTGAAAATAATTTTATCTTCCAAAATCGTAGCCGACGTTACGATGTGCAGCATTACTTTTTATCGTAAATGTCGTTATGATAATGAGTACATAAACAATCGAGAGGCTATTATCATTTCCATTAAATTTGACGATTCGAATATAATCTCTTCTCACACGAGTTCCTTATCGCACCTACGAGCTTTCGAAATTCCCGGTGGTAGGGGGCTGCACATTACCGAGATTTCGTGGCGCTGTTTAGAATCAAAACTTTACTCGACATCGCGTTATCGCTAGCTTTGTAGAATTTTCAGTCGTTGTCCAACTATCATTCACTTTCCGCGCATCAGTCTCCTTCGCTTTACGTATAACCGTGCTATTCCCCACCCCCTCACACACGCGCACACTCTCTCACTCTCACTCTCTCTCTCTCTCTCTCTCTCTCGCTCGCTCGCTCGCTCGCTCGCTCTCATTCGTTCGCTTACCATTCCAATTGTGTTGGGGTTTTGCAGTAAATCGAGATCGCGATGGCAGAGAGAAACGAGAAAATCGGAATCGTCGGCAGGTTGGTTGTTTTACATTTGGTAGTTCGCTATTTCTTATCGTATCTCGCAAGCTTCAAGCACAAGCTCGGGACGTTTGTAAAGTTCACGCGCGCGCATATAAATAATTATAAGGTTATGTTCATAACTTTTATAAATATGCAAATGTAAATTTTACATGCATAGGTTGCTTATGCAAATGAATAAGAATATATATATATATATATATATATATATATATAATTTTCATGTCGATAACATTGACTTTCGATATTGTATATTTTATTGATCGATCGTAAAATTACGACATGGACTTTTTAATTTATTTTTAAAAATATTACCTATTTAATCATAAATCGTTTCCAAAAAGGAATGCAACTTATTATTACCATACATATGTGTGTTACATAAATTAAGAACGAAGCCTTTTTACAGTTATTTTATGCAACTTAAATAAAAATGAACAAAATTGAATTATTTAATTTTAGTCTGTACTTCGTGTTCATATACGATCTAATCAATGCAATTAACGAATATTATCGAATATTATTTTAATTATAATAGTCGTAAATACTTTTAAGCATTTGAAAAGTTTAACAAAGCATTTACAAACAAGTTTTTAATCGCCAATTTATATGGTTGAAGAAAATTTTGTTAAAATTTGTTATAAATATTATAACAAATTTAATCTTAATGTTTTTTTTTTTTTTTAGATAATATTTTTAAATATGACATGTCTCTCATGAACTATAAATTTAAATTTATATTTATATTTTTTAGTATAAATTTGAATGTTATATTTTATATTTATGCGCAAATGTATTAAATAGTTTATATTAATAAAAAGAATAACATATTATACGCATAAGATTTTTCATATTTGAAAATGAATATCGATATTTACAAATTTCATCCTTTTACTGTCCTCAACAGCAATCACAAGGAATCGTGCACAATACTAGCACTTTTTATCACAATCTGTAATGTTATTTCAATCATACCGAAGAAGTTCAGATTGAGATTTACATTTCTCTTTTTAGGATAACTTTTCCATCCTCATATTATAAAAAGGAAATTTTTTTTATATTATTTTATATATATATATATATATATATAATATAACTGTGAAAATACATTCGTATATTCTGTGATGAGAATGATAATATTTATTATGATTATTGGAAAATACGAAATTAAAATATTATCTTTTCGTACTTTCATATATTATCTACGAAGAATTCAACGTTAACATATCGATAAAATGCTTTAATTATTTTTCCTTGGCCATATCTTAATTCACGTGTATATTTTTTTGGTATATAGAATATTTTAATAAATTTTAATATGTCGTGAATATATTTTAATCTTTGAGAAATAAGTGGCTCGCGATAAATTACCTACATATCTCAAATTCGGCCTTTTTCGAAATCAATAATATCCAATCTTATTTTTCATCTTTAAATACACAATTTTATATATAATAATGTATTCGTTTAATAAAAGTAAAATTATTTTTACAACTTCGTATTTTTAATTTTTTGTTAATGAATGTAATAATCGATTTAATGATACATGTATTATGTAATAATACAGTATAAGTTATACATAGCATAATATATTAGATTATATATTATAATATTTGAAATAATACAGGTTTAGTGATGATGTATTTAAACATTTCTTGCATTCGAATTAATTTTCTATTTCAAAATACTAAAATTGGTAATGTAATTTGTATTGGGTCAAATTTTAATGACAATACAACATTAACATAACAATAGCAATAGCGAATTAATAGAACAATTTTTTAAGCGATCAATTTTGCAAAAATAAAAATATAATTGAAAACTGTCGGTAGCATTTGAAATACATGATACGAACAAAAATCTGTTCAATAATATAATAATAACAGACCTCTCCGAAAGCTATATCCCAAATTTTTTTTTTCTCATCTTTCCATTTTGCCAATTTACTTCGCTCTATGATATATTTTCTACTAAAAATGTTTTTTATCGTTGCTTAGTGGATCATTGGATCATTCTTCGATCATCCTCTTATAATAAATTACAAAGTTTACTCAACTTCCATAGAGAATGATAGCCAATGTTGCGTCACTTTTAAAACATTATTATGTTTTATATATTTTATATGTTTTATATTAAATATAATATAATAAATAGGATCAATAAACAAATTTTTCCTTTTAATTTTGCTATTTAATCAAATCTATGTATTAATTCATCTAATTTTTTTTTTTTTTTTTTTATAGAATCAATTCTTATAGATATCGAAGAAAACTCTGATCTATCTTATTCATTATGTATATTTAACGAAAGTAAATAAAATTACATGAAATCAAATTAATAGTACAACAATATAAATAACTTGTTAATATCGTTCCGAATGAAACGTATTGATTAAGAAATATAATTAAAATAAGTAGGTGGAACAGTTTAATCGCGTTCATTCGGTTATTAATTAATGAAAGCAGTCTCGAGGCCGCGTATTTCTATAATTTAGAGAAAATTTTCAATGAAACATTCAGACGACGATCGAAAACCCTTTACCTCGTATCTCCAAACTAACGACTTATGAGTGTTTGAAAAAATCATTCGTAGCGGTCACATCGGACGTAGTTGGGCGATGCTCTTCGCGAGCGTTGGCTATCAGGTAATGATCTACGATGTAGTCCAGCAGCAGATCGATAATGCTCTCGAGGACATACTCCAGCAGTTGAAACGGCTCGAGTCTAACGATCTATTGCGCGGAAAACTCAGCGCCGAACAGCAGTTCAGTCTCATTCAAGGTCAGTCCATATTGAACTTGAAAGATTGCATTCTCTTTGGTACGAGAAATTTTGTATTTTTAATAAAAAAAAAAAAAAAATGAAAAAAAAAAAGTAAAGTGGCACGATTGCGCCCATTAATTAATGCTCACTCGTTCATGAAATGAATAAATTAATGTATATGGTTAGATTGTATCTATAAACACCTATGATACTATGATATTTGCAGTAACGTAAGCGATCGAATTATTTCTTATGGATTATTTTAAATCGTAAACGCAAACAAGGTCGGACTGTTCGTCAATGTTCAATTATGCGCGTGAATTGCCAACATTAGAATTTACAATAACTTTAGATTAAATTTCAAATCATCCCATACGATAAGTGCGTTGTTATCCATTTTATTTCCAAGTCTTTGGCAAACGTCCGCCTCAATATTATGAATTTCACGATTGAATTAAAGCTCTTGCACATCGGGTACTTGCCCTATCACTCTAATAAAATTGTCAACTTCACAATTAACATATACGCGCTTATCATGTCCTTCGGAAATGTTCGCGTGCGTACCAATATTATTACGTCATCATATCCATATTGATAATGACGCGAAATGACTCTATAGGTACTTCGAGTCTCAGCGAAACGGTAAAGGGCGCAAAGCTAATCCAGGAATGCATACCCGAGCGTATCAATCTGAAACTAGAGCTGTTCAAGGAGCTGGACACCGTCATTGACGATGAGATTATCGTTTCCTCGTCCACGTCCACGTTTAAACCCTCGCTCTTCAGCGAGAAAATGAAGCACCGCGAGCAGGTGCTCGTTTCACACCCCGTAAGTTTTTCAAATCTCGACTTATTTTGTGCATTGTGTTTTATATTACTTTACTTGCTTTTACTGGATCTGTCTGGATCTGTAATTGAAATGTCATTAACGCTCTCGAAGGAAATCGATGATATTAGATTGAGGATTCTTCAACTAGCAAGAAAGACATTTGAATGCAAAGGAGGAAGGAAGATGAAGGGATTGTGGGAGACAAAATTGAGAGAAAATGAAATTTTTTTTTTATTTACTGTAATTTATCCTTTGAGGGAAAACAATATGATATATGTATCAATAATTTAAGTAATCGTTATATTATCATCACCTCGACTTATCGACTACATGATAAATTTGAATTTAACAATTATGTTATTGATCATTTTAATTTATCATATTATTATACTACGGTATGAGCATTACCATTGAGATGTGCTTTATATTATCAAAAAAAAAGCTATTAAAAGAGAGAGAGAGAGAGAAATGCTTGAATTACCTAAGGAAAAATCGCCGGGAATGCGGAGATAACAAAGTATAAATATATTGTTTTCCAATTACATACTTTTACGTTCAAAAGTAATTATTTAGTAAAATAAAACGTGTATTTTTCTATCCTTAACTTTTATAAAATAGGAATTACATGTTTGTAGGATAATGTTTAATAATAAATGAAATTACATTAAAAAATATCTAGAATTTACTAGATTATATATATATATATATATATATTTTCTTTTATAAATTAATTCAATTATTTCTAACTCGATGGTTATCAAAGATCAAAATAAAAAAAAAAATTTACTTAGTTTCTATTTGAAATGAATTTCTTTCTAATACATTGTTCAAATATAATTTTAATAAATGTTTTTAAATATTATCGCACTTCCGTCATAGTTTATTTCACATTCACAAAAAGTTGTTATATATATTAAATAAATTTGGAAAATTGTTAAAAATAAATTCATAACTTGAATAAAATATTTCTAATTTTATTTATAACGACAGATTTAACAAACCAACATAATTATTTTACTAACATCACACTGATATCTTTTGAATATACATAACATAATTTAAATTTATAAATAAAAAAACAAAAAAAAAACTAAAAAAAAAAAGCAACAAAAAAAGCAACAAAAAAAAATTGAGAAAACAAAGAAATATAGTGTTAGAAGAGTGTAATTATAGAGAAAAGCTAATGAGTTTGAATAAAGCAGAAAATGATGTGTCATTTATCAATCGCAGTCGATAATGCTTATAAACTCGAAAGTGCAAATCGACAATGACAAAATCATAGATTTAAAATGAAAAGAATAATTATCAATGACCACACCTGACCCCACGACTGTCTCGTTTGATAAATGCCCTTGTAAAATCATTCGTATGATGCATACATACGACTAGCCTAACGAAAATCGATATATTTAATTTCATAATGTATTGTTATTTTATATTTTAGGTAAATCCGCCTTATTACGTGCCTCTAGTAGAAATCGTCCCCTCCCCATGGACACGAAAGGAATTGCTAACAAAGACGAAGGCAATAATGATCGAGATCGGTCAAGCCCCCGTAGTGCTGAATCGCGAAACCGATGGCTTTGCTTTAAACAGATTACAGTACAGTATTACTTCTTAAATATTGTAAAACTATGTTTTTGTTGTTGTTTTTTTTTTCCCCCATATATTTCAAGGATAAAAAACTATATTCTCTAAATTGTCAGATATGCGATTTTAAATGAGGCCTGGCGATTGGTTGCTGATGGTATTTTAGATGTGAAAGACATCGATACCGTAATGTCCGAAGGTTTGGGAATGCGATATGCATTCCTTGGACCTTTCGAAACTTGTCACCTCAATGCCGAAGGTAAATTGCTAATCTTTCAACGCAAATAATACCTAAATCATGTATCACAATTTGTCTTTATTTAAAATATTTTAGGCATGAAAAAATATTGCGAAACATACAGTAAAAGTATTTACGATACAAGTATGACGTTCGGCCCGACTCCGAAATTCGAGGGCGAAATGGTTGACGAGATTAGTCGGCAATTGAATGAAATTTGTCCACTTAATAAACTGCAAAAAAGACGAGCCTGGAGAGATTTGGCACTGATGAAACTATCGACACTTAAACAAGAGATTGATACGATAAAATAAATACGATTAAAAAAATCATATAAACAGCAACGATGATACAAATAATATCATGTTGACAAATGCATTTTTTTTTTCTTTTCTTCTTTTTTTAAATAAATATTTTTTAAATATATAAACATAACAAAACAAAAAAACTAAAAGAAATCATGACAATGTTTTTAGTGCTTAACCACTTTATTATAACGAGCCTTTACAAGATATAATTTATCGCTTTCCACCGACTCTTGGAGCAGCCTTTTGCTGTACTTTCGTCGCTTTCTGTTTATGTACAGGTTTCTGTTTAAGTGGCACCGCTGCTTTCTTGACAGCCTTTTGAGCTTTCTTTTGTTCCCTGGCGGCTCTGCAAAAGCAAAAACAAACAAAAAAAAAGATCACTAATGGGCGAGAATTTCCGCTCAAAAGCCACACACACACACACACACACACAACAACAACAACACAACTCCACCCCACCACCACCACCATCACCACCACCACCCCCAACCAACGTATCTCATTCATCGTTACCTAAAACATGGCTACAATGGCTACACGATAAATTAATATTAAAAATATGTATGGACCCGCAAAACCAGACAATATGATTTTTAACAATACATAATTCTGGGTGAAGCAGCCCTCTTTTTAATTCATTATTATTACTCTAAGACATTCGAAATCTTACGCAACATGAATTATCGCATCCGAGGAACGAATGTCTAAACAAACAACAACATCTCTCTCTACTACTAAACACACTAAATTACCAGACGACACACACACGCACGCACACAGACACACAATTATTAAGTGACAAGGAAATATATATATAATATATTATTACTTTTTAAATATCCTAATACATTTTGGGTGGGTGGGTGTGTGTGTGTATTATTATGTTTAAAAACTGCGAGACACGAAAGAAAATTCTCGACGTAACTTCGGACGTAATAATATAATATAACCTCTCCCTCCCCCCCACCCAGCCCGCGCAAACCGACAAGAATCGAACCCCGAAACCTTCCGGCTTCCAAGACAAATACTTTTCCAACTGAGCTAACCGATCTCTACGGTTTTCGTTCTTCTAATCCTCTTCATATTGCAATTGCAGACAAAAAATCGAATATCCGTGTAACGTCACTTGTATGATGATTTCTTATTTTCAACATTTTGCATTTTATTAAATTTGACAAATAAGTTTAATAGATGTATGATGACAACGTTAAATTTAAAAATAGAATCAGGTGGGTATTTATCGACCGATCATTATTATAAATTTCCGATACGTTAAAGAAATATTTTAATTAAATCAGTGGGCATCGTCGTTCTTAAATAAATATTAACTATTTGCGCCAAAGAAATTAAAACAATGTTGGATGTAAAAAAACAAGCGTTTTTAATTGTTATGGTTAATGAAATATTTTCATATATGGTATCTAAAACTTCTCTCTAAAATTTATTGAATAAAGGGCTTATATTAATTTTTAATTTTATAATATTTATGTATTATATTGAAGCATTTAAAAGTGAGATAATAAGTAAGATTTAGGTAACTATCGATTATTACAAAAATTTATAAAATGCGCTTTTTAAAAAGAGACTACACAAAATAATGATATGTTTATTTAAAATAAAAAAATTTTGTTTCTTAATATTTCGATAAATATTAAACATGAGAATTTACTTATATTACGATTTATCGGCAGCTTCGAAGATCGTCATTTAGCTATTTCTTATTTGCAATTAATATTTTAATACGTATACTCGAGATAATTATACATGAGCTATTGATTTAAATTAGCATTTAATAGTCCAAATGACGTTGTTCATTTTGCTCGATGAATTAAGATAAACAAAAAAAAAAAGAGAAAAAATAACATAATGCAAAAGCGTAGCCTAGCCAACTTACTTGATAGCTTGTTCACGTTGAGCTTTCCTTATTTCTGGTTTCATGTTACGTTTAGCTAAAATATCGGTCAAAGAAGCTCCCACGATAGCACGCTGGAATTTCTGCGTCCTACGCGTTCTCTTCTTTGTCTGTTCTTCCTCCTGACCCTTTTTGTGCTTACGCCTGCAACGAAATAATAATTAAAACTCCAATACAAATGTCAATGATTAGAAATTACAAAGTAATAAAATACAACAATTACCTATATAAAACGGTCCACGTAACTTTTCTCGGATTACGCTTCATCAGATGGGCAGACTCACATTTTGAGTTAAGGAATGTGAAATTCTAAAATAAAACATCGCGCTTAGATAGCAGAAACAATTTTTAGGTTAATAATCAAGTATGTTGTTTTCGCGAAGTAATTGGCAATTAAAATCCAAAACGTTAACCGATTGCAGAGAGCACATTAAACATTATAAGCCTTTTAAATAAATAAAATAGTTAAGGAAACATATGAATTATCACCTTTCCGTCGACTTTAACCATAGTTTTCCCATGGCCGGGATATATCTTGTATCCACTATAGGCACACAGTCCGATCCTAAAAATATTAACAAGATATTAATTAATGGAGTCTTGCGGAGCTTTGGATGTTCGGGCATTTTCGATAAAATTCCCGATGTAATTGGCATTTTTGGATTTTCATTTAATTACGAGCACAATCACTTACTTCATCTTGACGGCGCTTATGCGAAAGAATACAATATGTACGCAACAAGGAGGCAACGATGAGTTAATGGCGCATACGTATGAAAGCGTCGCACATAAATATTACAAAAATTAACCACACTTTTCCAAATACATTTGAATTGCAATTTTGTCGTAATTGTAGAACAATACGACACATTTATTTCATTAATTTATTGAAATTTGTTGGAATAATTGATGGATATGTTATTTATCCGTATAATTTGAAGGGGATTTGACAATTCTTAAAGCTGAAGATAAGTAATTCATTTAATTCATTTAATGAATTTCAATTTCAATAATTAAGTATAATTATTAATAAAGACAATAAAAGAAAAAAAATATATTATTCTCTTTTTAAATATCGAAGCTTTTTGATTTGCTTAGGCAATGACAAACGAGCCCAGCCATAGCAGACAATAATTTAAATGATAATACAATATGAAGTCTGGTTGCTCCAACAACCATTGACATAAACACCAAAATCATAAGCGCGCCTTTCCATTAGTTTTGTTCTCTATTAACAATCTAATTATTATAATAAATGAGCTTTTTAACGCAAAAACAGTATGCATTTACGTTGTTCTTACAACACATTCTCTTATTATTTGACGTCTGTGCTAACTCATTTTCAACTTTTCTTAGAAGTAATCCAACTAATTTACTTATACTTTTTATGTTAGTAATTTATTCAAATATTAATTTCATTGTTTAAATGAAAACTTATTTCATTTACAAATATGTTCATTTTTTTAGAATTCAGGATTTCTGTTTAATAGTCGCATTTAGTATTCTTTTAATAAATATATTTGCCACGTATGTTTTTCAGGTCAGTATAAGCAAATTTTATTTTCAAACATAAACATTATAATTTCAATTTTTTAGGCGGGTTTAATTAAACTTTTATTCGTAAAATTTCGTATGACTTTAATAATTTGTGTAATCTACATTATCCTGAGCATCTCTTTACATTGTTGGCACGTGAAAATACATTACACGTCCCCATTAAGTGATTTTTGGCCAACAACTTATCATTGCCTTTACTCTTTGCATAAAACAAGTGAGTTATTGTTATTTCTCATATTCACACGATTAATTATATTTTATATAATTATTATATTTTTTTTTTTTTTTTTTTTTTTTTTTTTTTTTTGTAGCTGCAGTATTGTATTACTATTTAAGTAGAAGGACATCTTTACGAATCAGTGATCCAAGATTTCATAAAGGATCGAATTGGATACAAAAACAATTTAGCCTTAACTAAATGTAATATATAAATAAATTTATAACTATCTGTTTCATTAATAAACTTTATGTAATTAAGCCACTTTTGTATTTATTAGCATTTTATTAACATTGGTAGTAATTATTTACATAATTAATAAATTAGCTTTATAAAAATATTAAAAATTTGTTTAACAATGACTCTTCGTAACATCAATAATTTTCTGACAATCTTCAAATTTTGTTGTATAGTTCATGTTTAATGTTTATAACACAATGTTTTTAAAAAATTTTATTTCCAAAATATCATAGAAATTTCAATACATACAACAATGTACAATTGAATATTTATTTATTCATGATTAGAATAATCAAATTGAGTTTGTTCAAAAAGATACATCAAATCACAAAATTCACTATATACATTATAAAGAAATCTTATGAGCGATTCCAATTGATATCACATGAAAAGAACTATACATTTCTTAAATCTCTAACTTAAAATTAAGTTTAAGAAATCACTCATAAATTTCATAGATTCACTAAACGTACACATTAAATTAATAAATTAATTAAATACTTATTGTTAATATTGGAATTGTGTATAATTTTTTTTTTCTCTTTGTCAATTAAAATTCAACTTAATAATAAATTGCTAAACGTAATTATATTGTACAAGTCTGTCGTATATGAATAGGACTTTATAACTAATATTAAATACAATTTAATCGATAAATTGACTATTACAATTTAATTACTAAAAACGTGATTTAAACAAAAACGTTAATTAGTATAAAAATTATAAATTTACTTTTAAAAATCTTAATGATTTTACACATAAATAAATTTAATAATAACCGAATCTTTGTACAATGATCACAAATGTGGTGTGGTGATTTTTCATATTAACGAGAGGAATTAATTTTTCCTGAATTTCATTAGAATTTATCCAATATTTTTTCCATCTTAAAAGCTCGACACGTCTAATTACAATTGTAAAAACAACTTCGCACAAATAATAGTCTCTGTTTTGTCACTATCTAATCTTTATTAAACGTAATAACATTCAAATGCATTGTGTAAAAGGGCAAAAATTTACTGAATCCAAATGTTATTCGATAAAATTTAAACAAATTTAATCCGACAATTTTTCACGTGAAATTATATTTCACATCGATTAATGATTGTTATCTAGATGAACTGTCTGCAGGCTCACGTTGTCCTACAGAACATAAGACACAAAAATCACCAATAATTCCCATAATTTACTAAACAAAACAAAAGCGATTCCACCCGTTTACACCAAATTATGATTGGCGTGAAGAAACAGGAGCTTATCGACTAGATGGGGTGGTAGAGCTGCCCTCTTGGCATTATATACCATTTGCACCTCGGCGGGGATGCGCGCAGGTGGAGGACAACAAACCGGCACGCAATTGTAGCGACTGGCAATGCTGCCGAGATTCGGGCACTTGGCCGACACTTTCGTCCACCACTGAAGCGGACAATTGTCCAAGGGTGCCGTTGATTCGGACTGGTACTGGGCGAGCTCGAGGTTCGCCTTCTCCTGGATGGACATCCCTCGTTTATTGGCTCGCAAGCCACCCAGCAACAGTTCCATTCCTAGTTAAATAAAAACGATAAAAATTTATTATAATAATTGTTAATATTGAATGTTAATTAATGCAAAGTCCACAGTCACATCTTGTTTATTAATTTTTCCGCTAAGAAACGGCCAAGTACGAATAATTTACGTTAATTGGCGATTCCTCGGCATTTAATTATCAACGTTTTTGTGCGTGACTTTCGCATATCGCATATCTTCCAAATTTATTGTCACTTTTAAAGTTCTATTATTTTGCTTTCTCCTTAATGTTTTCGATATATTATGTTTGCGTCTTTTGATAAGCTTAAAACTTGAATCCAAGTCTTATGAACTTCAAAAGAACATTAGCAATAAATAAAAATTGGCATATAATTTCATACGATTCATTATGGAATTCAATATGGAAATTCAATTTAATTACTCCTTTGGGTGAAATTTATATCTTCCCTTGCGAAGAAAAAAAAAAAAGAAGAAAAAAAGAAAGAAAATAAAATGCACGTTGTATAGTAAATTATTTTTAATCTATGAACACGAATATGAAAATTTATTTATATTATTTCATTAATATTGACCTGATAGTCGACCCTTTTTAGCGAGCGATTCGTCTTCATTTTTCGTTTCTGAATTATCCTCTTCTTCCTCTATTAGCCTCGTGAGCATTTCTTTAATAGGGGTTGCAACCATCTTTTTATCTTCGTCCGTAGCATAAGGTACTTCTTTAAACCTAAATTTAATAGAAATTCAAATATAAATACATAAAGAAAAAAATCAATTGCGAAAAATGAGAACTTTTAATATAGAGAATTGAATATAGTTAATCAATAATTTTTAACAAAATACTCGCTTGAATAAATAATTAATTACAAAATTAGATAATCACGAGAAACAATGCTTTATATTTATACCTTGGATCCAGGGTCGTAGCAATTTGTAATAGTAAACTAACATTAGGATCCGAATAACGCTCGCAGAGCATTTCTGATAATGATTCTTTGAAAGATCGTGCAATATCACTGTCATTTTCCTTAATTTTCAGATGCGCCGAAACTAATTGCCAAAGTAATGGCTTCAGTAGTGATATAAGCGGCATTTTCTCTTCACTGAGCGTCATTATGGTCACTTTAAAAGGTTCGAGAACGTCAACCAAATCATTGACAACCTGCCACTGCTCCTCGTTAAGATCAACAGCATTCAGGTCAATGCCCTCAATACCACTTAAAATGGTAGTAATTATATCCCGACGGGGAATCATCTGCTGGAGCATAGTATACGTCGACGTCCATACGGAAGGATAATCCATAACCATTGTATTCTCTTCAAGCTGAAATTAGAATAACGCATGCCATGAAGAAATTACAATTGGTGATATGAAAATGCGTGGCAGATATCTACATTAAACGAGCAATTAAACTTCTATATTTTTGTTTATATAAATAATGCTTCATATGAATATACAAGAAATGTGTAAGAAAAAAATGAAAAAGAAAAATAAAAATAAAAATAAAAATATATAAAATAGAGAAACCGAGAACAAACGGAAAAATTAAATTCTCTTACTCCAAGGAGTTGTTCTTGCATTGCGAATGCCGCAGCAGAATCTGGATGGCTTATAATAGCTCCGATAATCGCTCTACAATTAGCTAAGACGTTAGCAACTTGAAAATTATCGAAGCAAGCTTGCGCGCAAACTTGCAGCGAATGAAGTAAACATGGAATGACGGATAAGCCTCGACTGATGAATGCATTGATTAATTCCACTCTGTTTGTTGATACAACAACAGCTGTGATCTTCTCCATTTTAATATACCAATCGCTAAATATAGAATCTACTGTACTACCCCATTGTATTTCGTCCCATTCTCTTGGGCCATGTATCGTACATAACATTTTTGATTCTAGCACCGCTTCACCTGGATTCTGATAATAAATAAAAAATGTATAAAAAATTTCTCCAAAATTAGATGCCCATTCGTCTACCGCTAAACTTATTTCACTTGTCAAGGAAGAAATATTAGAAAATATTGTTTCTCTAAATGTTTCATATGTTTTAGGAATAATCTCTTCTTCTAATGAATTTTTGCTTGGTATTTGGCATGGGGACTTTAAGGTTGCAATAAGTCTTTGAAATCCTTGCTCTTGAACAATTTCTGGCAATTGCAAATCTATTATTAGAAATTCTACAATAGCTTCGGAAACTGACTTACTATTCATGTTTGATTGCTGCTGATTTTCATCGGACATTACAAAAGCCATATTTTGCATATTTTGATTATTACTATTCAACACATTATCCGTAGGTCCACTTTTTATCATGAATTTCAAGGGCTTGGCAATGTTTACCCCAACATTAAGATCTTCCTCTAGACATTGGTCTGGAAAAGGGTCTGTCATAAATTGAATATCTCCGCCAATTTGTACCGTACCATCTGCGTTTGTCGTATATATATGTTGAGTACTAGTGGCCATTGCCGCTTTTAACATTCTTTTCTGAGCCCTTCGCTCTTTACTCTCCTGCGTGACTATTTGCTTACGGGGCGGACTAATTGCTTCAAGATCGTGCAACTCTTGAACGTGCTTGTTTTGCAAGTGCATTCTCAAATTACTTGTATTTCTATTGTAAGCAATTTGTGTTTTACATAGTAAGCAAACTATTTTAACTCTTGTTAAAATTTCCCCGTCGTCATCGGCAGGAAATCCAAAAAATTTCCAATATATACTTCGCATAGATTGAGGTACCACCAGTTTTCTATACGTAATAGAATGTTTTTCTTCCATAAATTTGGCAAAGACTGTTTGTATACCATTGCGCTTTGGCTGTATTATTTCTTCTTCTTGTTCGTGCTCGATAATCTCAACTCCCGATTGTAATTCGGAAGAATTGACATTATCTTGAACATCGATCGCCTCATCTTTATTACAAACTATTAATTGATTTTCCATTGCATTAGAACTGTCTGAATAAATAATTGTCAAATTTTTTCCCAAATTGCTCTACTGCATCTGTTGAAAAAACTTTTATTAAATACAATTAGCAAACCATTTACCCTGCGCTTAGATGATATTCAGAAAAATGTCAATGTATTAAGAGCTTAACCGAATGAATTAAGAATATACAATCTATGTTGAATGTAAAAAAATAATAACGACGATAACAATCTGCAGACAAAATACATAAATTGACACTCAAACATAATCATAATCTACATAAACTACATTTTGAGGCTAACATTCATAAAATTGTAAAATAACAAATAAAATGTAATTGCAAAATCTAAATAAAATTCATACTCTACAAGTAACAGACCGGAGGCATTTGATTTCTATTTTTAACGAGACCGAAATTTAATTTACAAGAATTTCATCAGCTCTTACAGGGCAGTCTTGGCAATTTGTATTACAATCACACCATTACTTTAAATATCTCCCTTACTTGTCCGACTTCTCTCAATATTGCGTTTTATCTGCGGACATTACGAAAAATCGTCGATCCCAACGCGAAAATATCCTTCGAACGGGTGAATTTTGATTTTGCGCGGCTCACAAGACAATTTCGAACTTGGACGAGATATCACAAAACGATATATATTCCCGTTGAATGCGAGAACTGCTCAACCGAAATATATCGATATTTATCTACTTGAGCTGGCCGTCGAGAGGTTGCCACGGGCACAGCGGTAAAATTAAACGTCGACTCCGAAGTAGCGCTTTGCGATAATAAACATGGCGTTCACGTTAGGTCGGTCGGGTCTTATATCGACCGACGCCGCGATCGACTTTTCTTCGGTACTGCTTCACCACCACCACCACCACCGTCACCCCCCCCCCCCCCCCCCA
>NW_011948418.1:9220803-9237928 GCF_000503995.2 Ceratosolen solmsi marchali
CGAATTTTAAGGTTATGATACGTATTTTTATATACGCTCGCAAATAAGCGAGAGACTAGCAAATTTAAATTGACAGTATATTTTTGCTTTATCTGCTATTTGCTAGAATTTTATTTAAATTAATGTTATTGTACTGTATACTAAAATAAAATAAAATAAAAAAAAATATATATATATATATATATATATATATATATATATATGCATATATATGCATGTGTATATAAGGCATTTGTATTGCAGAATTTAATTATTTAAAATAAATGAAAACCATAATTTGTATTTGATTATGTAGGAATTAAAGGAGGGAGAGGAACATCGCGAAAATAGCGGGTAAAGTGAAAGAACTTATTAATTAGAAAATTGGGTAAGTTTTAATAATGCTTGTGATTCGTGTTATAAAAAATGTAGCGTTATAATTGTATGAAAATTACATTTTCAATTAATATTAAGTGGTAAAATGTAAAATGTGTTTTATGCTTAAGTAGACGGTTGCTTTTGAAATTTGTCGATCGAACATTATTGAGTTCATATTAGAAGACACGAATATGAATTTTCATTAAATTTCATTTCTATCCCGATAATTCTTACAAACCTTTATATACTCGTATCTATTTTAAAAAACAACATAAGAAAAATTTGATTGAAACTCCATAGTACATTTTTATCTGTGCAATATCAATAATGACATCTATGTTGTTGTTTTTTTTTTTTTTTTTTTTTTTTTTTTTTTTTGTATTTTCAAATATCTATTAAAGGAAAATATTAAAGAATACTGTGAGAAATTCTGTTAGTGACGAATTCTCGAAATAATTTATACAAATGTATAAATATAATTTTCGTTGTAAAATTTATTTAATTTTATATCTTGTAATTTTACAAATAATAAAATAATGATGTTAAGCTTATTACAAAATTATTATAAATTTTTATTTGCATTTTTTATCAACGCGTATCGTTATAATTAACTTACTTCAATTTTATTATTGTTCATTTTACTCGTGACATTGAAAGATCATTGTATATTTATATTTTAGTAAAAGAAAAGTGCATTCGTAAATTATGATATATGTATGATATATGCATTAAGTGCAATTGAACTTGGCCGACTAGAAGCAATTGTTAAATTAATTTATTTATTTACATTATTTGTATCAAGTTGATTTATGTACAACAAATTTAACTGCTTAAATTATGGGATATTATAATTTTATGTGGTGCAAAGTTTTTAAATGCATTGAGAATAATTTAATTGATCAAGATTTTGCAAAGAATTAACGACTTACCGCATGCTTTAAATTATATTTTTACACAATTTCGATTATCGTACGACTTTTATTAAAAAATACAAATATTTATATTCTACTACGTCGAGTCAACAAAGTACTCTTATGATATTATTAAACTTTAAATAAAAAAAGAAAAAAGAAAATTAATAAATAAATAAAAAGCATATTTTTCTCCAAGGCTTGTAATTATTATTCGTAATTTTTGATAATTGCATTGCCCATCCAAATGAATTCTAAAATGCCCAAAAGATTTAGGCATATGATTTAAATGTGAAACTTATTGGCAATGAAAGAACCACCGGCACTTAATTGTCTCGAAACGAACAATTTTAAATCACTTATAAATTATTGAAAATCCAAATAATTACATACATTTTTTGGTGAATATTTATTTACAAAATTTATTTGCGAAACAGCATCGTGTATTCATATAAAATCACCGTATCATTATTTAGTTATAATTTTTTATATTGCCATGGATTTTTTTTTTTGTTTTTTTGTTTGTTTGTTTTGTTTTATACTTTTATATAGTATTAAATGAACTTACCGTTTGCTTATTATTAAAACAACTTATTTTTATTTGTGAATAAAAAATGGTTTTTTTTATTTTGTTTTTTTTTTGTTTGTTTTTTTTTCGTTTAATTAAACAAAGTCTTAGCGTAACTTTAATTCATGTTAAGTATTTAAAAAAAAAAAAAAAAAAAAAAAAAAAAAAAAAGAATCTTTAAACGGTACTTTATTAATACATCTATAATTTGCATTATACATATTACATAATATTATTCAATAAATATTTGAATTATCAATCGCTAACGAGTTAATCGATAGATTTAATTTTTTTAAAGCACATCTCCTAAAAAAATAAGATTTAGTGACATGTAATAAAGATTTGTTAAATGACATGAAATTATATAAAAATAGTACTTTCAATATTGCGCCTCGTTTCTTTTCTTCACCATAATACGTTTAATTATATAATTTGAGGTAAGGACGCTAGTCCCTAATTGATGCCAATTCAATCGCATTTGCATTTAACTTAAACTCACTCACGCCCAAAAATGACTATATTTTTAAAGTACGTTTGAATTAAACATAAACATTGTTATCTTATATAAATTAATGTAAATAATAAGCTTCATTGTTGCTGCAATACAGCTTATAGGATGAATATGAATTCTTCTACGCATCATTTACAGCCACAATATATAATCTACGTAATAATTGTACGAAACATATATTAGCGAGCAATGTAATCGTTATTACTTCAAAACATAATTAAAAAATCATGAATTTCCAATGCTTCCCCGTTATACTTATCTAAAATTTATAAATTGCATTGTATTATCTGCCTAGGATAGAACTTGGAACAGATAAAGTAAAATTCCCAGAATAATGGAACAGAAAATATTGCAGAGGCTGCGTTCATACAATTCTGTAAATAAAAGCAGTAATATAAAAGAGATAATATAACAGATAATGATAGTCGCAAGGAATCTATGTAAAAAGACTCGTGTAGCCGCCAAGGATTAAGAGATTTCCCACACGTCCGCGAAAAATGGAGCGATGCGAATGCGACTATTCCATCCATGTGACATTCCTGTATGAGAAAATATCGGTGAGCGACCAGCGCACGCAGATTTCCGTAAACGCGCAGCGCGCCAACTTCTTAACTTGCACATCTCGATCCCACGTATGTTTTTGCTCGAAGGCGTAAACAGACTGTCCGCCATTTTCCCCCCAATGGCCATATTATATACGCCAAGCTATAAGCGAGTGACTGTAATCGCGCACACACGCACAAGGCGAGCATGCACCCACACTACGCCCGCCCACGGCACACTCATACACTGACATACATAAACAAACGGGTGCACTAACGCATGGTGTCTATATTTTTTTCAAACTAGCGATAGCATCGTTATTGTCGTCGTCGTCGCCGTCGTCGTCGTCGTCGCCGTCGTCGGCGCCGTCGTCGTCGTCGTCGTCGTCGTCGTCGTCGTCGTCGTCGTCGTCGTCGTCGTCGTCGTCGTCGTCGTCGTCGTCGTCGTCGTCGTCGTCGTCGTCGTCGTCGTCGTCGTCGTCGTCGTCGTCGTCGCCGTCGTCACCGTTCTTGTGCTACTATACTCGGGCGCATTTATCGGTTTATTGCTGGTGGGAAAACATCAGGGATATCCCGTCGTACGCAGAGAAGTTTGGTACGCGCAACTCTGTAAGGGAGTAAGCATCAGAGGGTAAACATACACACTTGCTCACGCAGACGCTTCGCTCTCATCCGTCCAGACTATGTGAACGCATCGGCGTCGTCGCCGTCGTCGCCGTCGTCGACGTCAAGAATACGCACGTTTACCTCCCCGTGTGTACATCTACTCGGATGTGAGTGGCTCTGTCGGTTTAGATTATATATACAAAGAGCATAAATAAGCGCGCGCCAATGTTTTTACACTTCTCTCGGTGGTTCCATGTGTAAAGAAGAGAGAGCATGAGAGAGAGTAAGAGAAGTATACATAGTTTATGCAAAATTTTGTTTTCTTTTTTTCAATTCTTCGATAACTTGCTTGCGCTTCTTTTATTTTATCGTGCGTATGCATATACGCGTGTCTATACATCTATACGTGTACATGCACTAGTGCGTACGCGCGCGCACGCGGCTCACACGCAGGCTCAATCGCATACTATGCGTATATATATATATATATATACACATATGTATATCAGTGTGCGCGCGTGTTCGTGTATGTTTTGAGGAAATTACCGAGGACTTACATGTTTGTTGTGCTATTAGATCAAATAATTCTGCATAATGACACGGTAGCTAAAATTAATAAGCATTATGTGTTATTTAATTTTTATCATTTACAAAGCCATTTGTTTATTCTCATATTTTGTCAGTGTCCCTGAAGATGTGTGAAAAAATACAACAGGTCAATTCATTTGTTGTGCTTCAAAAGGATAATAATTTGGTATAATGATATATAATAAATTAGAAGCTTTACTAAAAGATTTAACTCATTTAAGGCATTTCTTATTAAGTGATTTGGCTTGTCTACTTACTTTCAATCTGCTTTCAGCTATCAATGTTTTAACGTTGTTTATATTTGTCTCTTTCTCTCTCTTCCTCACTGTTGATCATAAGTGCTCTTTTGTATACCAAATTTTGATACTGAGTGTTTAAAAACTCTATCATCTGTTACTTTGTATTTAATAATTATATTCTTTTAGGTAAAACGTGGACATTGTTTTGTATAATAAATCAACAAAATTATTAAATAAATACATGAAAGTATTTCAAAGAAACTTAATATTCATCATCCAATATTGCAATAATATTTTTTAATACTCTTTAGCCGAAGTCGGTTCATTAAAGTCAAGATGTTAAATCATTGATGGATCAATGTAGCCTAAATTCGGTAAGATGTATTTTCAATGAAATAATGATATAAATTGCAGTACATATTTTGACTTTCTTTACTTATCTTTACTTATCTGTACAAATTACATATGTAACAATTATAGCTTAACAGTAATGAGTAAACTTGATCTTGTTTACTGACAAATCCTTTATTAATTTTTATATTTAAACAATTTACTTGTATAACGTAGTTGGCGTTTGCAGTAAGAACATAAAATACAAATTAATCTATAAAAAGTTTAATATTCAATTTTATAATAACATTGAAAAATAATGTTTTCTTTACCTTACCTTTTTATATTATTATATGTCTATCTTGAATACTAAATCAATCATCGATTTCTATCACTTTCAGTGCCTAGATTTAATAAAAAAAAAAGAAAAAAGAAAAACGAAGGCTAAGGAAAGTGCTCTTTTATAAGATAAAACTTAGATAGAATAAAAAATGGACGATGAAGAGGGGTCGTCGAGTTCGGGTCCGATGTCTTCGCTTAATAGTCTGTTCACCTTCACCAGTCCAGCGGTAAAAAAATTGCTAGGCTGGAAGCAAGGCGACGAAGAGGAGAAATGGGCAGAAAAGGCTGTTGACTCGCTGGTGAAAAAATTGAAAAAGCGTAAGGGTGCGATCGAGGAACTAGAGCGTGCACTTAGCTGTCCCGGTACACCCAGCAAGTGCGTGACAATACCTAGAAGTCTCGACGGTAGACTGCAGGTGTCTCATCGCAAAGGTCTGCCCCATGTGATATACTGTAGAGTCTGGAGATGGCCAGACCTGCAGTCCCACCACGAGCTCAAGCCCTTGGAGCTCTGCCAATATCCATTCTCGGCTAAGCAGAAGGAAGTCTGTATCAATCCGTATCACTATAAAAGGGTAGAAAGTCCTGTGCTACCACCTGTCTTGGTGCCGAGACATTCCGAATTCGCTCCTGGCCACTCGCTCTTGCCATTCCAACAGCTCACCGAGCCCACTATGCCTCACAATGTTTCCTACTCGTCCACTGGATTCAATCCTTCTGGCACAAATGCAGGTGTGTTTGTCTCATTTTTTGTATGATATATATGAGAATGAAAAGAATCATGAAAAGTGTACAGGATTATTGAAATAGGAGGACATTGATATTTATTAGTTGCATAAAATGTGAAAGTGGTGAAATGAGTTTGATGATGCCAATTGGGCAAATTGTGATATCAAGTTTAAAATATTCTCAAATTAAATCATGGATCTATAACAATTATTTACAATGAAAAATCCTATATAGTTTTATTTCATTATTTGATGCTTTTGATCAAACAACGAATTATATCATTCGCTGAATAAAAAATCAATAATTTGACCAAATAATTTATATAAAACTAATTGTTTAATTGTATAAATTAATTATATGAAGTAAGATAGATTCTCTAGTTATAATATATATATATATATATATATATATATATATATCTTTCTTGTTGATATTTCATATCAAGTAATAATAATAACAAATGACAAATAATCTATTATAAAATTATGCTTATTCATGGATGTCGAAAGTTATTTTTTTATTAAAATAATTAAAAGCACAGATTTAAGTATTACTTTAAATAACAACGACCAGATTCAATGCAATAAATACAATAATATGATATAATATATTGTTTATTTAATTTTGTAAATAAAATTTAAACAATATTTGCCATTAAATATTCTTGTTCAAATCACTTATAATGTATTGGGTGAAAAAGAATTACAGAAGCATAAATTGTAAGAATTGAAAAAAAAATGAGTTTGTGAAAAATTGATGATTGAAATAATTTTCATTAAATGATTGAAATTAAAATTGAAAACTAAAACATTTAAAATCATTTTTAATTGTAAATCTTTATTTTATTAAATTATTAAAGCATTTATTTCTTAAAAAGGAAATATAGAATAATAATTATCTTTTTAAGTATTAAATAATACTCATTTTAATATCTCGATTTTCCATAATATATAATGAAGATTTATAATTCTATAATGAGAAGTGCGTAAACCTGACTGGTCTTATTTTTATTAAATAAAATTTAATTGAGACGTCAGAGAAATATTAATCTGTATTTGATTTTATTAACAAACAAATAACAAGAAAATAACTTTTGTATATTTTTATAAAAAACAAAGAAAAGAAAAACTTGTCTTTTGGAAAAAAAAACTGATTTTAAATGAATATATGCCAAAATATTCTTAATTCATTTGCTCAAAGTATATAAACAAGTAAGAATTATACGTATACAAAAATTGTATTTTACAAAAACAAAAAATAACTGAAAATTCAATGAACGCATATTTGAAATTATAATCTTTTTGCCTAAATGTATTTTTGTCACCAAAAATAATCTGGTCTGTTCTTTATTATCTTTTACAATAAATCTTAAGTAAATTGAATGAAGAAACTCTGTTGAAATGAATTTTCTTCGTCAATCACATATAATTTTACTGATTCTGATTAATACTTCACTTAAATAAACTAGAATAAGCATTTTTATATATATTCTTTATATATATTTTCATATATATTTTTCTACATATAAAATAGTAAAATAATATAAAGGTTGGAAAACATGAAATGTGAGAGAAAAATTTAATCATAAGTGCTACCTCGTGTGTATTGAATTATAAATACAATGGTGAATAAATTTTGTTAATAAGATCACTGCTTTTAATGTCACGTCTGTGTGTTCTAATGTTGAACTTGTTGTGCCTCTAATTAACACAATTGATGTGTAATTATATTTTATTGATTTTAAGACAATGCACAATTACTTATCATTAAATCGTTCGAATCAAACCATAATATCCATAAAATCACTCTAAATTAAATAAAATTATTAGACCTTAATAAGACAATAGTATACTATTGTTACATAATTTTAAGAAAATTTGTTCACGTTATGTCCATAAATGTTTGAAACAAATTTGATCTTTTATATTATTTCATAGCCATATATCGTTATTTGAGATTATACGTTAATATAGATTTTTAGATAATACAAGACCTCGTGAACGTCAAATTACTTTTATAATGCAAATAGCCATTAAATTAGATAAACATGTATCAAGTATTTTTTTTCTAAGATATGGCTTAAAGACGCGGTTCGCACAAATCCAATGATTTTCAATTTAGAGTCAACCGACGTACGTTCGATCAATATGCCAATTTTTAAAATACGCATCGTATGCTTTAAGAAGCTATTGATGGCAGATTATAGCGATCATAAAAATTAGCATAATGTCGTTGTCCAGTTGGCGGAGGTGTTAACCCAACCTCACCGATCTCGTCGGTCGGCTCGGTGCCCAGTCCGGGCTCGACATCGACCAACCCCCAAAGTCCGTATGGTTCAAACGGCTTGCCGGAAACGCCACCCCCGGCGTACTCACCCCCGGAAGAAGGCTCGCAGCACGGACCATCGCCACCCCCAGACTCCACTGTCTCGAGTAACAGTGGCTCCGCGATGGACACGTCGGCGAGTCCGGAGGTTGCCCCGGTCTGCTACCAGGAACCGCTTTATTGGGCTTCGATAGCCTACTACGAGCTGAATTGCCGAGTCGGCGAGGTATTTCATTGCCAGTCCCACTCGGTCATCGTCGACGGCTTCACCAATCCCAGCAACAACTCGGACCGCTTCTGTCTTGGTCAACTCTCCAACGTCAATCGCAACTCGACGATCGAGAACACGAGGAGGCACATCGGCAAAGGTGTCCACCTATATTACGTTGGTGGCGAGGTTTATGCCGAATGTCTCTCCGACTCGGCCATATTTGTTCAGTCTCGGAACTGCAACCACCACCACGGATTTCACCCGAGCACCGTTTGTAAGATACCACCCGGCTGTTCACTCAAAATATTCAACAACCAGGAGTTTGCCCAGTTGCTGTCGCAAAGCGTCAATCACGGCTTTGAAGCCGTATACGAGCTCACCAAAATGTGTACCATTAGGTAACGAATTCTCATCCATTCATTTTTTTTATTCCCTATACTTCCATACCCATTTGTGTGCATTGCAATTTTCATTTTTTGCAACAATATACATATACATATATATATATATATATATCGCCACATTCGTCGCGATAAATCGATATATTAAAGACAAATTAACTTCATATTGTACTTTGTTTGCAGAATGTCGTTCGTGAAGGGTTGGGGTGCCGAGTATCATCGTCAGGATGTAACGTCGACACCTTGTTGGATAGAAACACATCTTCATGGTCCACTACAGTGGCTTGATAAGGTGCTCACGCAAATGGGCACACCGCACAATGCCATAAGCTCAGTGTCCTAAAAGCAAAGAGAATGAAAAAGTTGTGAAAGAAAGCCAAGGGCTCTTTCAATACGCAACAACTCGAAAGTGTAGATTTTTACTATTATTTTTTTTATTTTTTTTTATTTTTTTTTATTTTTTTTTTTTTTTTTTTTTTTTTTTTTTTTTTTTGTGACTCGCACAATACTTTTATGAATTTTATTTTGATTATTAATTATTTAGAGATTGAGAGGATAAAAGCGCAAGGAAAAGGAGTGACAGACAACAGAAAGTGAACGAGTGAATGCAAGTGTGAAAGAGATTGACAGAGAGAGAGAGAGAGAGAGAGAGAGAGAGAAGCATGACTTTTATTTAGTATTTCTTTATGAATTGTTGATTATAATTTGTTCGTCGTATATATGCCTAAGGCTTCGAGCATAGACTATATTGAATGGAATATGCTAAAGTGTATTTCGGAAAAGTGTTAATACAGGCGGTATAAAGGCTTTTATTTAAAAGATTACAAACTTTACAAACTTTAATCGTTTTTTCTGTTCTTTTTTCGATAGTTCGGATGAAGAAGGAAAACGATGAGAAAAAAGACGGAATAGATAATAATATGTAAACGAAAGAAGAGAAGAAATTTAAAAAAGAAATTATATTCGGAAAAAAATGTGAATTTTACGTAAACGTATAATTTATTGTTGTACAGTTTTTGTGAAGAGTTGTTTCATATTAGGAGAGCGTCGATTATATTCATATAATTGCGTATAATAATAAAATGTAGTACGCAGAAATAATAAATTAATCTAATATTATCGAAACCAAGTTTGTCGGTAGTGAAGATTGATTTCGCTTATCGCTGATGCCTTCTTACAATTCTTAAAGTTCAAATTTGACAATTACATAAACATAAGAAAGTTGCTAAATCACGAAGTAACCTTATACAAGGTGCCTTTTTTTTTTTTTTTTTTTTTTTTTTTTTTTTTTTTTTTTTTAAGAAAATCTAACAATATCTGAGAGAAGGCTTCTTTACTCAGACCTTTATTATAAAATAAACGTATAAAAAATGGTTATTTATGCCAAAGCTGTGAGCAAAAATGAAGAAAATTCATACGACATACATTTGCTATATTATATAATTATTTTAAATTAGCTATTTTATAACTAGTTAAATATTATCTTTCGTACTTTGCAAACACGTTGCCTGAAAAGTTTAATCCGTAATATACTTTTATACGAGAGTACAAATAAAAATAATTACACTCTCAGCTGTGCAAAATTTTAGATAAACGTGAATTTGTAAAATGGCAATATTTTATTATGAAGGTAATAAAACCAAGGTGACAAAAATACGTTAGTGTCTATTAAATAACAAATAAAACTGATAAGTTAAAAATACAAAAGCTTTGGTGAATTACTTTTTCAATTAAAGACATTTATGAAGAATAAAGAATCTTCGATTCATTTTGCGTTAAAGTTACCTTACTATGAAAAAGGTAGATGAGTTATTAAAAAAATTATGTAATTTTTTTTTTTTTTTTCTTCAAACATATACATATACTGAAAAATGTAAAATACAAGAAAAAAATGATGACACAAAGTCGTTAGATTGCTAGATAAACCATTCCATATTTAAAAAAAAAAAAAAAAAAAAAAAAACCCTCTTACGATGTAAAATAAGTTTCCTGTCAATCGTCAAATCTGTTTGAAGTCTGTGTATGTAAAGTGAAAACAAAATGTGTTATTAAACATACGTATGTACGCACGAAAATCTACGTAGCTTATTAAAAAAAATAAAAATTTTCGAGTTACTTTTTTCATCAGTGTTTGTTTCAGAATAAAAATAAAAAATGCGTCCGAGGAAAAGCGTATTGTAGAAAATAATATATAATATATATTGGGCAAACAAAATTACAAGTAATTAAATTACTGAAATTCACGATTTTTTTTAATAATTGTAAATTTTATAAAAATATTCTCTCAATTTCAACCATAGGACAATATGTAATGCCTTGAATGCTCATTAATTTTATTAAAAACCAAAAAGGATTTGTAAAATTAGGGTTGCTTTCACATTAAAAACTTACAATTATTAAAAGAAAATTATAAACACATGACTTTCATTGTAATTTTGCTCAAAAATCATCTGTAAATTTATAATTATACTATTACAAAAATACAAATATCAGTCGATGGAAAATTAAAGTCGAAACTATCCATCGTCGACATAAAACATAATCGATCTCGAGAGCGCTTTTCCTTTCTAGACTATATATAATAAAGAAATTATATCACGAAGATAAAATAAATAAGAAATCCATTGTAGTACTTGGCTGATATTGTGAATTTTAAACTTATATGATAATAAATAAATAAATAATACAAAAACATAAAACGTGATAAAATTCACGAGTTTATAATTATAAGTGAAGTGTAAGTCGTTTCCTCAGTACGTTAGCACGTACCTATAACTATGTTTACGAAAAAGCATGTTTGCAATTATAAATAATAAAGAATAAAAAAAAAATAAGGAAAAAGTAATTGTACGTACCTACTCAAATATATGTACGCACATTAGAAACTAATTTACGGAGCTTGTTTGTTGTATAGATTGTGTGAAAATGAAGATAAATAAAAATAAAGAAATTCTGATGTAGAAGACATTTCAATGGTTAACCATTGGAAAAATTATATAATCGATAGTAGAAAAAATAATGTTCGTAATGAATGAACAAAATATCGGAATGAAGCAGAAGATACCAGAAAGAAGTCGAAAGCATTTTTACCGAAAGTAGTAATGTATCCAAACTTCGATATATATACATATATATATATATATATATATATATATCGAGAAACATATTTTTCAACAAAAAAAAAAAAAAAAAAAAAAAAAAAAAAAAAAAATACTTTTCATTATCATATGTGTCTACGTGCGTAATTCGTGATTCGTAAAACGATGTAACTAGAACAGTAAAAGAAATGTTAACAATCTTTGTAATAATTTGTATTGTTCAAGATAAAATGGTTTGGAATGATTTATTCAGGTAGAAATATCTACATTAATATAAAATGAACAATTATTTTAAACATCGTTCTCGTTCTTAATGAAAGAGTAAGTTTGAAAATTTTAAATTCATGATCTGTAAAACATATTTTTAACTGTTCAATCATTCAATGTTAAGTATCTTCAAACATTTGAAAGTATACTTCGATTTTTTATGTAATATTCTCATAAATTTGTTTTACAAAAGTAATATAGAATGTATAAATATATCTCTAAACTTCTAAGTAATTATAAAATATTTATTTTTAGTTGAAAAAAAAATATATATGTGTGTGTGTGTGTGCGTGCGTGTGCGCGCGCGCGCGCGCGTGTGTGTGAGAGAGAGAGGCATGCATATATACGACATGTGACAATCGAGAGTAATTTTGAAAAATAATTAAATATATTGGTTAATTACTCTTGTTTATACGTATTTTTTAAAAGTCTGATGAAATATTTATTTTATAATTATTAAAAAGTTTATATATCAAGTTCTATGATCCTAAATTACTTCTGTAAAATGTAATCTATGTATAAAAATAGTAGGTGCCAAATTAAAATGCAGTTATAAAGTACAAAAATCAATTTATTGAATATTATCTATACATAATTATGTTTTATTTTTATGATTTTTCCAATTTACTATGATTATATTGCACATGTTGCATTAGTAATATTAAACATAGACTGTATATTGCATAATCGTGTACTAATTCTTTTGATAAAATATTTCATATAAACATATTCTTACGCAAAGGAGTAAAATTTTGCAAATGATTAAATACCGTTCATTTGCCAAAACTTATAAACATTTGTTTTATTTTCTAGTTATAACCGTAGAATATTTAAATTTTTTTTTTCTTTTTATTATTATTCAAGTATGACGAGTGATGATTAAAAATTAATAAAATGAGTGATAAAGAAAATGCTACATGATTTTGTATAAAAAATATCGGCAACGTGATTTTAATTTTATTGTTAATTAAATACAATGATAAGCTTCTAAATCGTTTTATATTTTATAAATATATATTAATGAATACAATGTTGTATTTTTTACTTTAACTTTCATAATTAATAATGCGATAAAAAAAAAATAGAAAAGGAACATTTTCCATCAAATTGGTTATAATTCATAAATATTCTATTATTAATATTATTGAAATATGATAAATATTGAAGTATTACTAATTCGATATTAAATTTTTATTTCAAAATGATAATGGACACTTAGATCCACTTAAATCTAAAAGCCAAATAATAAATCTTTTTTTTTTTTTTTTTTTTTTTTTTTTTTTTTTAAATAAGACTTTTATGAAATATTAGTGAAAATTAAAATTATAAAACACTTTGAATGATTTCAATTAATATTTACAATTAAAACTTTATTATCTCATACGTTTTAGCTTCGTACGTTAATTTTGCAATTATTATATAATACCAACAGTGTATTTTATGATCTGACCGTTTTATTCTGCAAATGTATCAGAAGAGACAGAATCAAAATTACAGGTTTACATTAAATAAATATTGTATTAATTATAAATACGCTCTAATTATTAAACAAAAGGTGAAAATTGCTCAAATTTTCAAACTAAAATCCAAACCTTTCTCTAACGAATTTAAACATTAACGACATTCGCATGAATCATTAATGAATTAAAAATATGCAAGTATATTTTGATTGGGGCATGATTGAATTGATAATTGACTCGGTCGTGAATGATTCAATTATCATCGTTTACGTGAGAAACACATACAAACTTATAAAATTTAACTGCTTACATTCAACAGGTATTTCGAACAATTTTCCGTTCGTTAGCTAAATTGTTTGTATATCTCCTTTACATGCGACGAGAAATTATTTACGTTATAAAATATATAATTTAGAGATAATAATTAAAAATTAATTGATATTAATTATTGATTAGAGTTTAGATTCTAATGCATTGAAGCAAATTTAAACACTTTGTGATTTTATAATATTCGCTGTCATAATTGATAGCAGATAAATTTTTTAAAATTTGTTTATGCATGTATACTTGTAAAGTTCAATATTTTACTTCTGTAATTAACGATGTCATTAATGAGTAAATTCAATCATCCGAATATCTGTTACTTAAAATAAGACAATGATGATCTTGTAAAACAATTACATTACAATTACCATACACATTGTTATTCTAGTCGATAATGAGCAAGAGGATAATAATAATACGACGACAACATAGATACATACATATGTAGAGATAATATTTCTCAGTATGCGTGAGCTTTGAATAAAAATATATGGACTGTGTTTGCATTGATGCATCCTCGTGCTTATAATGGATATCCAAATGTATACGCTATAATGGAGAAAAGGAATGCAAAAGCGGAAAAGGAAGCTAGCTGCCTCTGGAAATACGACGGACTGATAATGAAGAAAGGAGACACGTAGAAAAAAAAATAAAATAAAATAGTATCAGTTTCACAGAAATATAATAGAACAAATATAAGGAGTTTAAGTCGAATCTCGACTTGGTAGTATAAAACTTTACTTTACTCACACAAACGTCAAATAAGTAAAGGTGGATTTTATTCGATAAACAGTTTATTTTTTCAATGCGAATCACGCAAATTGAATATCATTGCCGATTCACAAGTACAAAAGACATCATAAGATCATTATATAATGCAAGTGCTTACTTTTACGTGTATATATATAACAACAATAAAGAAATGCCTGACTATAATTTCAAGATAATATCTAAATTTCTTGAAAACGTTTTATTTTATACAAACAATAATCAATGCTTTATCAAGTATACAACTACTTTAGAATCAGTTTGGCATTGATAGAAATAGTTATTATCATAATGCAATCTCAGTATTTCATCCTTTTTACAATACAATATAAATAATGAATACAACTATACCAAAGTCACTTTCATTATTTAAGATTTTCGATACTTAATTTAACACGAGAAAAATGTCTTGCGCATAGAATACCTCAGAGGACAATAATTGGAATATGTTGAGTAAGAATATCTGTGATACTAAGGTATATGAAGAAAATCTATTCATACGATAATTATGATAATCGAGACTGTGAATCAATTAATTATGAGGATTTAATTAAATTTACAATATTTTTAACATCGAATGCTTGAAACTCGTATAATGTAATAATTTCGCTTCTTTTACTATTGAACTTTGAAAATTATCGACTTCAATTCGAATATTATGTAATTACGAATACTCAATAATAATAATAATATATTTGACGATAATTTAGCGGATAACGAAAGGTCATTGTGCCATTATTACTACAATGATTCGTGAATCCTCAAACTCATATTCAAATATTATACATCTCATCGAATACATATGTATTTAGTTAGACTTTGTCCCTTTCATTCGCGCTTTTTACTAAAAGTTTGATTATATAAAGTAATACAATATACTAGTAATGTATTGTAAGGGTATATGTAAAATATAAAAGACATCTTTTTCTTTATACTTACTGTTTTATCCGCTACACTGATTTATTTTATAATTTAATATCTTATTTATAAGCGGTCTGTACATATATTATTAAGAAAACTACACTACAGTACGCTTGCTTGTTTTTGTTTTATTTTTGTCAAAAAAGTATAGATTTATTTATATATATGCATAGTGTTATAAACAATTGATATCGAATAAAATATTTGATTTATATGATAATGATATTAATAAAATTATTTTTATTAATAAAATTATTACGACAGTAGCTGCTGCGAATATCATAAAAGAAAAATCAAACAAAGTTTCAACAATGAAAATAAAACGCCATTGTTAATACGAAGACTTGTAAACTACGAAACTTCATAGATTACACAAAATTAAAAAAATAAAATTAAAATCAGAATAAGAAAACATCAGAGCTTTAAGTCAATTACTCGTCATGTATTTTTTTTTTTAACTATTAAACAATAATTACAAAATAATAATGTGAATGTAATTTAGCTTGCAACATAAATTAATAAGATAGTATTCTCTCTTGATTATGTACAATGATGGTTCTTCGAAGGAACGGACAATTGGAAAAACGTTCGATAAATGCATAACGTAAAACTCACTACCATTCACCTGTCACATTGTGTATAACAATTCTGAAATTAAGTTCGGAATTTCAATTTTGAAAATTAACAGATATTTATATTGTCTATTATAATTGACCTTCCAACAAATAAGAACAAACACGTTGAAGCGCAATTTAATCTAATTAATTTTCTTTCCATTTTATTCTCACATTAGATTAAGCGGATGTTGATGAAATTCAATTCAATTCTGATGAAAACAATTCATCGTTGTAGTATAATGAATAATTACTTTTTCCAATTACCGTATTAATATTTAATTGTCGCAAGTAAAACAAAATTAATTCGATAAATCAGCTCCGTTCATCTTCACAAATGACTATATATAAACAAATGATTGCTTCATCTTTTACCATTACGTATGGCAAATTGCAATTGCACAGTTCCACCAAATCGACAGCATTCGAGTCATCGACTGACAATGTCGACTCGTTCTCGCTCTCCATTTTAAAAGAGCACAAAGGAAATTCGCTTCCTTCGACACGGCAAACACACATGCTCAAGTGAACGAGTAAGTTGTTCAAGACGTACTAAGTCGCCCCAACAAAAGCAAAGAACAAAGAATGGACCGTCGTTTTCCAGCTGTGCCCGTAGGAAGGAACAACGAGCGTTCGCAGGTGTGCGTGGCTCGGTCACACGCAAGCCTCATCAGACTCAAATAAACATAACACGCAAACCAAAATCCACGTTCTCTTTTTATCCCGGGGGTGCAGAAGAGACAAGACGTATCCGCAATACGGGACATGGACTAGACAAACTAGTCGATTTTATTTCGATAGTAATTGCTATTATCGCCATGAGACGGATCTTTTTCAGCAAGATCCAACCTCCCCACGTAACAAACAATGCGTGACGTCGTAATAAAGCGAGTGTCGGTGCGAGAGTGAAAGATAGACGTCATCCTTTCCTTCACCGATAGATACTGCGGTCGAGCAAGAAGATGCAAAGCCAAGGTGCACTGTTTAGTAGTAGTAGTAGTAGTAGTAGTAGT
>NW_011948418.1:9237971-9255471 GCF_000503995.2 Ceratosolen solmsi marchali
CTTTTTTCTTTGTAATTCTCGGCAAATCAATTGGAAAGGAAGTGACCGAAGGACCAAAAATACAAGAGATCCATGTCAAATCTTACGTATCTGAGTAGACAGGATGTGCAATATCCTATTATTATCGATACTTATCAAAGTATCTCCAGGAACCGACAGATTACACATACGCTATATGTCCCTTCTCACATACACCCATAATTAAAGCAATTGTTTCAATAATATTTATTTTTAACTGAAATTTAAGATTAAAAAATATAACAAATAAACTATGTTAAAAAATAAAGTACAAACGTAAGCCTAATTAACAGAGTAAGCATGATCTTTTATTTCATTGATTATAAAAAAAAAAAAAAAAAAAAAATAAAATAACACAAACTATTGTAACGATGAAAGGTATTAACTTTTTATTTGCCGAAAGTGGAATGTTACGATTATATATTAACGACGCAATTAAAAATTAATTTTTAAATTATTGTTTCTAAACGATATCTTCCCATATACAGGTGAATGTAACAGTTCTATATTATTATTATACAAAATATTAGAATTACTTAAATTTTGTTTCCCCAACTAGTAGCCTACAATTGGAATATGTTTTTATCCTTTATTAAATACTTAAATGAATTTTAAAGTGATCATTGATAATATGAAAAAGCTTACAATTACTGTTAAAAATATTTTAAAGTATTTAATATAAATTAATTCGGAAAATAGATTCGTTACTTTGATTCTATCTTATTTTTATCTTCCTAATTCATCTTGTTTTAATCTTCCTAAATTAACTTCCTCTACGGTTATTGATGTTTTGTTACGTCCAATTCTCTATTTACGACGAAGATTTATCATTCGATTGGCTAAAGCAAAAGTTCTATGAATTTACAAACAAAATATTAATAATAAATCAAAATCTTGACAGTTCAATGATAAATACTCATATTACCATCAACCAACTTTTTATTATATAAAATAAAACAAATATATTTAATTCTATTTTTACCATAAACGTCTATTTACCTGATTAGCTTTTTACTTTCAATTTGAATTGAAAATATTACTTAAACGACATCCTTGGACCATAGAGATTATTATTACACCTTACGAGTGTAATTATGAGTATTTCTTACTATTTATATTATGCAAATTTACAAGAGTTTTTAAATTACTCACGTTGTACATGAATTGATTTTTATTCTTATTCGTAATATTGTAAATTTAATTAGCAAACGTTAATTAGTGAATTTTTATTTCATACTAACAATAATAATTAATAAAAACATTATGAAAAAATAATAATGACAATAAGACGTATAAGAATATAAGCAAAGTTTTCAATTTATTTATAATTATGCGTAATGCTTTTATGTATTTTACGCTTCTTTAGTCTACATAATGAAATAAAATACTTTAAAATTTAAACTAATTCAATTCACGAAAAAAAAAAAGCCCTTATAGGACAAAACAAACAAATTAAATTTAACAAATTATCGTGAAAACTTAAAACCAATGTAATTCTATTCGTAAATAATGAGCTAAGGAATTAAAAATTATTACGCAATTGACTTCATTCGTATTGTTTTATTGTGTTATTGTTGTCGGTATTTATCAATGCTTATTATTATAATCGAATGTTACTCTAGCAACGTTTGACTTTTATTGGAACATTACCAAGGTACGTAGAGTATTTTTTTCAAATTTTATATCCATTAATAAAGATAATGTATATGCAATAATTTTCCTAATTATCCTCAAACCTGAACAGACGAGCATTGAAATAAATTTCAAAAATTGCAGACAAATAAGCACAGTCTGAATCCAATTGCATTTACTTGAATATTGTTTGAGCGTAAAGCTTCTTAAAATATATGCAAAGCATCATTCTGATATTGCTTACATGCGAGACGACCTTTCCATTGTTACAAAACTTCTTTTGTAAGAAGTGGACTTTAATTTTATAAAAATATCTCTTCAATTGCAAGATATAAGATCATGTTTTTAGAATTTTTCACAGAAGTAGAAATTCAAAATCTCGTTCATTTAACGTAAAATTAGTATTTATCGCGCAAAATAATGAATCCTATTTATAGAATCTTTCTTTATCTCTTAACATTTGGATACTGAAAGATACATCAAAATTGCTTTTATTTAATCACTAAAAAATAATATAAGATAACGATAAGCCATTGTCATTATATGAATATGGGAAGCTTATTGTTGTTGTTTGTTGTTGTTCCTGCTGCTGTTCATATTATTTTTATTATTATTGTGATTATTATTATTGTTATTATTATTATTGTTGTTATTGTTATTTTTGTACAGACGAGGGAAATACGTTTTAATCTTGACATTTGCAATTTTACGAGAAATGCTTAAAAGCTCAAGTATGATAAAGATTTTTATTCAATTTAACGACCCTTTCAGAAAATTTTCATTAATAATATCAGAATAAAAAATATCTAAGAATTGATCGTGAGTGGAACAAATGTATTAATATCTATATTTAAAAGAAGAAAAAAAAGAAGAAAAGAAAGAAAGAAAGAAAAACATAAATAATTAAAAAGTAACAATAGTAAGGAGACTGAGCACCCTAGTACATGTTCCAAGTGGAACAATAATGTCGACTGGCGAAATGGAGACTCGAGCGAACACTGTTTCGTCGTAATCGGATGATCGCTGTCCTCTACTTTGTTCGACAGAGACGAAGCAATAAACGAGCATTAAAGAGATAAGAGAGAATTCATGTCCACTCTTTGTTCTCATATTTTAAAGTGACATTGTCAAACAAAACATCTCGGCGATTCCTTCAATCGACCATTACGTTCCATACAACTATAATCTGGATGTTTATCGCGCATTCCCAAAAGCGCTAAGAGTTCTTGATAAGTCCTTAAAGAAATATAATAACGCATTTCGATCGAATGAATTATTGGAAACTTCGGTAGACAGTTAGGATCGATAATAGTTTACACTTGTAATTCAACATATCGTACTAATTCGACTATTGATTGCATAAAGATTTGTTTTGTCTTTTCTTTTTCTTTTATTTATTTTTACAGAATTATGAATCGAAAACTCCAAATACAATACTAATAATGATATTGTACTATTAAGTTTTAAGTCGAAGAAAGGAATTAATTTAATTGTACGAATTTGAGGAATAATGTAGGCCGTTGCTATCGAAAGCTTTTAACGGAGAAAGTATCGCGGGCACTTTGATGGGTTCGTTCGTTTATCTACAACGACTTGGTTGATATTTTGGTTGTTGCGTCGGTTGAGCAAGGATGCGCATATATAACCATCCTCATCGACGAGTATAGAAAATTGCGTTTGCGTGTAATATTAAGCAAGGAAAGTAAGTCGTCGTATATACTCGCTAAGGTAATTTGCTCGTTACTCTTAAGATCGCATTCTCGCGGCGCTTAATGCCTTATTAGCCGGGAAGATCGGTAGAGTTCATTCTCTCTCTCTCTCTCTCTTCGGCAATATTAACAATAATTCGAAACTCGAGCCGTTGAATAGTACGCTCGATCATAAAAACTCATAGGCGCGGCCTAACGGATCCCCTTGCCCACCCCGTCCTGGCGCTCGCAACCCTGACGCCGTTGCCCCTCTCTAATCGCCTCAGCCCCCAGGTCCCGAGCCAGCACAAAAAAAAAAAACGTACGTGAACAAGTCGAAGCGCGAGGCTGATCCATTGACCCAGTGCTAGAATATTTTGGCAGCTGCCAGGGATGGCGCCCTCTCGTAAGCCAACTTCCCCGTAGCGACAACAAAGCCGGGCGCCATTCCACGACAGCAGCCGTATCGACGCGACGGCTTTCTTTCTCCTAACGCTTCTCCTCCTCCGCCGCGACGTTCTCGCTCGTGGGGAACGCACTCGGCTCGAGAATCATTCCGCCTGCTCATGCTAATAAGAGAGTAAGAGAGAGAGAGAGAGAGAGAGAGAGAGAGAGAGAGGGCGACTAAGGGCGCGCGAGAGGGGGCAAGTCGATTGCGCGCAGGAGCCGAATTCTAGGAGAAGGGAGGGCCAGGAACGCGCGGCTACGGCGGCTACGGCGGCGGCGGTGGTGGCGGCGTTAACAGCAGCAGCAACAGCAGCAGCAGCAGCAGCAGCAGCAGCAGCAGCTGCGGCGGTGGCGGCGTCGTCATCGTCGTCGTCGTCGTCGTCGTCGAGCGGCAACGAATCAATATCGCGGTGGCTGCGCGCGCGCTAGGTCCTGGTGGTCTAGACTAGCCAAGTTGCCGTCACGAGGACGCGCCGAGGCCCGGTAAAGAGTGCGACGCGGGGATGAACCGTGGATTGTGAGCCGAGCAGGCGAGCACACGTAGACGTCAGCTGCAACATGGCCAAGGTGAGAGGGAATTTTCATAAAAACGGCCTTCGCTTACGAGGAGGCTCGATCGTTTGGGAGACTGCCGCTGTTGGCGCAAGGCCCGTTCCTGTACCCGCCATCCCACTCCCTCTCTCCATGCGCGAGCCCCATACTCCGGGCGATACTTATGGGCTTAGGATGCCTTAAGTATCCCCTTGTCGCCTCGTTGACGCCACGTCTCGGTGACGCGTAAACATTAGCTAGGACCTTAGAGAGACGGGGGCGTCGTAGGTTCCTGATCTTTTCGAATGAAACAAGTGCGATTGAGAAGCGGTGGATGGTGGTGGTGGATTTTGTTGTACAATCTCTTCTGGATTTGCGCAGCGGATTCGCGATGGTTCGCGTTCACTTGGAGATGGCAGTCCTTGTCGGTGTAGTCACTCTGACTTCGATCCACATCGAGTTAATCGCGGCATTTGTAGGCATCCGAGCCCTTTCTTTCCAATTTTCGTTACTGCTACGTAGTAAATTCATTTCACGTTCGGCCTTGCCGTCACATCCCGTCACCGCTTTATTAACTCGTCCTTTTTCGACACAAATACACGCAAAGACAGTTAATACGAACTAAATGTCAACTACAATTAGCTATTAACTCTGCTGTTTGTATAATTTTAGGGTAATTTAAGTCTCCTACGTATGGTTAAATCGATATTTCAGTAGATAATTTATCTGCCTTTTTAATCGATGATATTAGAGATTAAATTACCCAGATTAGATAATTGTTTGCCTGACAAAATACCTGGAAAGATAATGTTATGAAAACAAAATTAATAAATAAGATAAACAAATAAATAAAGATAAAAAAAAATAGTTGTAAGAAGAATGATTGTTATCATTTTGGAATGAACAAATGGAAATGTCAAAATTTTGGAACAAGTTTATGTTGTTTAACCTCATGAATTAGAAAACAAGTACAGCTATACGCTACAGTTGTATTTTTTTTTTTTTTTTTTTTTTTTTTTTTTTTTTTTTGACACATTAATGTGTTTTTATCACCTGTGTAATTAAATTAATAATAATATGAAAATTATAAAATTAAATTTTGTGTATAACATAATGCCACTCTTTTTCTTAATCCTGTTTTAAGAGATAAAAATTTATTGTAATGACAGCATGGAATTAGTTTTATAAAGGTCACGAAGTGCATAATGCCATTTGATATAAACCTTATTATTAAAAATATTATTGAATAAGAAGAAGATGAAGGAGAAGAAGATGAAGATGAAGATGAAGATGAAGATGAAGATGAAGATGAAGATGAAGATGAAGATGAAGATGAAGATGAAGATGAAGATGAAGATGAAGATGAAGATGAAGATGAAGATGAAGATGAAGATGAAGATGAAGATGAAGATGAAGATGAAGATGAAGATGAAGATGAAGATGAAGATGAAGATGAAGATGAAGATGAAGATGAAGATGAAGATGAAGATGAAGATGAAGATGAAGATGAAGATGAAGATGAAGATGAAGATGAAGATGAAGATGAAGATGAAGATGAAGATGAAGATGAAGATGAAGATGAAGATGAAGATGAAGATGAAGATGAAGATGAAGATGAAGATGAAGATGAAGATGAAGATGAAGATGAAGATGAAGATGAAGATGAAGATGAAGATGAAGATGAAGATGAAGATGAAGATGAAGATGAAGATGAAGATGAAGATGAAGATGAAGATGAAGATGAAGATGAAGATGAAGATGAAGATGAAGATGAAGATGAAGATGAAGATGAAGATGAAGATGAAGATGAAGATGAAGATGAAGATGAAGATGAAGATGAAGATGAAGATGAAGATGAAGATGAAGATGAAGATGAAGATGAAGATGAAGATGAAGATGAAGATGAAGATGAAGATGAAGATGAAGATGAAGATGAAGATGAAGATGAAGATGAAGATGAAGATGAAGATGAAGATGAAGATGAAGATGAAGATGAAGATGAAGATGAAGATGAAGATGAAGATGAAGATGAAGATGAAGATGAAGATGAAGATGAAGATGAAGAAGAAGAAGAAGAAGAAGAAGAAGAAGAAGAAAAAGGAGAAGATAAATCCATTTAATAACTGACAGTATTCGATTAAATACGTATTTCCATATTCACTTCCCATTCTATTGAATATTGATATAAACCAAGGATAAGAGAGAAGATTTTATGCATCGTATATACTCGTACTTCCTCCTCCCTTAGGCGTTTTAATCTCTAGTAAAATACTAATAATATATGCACAAACTGTACTATTAGCACTATACTCATCGTGTCTGAAAATAGAAATTTCCCAAGCAATTATAAAATTAGAAAGGATAATGATAAGTTTCGTTAAAGCAATTGAAAAGCCGTGTAATATGGTAAAAACCAATTATTAAAGTGCAAATTAACAATAACTGACGTTTTGTATATAATATACAGGAATCAAACTTCATTACATTTCCCATTCAATATGAATTATTTTTCTAAATATTTTCACAAATAGAACTCTACTTTTGTGCTCGCGTATAACTTAGGTATAAACAAAAAAATTGTTGCAATTATTACATGGCAATATTTTCAAATTGATATTTTGATTTTAGCTACGATTAAATATATAATACATCTCTGCCCACGCTTTCTTCGATAATTTCCTCGACCTTGAACCTGACATATTATATTTACTTCTCGTATAATTTAATCGCATCTACCGTGTATTCTTTTAAATGTGATACTTTAAAAGAAACTCTAATTTTATTACATTCTGCAATATTTCGTAAATTTCATAACTGTCAAATTTAGTAAGAGAGGTATATCATTTTGCGAACATTGAACTTTTTTTACAAATACATCAAATGTGATAAGAGAAAATCATTAAATTAAATATTTCATACGTTTTATACCAAGTCAAATAATATTTCTTCTACATTAATAACTGTAAATAATGAAAATAGCTTAAAATAATATAAATAGAAGTGGTTTATTTTCAGTCTGTTTACATTTAGCAGATATCATGAAATTGATATTTCAAATGTAATTTTAGTATAAAGAAGGGGTTTTGTAATAATTAACAATAATAATATACGTTACAATGCCATGTCATTATAGATAAATAATATCATTTAAACATATTTAAATTCGCATATGAATGTTAATTATTATAATACATTGTATGTGTAATTTAATATTAATTTAAGAATTTCTTATTTATACGCGAGAAAAATTTTAAATTCTAAAATTCAATAATGTAATACTTAATTCTATGTTAATAAGAAAAATATTACTTCTCTACTATTTCAAGAATGTACATTTCTATTGCTCAATTTATAAATATCATTTTCTAAAATTAATAGAAAGTATATTATTTTCAAAATTTCTTTTACTACAAATTTAAAAATTATTCATGAAATGCCATTACATTTCAATATAAAGAATATATAAATTTTTATTCGTATTAAAAATAACTTATATAATTCATATTAACTTTAAGCTCGCTCAATTGGCTTAAAATATTAAATTACAAAATTGCTTAGCAAATACTTTCGATAAATATTTATTAAGTCACTGCAATCCGTATGATACTGCTTTTTTTTTTTGTTTTTTAATTTAGTTTGAAATAATGTAAATAGGATATAGAACATTTTCATGTATTATTTAATGATAAAGTATAATTTTTACATTAAATCATTAAAATTCTGTAATCGTTACAAAGTTTTTATTTTTTTTTTTTTATTTCTTTTTTAACAAGAATTTTCTTCTGAATTAAACAGTGTCTTAAAAATAATTAAATGAATAATTGATTTCGAACTATAAAAAAAAACTTCTTAATGTGTTTATTTTTATTTTTAGTTATTTTAGTTATTTGTAGTTATTTTTAGAATGCGTAAACGCATACATACGCCTATTCTTCAAAAATTGTCATGATTTTAATTTATATGTGTGAAATCGCTATGAATATTTTCTTAAAAATCTATTTCAGATAAATGTTTTAATTGGGTATTTTCGAAACAACAATTTAATGAATCCATTGACTTGAATCCAATGATTGAAAATGAAATATTGTATTGTATTTCAAGCATCATAATGGTATGATGACCTTGAAAAGTAAGAAATTGACATTGAAACGAGATAAAGACAAACTTCATTCACCAATGCCAAAAATCCATTTAAAACATTTTACTCAAACATCATTATTAAATAATATTTATAGTTTCCTATTCGGTGCAAAGTTAATGTATTTGAAAATTTTAACTCTTTTTTTTATTAATATATTTATAGAAATATCGAAGCTTAATCTTATCTTATTGATGTTACATATTTCGCCTGCACCAATTTTATTGCGATTTTTCTTGTCTCTAGAATCTACATGTATTTTTTATTTTATTTTAATACTTCCAAAGTACTGTGAAATTTATTGTTTATTGTACGATAAACATATCCTGCAAACTAAAGTAACAAGTATTTTCTTAAATATCTTATTGTATACAATGACTATAATAAACAAACTGCTTAACAATAAGTATATATAACTAATAGATATGAAAAATATCGTACAAAGTAAAGATGATGAAACTCAAATCGCTTCACAATTGAAAACATTTTATTTAATTTTAAACAACATGTAAAATGGATTAATGTAGAACAGATATATTAACATTTATCGTATGATCATTAATCATGTGATATCACTGACTTTCATAGAGATGTTCATCTTAAAAAACATAATAAATTGAAACGGAATTAGAACAGCCATAATTGTTGTATTATTATAGTTGTTTTTCCTTTAATTAGTAAAATGCTGATCTGACAAAATTGAAAATTCATATCGTCCAATTAAAGTACGTTTAATGTTTTTAAAAGATTTCATATACATATATTTATTTATATATGCCGTAGACGTGCCTTTATTTTTATCTATAATAATTTTCTTGATCGTGTAGAAACTTTCATTGGATTCATTAAGAATTTATTGTTACTCGTTAAACAACTCGACCATACAGATTTATAAACTTTTACGTTTAAATTTATTTAAGTCTATTGTCCGTCAGAAAAATTCACCGCCCGCCAATCCAGCCCATCCACCAATAAACTTTGCCGACGCATCGAACGACCGCGAGACATCATATTTCGCGGCTTGGATGATAAATATTCTAATTTTGCTGCTCTTTGCATTCACCTACGTAAACGAGAGCAATACGACAAACAGCAACTGGCATTCGTCGGCCGGATGCACGTGCAGGCACGCGCATGCGCTGTGCAAGCCACATCGCGAACATCGCTCGCGGATAAGTCGATTATTCGCCTTCCTTCTCCTGTGAGTGCCGGAGTGCTTAACATGCTTGAAACGCCACTTTCTTCGCTCTCGAGCCCATCGGCACATCGTAACTTTTTCAAAAGACACACGAAATACGCTTCTTAAGTTTTATGGAAGCTATGTCCCATATGAAAATAACAACTAGTAGAAGGAGTGAGATTTTGCTCAGACGATCATCGGCTCGAGTTCGTTGAATCCTACCGTACGGTTCTTTTGTTTCCTTACGTAAGGACGTGTGTCGTTTTTTTCGCTTTTTCTTTTTTTTTGTTTTTCTTTTTTTGTTTATATTTGTAACAGTAAGAATATTGAAAGTTTTGTTGGATAATTGAATTTACTTGGAATCATTAGGGAAATTTGCACGGTAATTGAGAGAAAAGAGTCGAGTACTTACAGCAATCGGAGGTGAAGTACAGTTTGCGTGCAGAAACGGCATGCATAAGAATTTCAAGAGATCTTATAAAATCATCTGAGCTTACACAGCTGGTTAAAATGACTGTGAAATGAATTCGTGGATTTTTAAAATTTATTATACAAATAAAACAGTTTATCAAACTTAATGATTACAAGGAATTATTACATTATATTTTTTTATGTTTTATAGAAGAGTAAGCGCTTTTCCTATAGGATGGCACTATAACAATAAACGCAATTAAAAGACATTTAAGATTTAAATTAATCGATGGATCAGTCTGATCTTGCAGTAATTACATTAATAATACATAAATATATTTGCTCTGTTTTCATAAAATATTATCGTGCAATATTATCTTAAAATAAAAAGTTAACGATGAAAATTGAATTGAAAAATAAATCAAAACACTTGCGCTTCGCAATCGATTTGGTGGTGAATTTCATCATAACTGTAATTACAAAAAGTATATATTTATAAGAAATACAAAAAAAAAAAAAAAAAAAAAAAATGATTATTTAGGAAAATTATGTTTAAACAATTTCAATTGATAATATCATATAATTTCATCTATTTTAATTTAAATAACTTAATCGAGTTATCAAAAAACTATAACTATGATTGTAGTAACGATGCGATTACAATGCCAAGTCTTAAAAAATCGTAGAGCTATATAATTTAATTTTCCATGTGTACAATAAATGTATTATAAACTTAGACTGTTAATAAAAAAATTATTTACAATATACAATATGTGAAGACGATATACACGTTACGACAGTAGGCGAGACCGATTACACAAACTGCCGACGTCGTAAGAAATCCAATCTTTTATAAATATATTATGGCCCTGGGAAACTTGAACAGTGATATATGAGTGCAATTTCATTGTTGCACTATTTAGGATATTTTCAATGGTCTGCACATTTTTGCTTTGTCTCAATATTATTGATAAAATACTTTCTTGCTATGTAAAACCACACAATTCAGCCTTCCGATATCCTAGAGCTCATAATTCTGTGAAAATTATTTTCTATAAGTTTTTCGAAACATCTGTGCCGGAAGAATTCTAACATATCAATATAAAAAGGAAACACGATTGTGCCATACGATATTATGAAAATAAAAATTGCCGTCATCTATAAAGATATTAAAAATTAACTAATACTTTTATTATCTTTTATTATGGTAATTTTGAGAAGGATAAGAAAATTTATTTTTATCTTATTTATTATATATTTATTTGTATTTATACATTTGATAAGTTTACATACATATCTTCGTGAGATATAATATAAATATGACAAACACGGGCTTAAAAATTGCTTTAACATAATTTTGAATGAAAAGAAAGCATTACTTTATCAAATATTAATACCTTAAATTCAATACATATTGCTAATGTATTGTACTTTTAATTGGCAATCAATAACAAAATAATAAGCATTACAAAACAATTTTTTATTTTTCATTGTATATTTTAATACTAATCTATTACCGTCATTTTTTTTTTTTTTTTTTTTTTTTTTTTTTTTTTTTTTATTAATAACAATTGCTTTTACATTTTGGTATACAATAATTTCGTAACCAGATAAATAATTCGTTTGCAAATGTGTACGTCATCGCAGTGAAATTGATAAATCGTGTGAAAATTACTTATACACTATCAAGGGGCGAGAGAGAAGTACACGTATACACATGCATGAATAAAAATACAAGCCAACGAAGTAAGACAGCATCATGTTCACTTCATAAATTCTTGACAACGGCCGAAAGACAAATTGAAAATAAGTGAAAATTTTTTCTGATAAAAGTATTATCATTTTACAGCTATTATAACGATGTTTGCAAAAATAATTTTGCTTACCTTGTTGAATCTGTTATTGTAGGCCGGAGTAAAATTGCTAGTTTTTGTGAAGAATTTCTGTGAAGAATTACAAGAAAAGAAAAATAAAAATCTTTTTCGTTATATTCTCTCTTTCCTTAGATTCTTTAATTAACTTTCTAATTTTCCAAACAAAGTGGAAGCACCTGGATTGAAAAAATTAAAAGGATAAAGAAACATTTGATAATAAACTTGATAATCGGTAGGGCGGATTATTTAACAATAAAGAAATACAATTAATCTCGTTTCTCGAATCTATGTATATAAAATATTTTAATGATTATTCTTCGCTTGTATTGATTACTATATTACATACGACTATAATTTTTATCATTTACTTAGCAGATTCTAATTTATGGCACATTTTGTTAAAAAAAAAAAAAAATTTTAGTCAATTATTTAATCCATAAACTTTTTGAGTTTTTGTATAGTGTGGTAAAAAAAACAAAAAACAATTAATCCTGTACGCTTGTATGTTTATAACTAAACATAGAAATTAAATTCTAGAATTTTTCGTAAGTATTGAGCAAGTACATTTAAGCCTATTGAACTAAAGTAAAGAAAAATTATATATTTCAGTGCGGTATTTACGTGATTGTTTGTGCACGGAAAAATGAAGAACCTGGCAATGAATTAATATTTATGGTAAAAGTAAGTTAAACGTTTGCCACCGTATAGTGTATATGTAGCCTTGCGAAAGAGAGACAGAGAGATAGAACGAAAAGCGTGTGGTTGGAACTTTTTCACATATCCAGCGGTCCGTGATTCCTCGCTGCCACAGCGTTGTTCCCTCTTATTCCTTGTATTACTTTTTTGTTGTTTTTTTTGCTTGGATCAAATTCTTACTCGTAGGATTCATTTTGTTGCCATGAAACAAATTATAATTCTTTCTTTAATGCCAGTAAAATAATTCCTTTCGTGAAAATCAAACAAAGTTATTTGTTTAATGCACATGCAATAAACCGTAGTATTGGTGTTAAGCTGTATAATTATAAAATGTAGAGGAATGTTTATAAACGTGAAACCATTGGAATCAAACGAGTTTCGATATTGCACATAATCATACGCTTTAATTGTGTATAATTAATATAATGAGACATTGCTGCCAAATTGTATAACGATGAAGATTTGTGACGGAGTTCATTTATTGTAAAATTTAATATGATTTATAAGAACTTTATTATTATATTAGGCTATAATGAACTTGGGCAGTTAATGCTTCGAATTCAACTTCCTCACCAAAAGTCATAATGATTAAAAAGAAATTTTTTAAATAATTCTTTTGGCTTTTGTCAATGCATAAAAATAAACATTTTATTTACAAATAAGTAAACAAAGAGTTGCATTAAAAATAGTAAGTCGTTGCAATATCGAATTATTGAATTATTTCGTGCCATGTTTAGTTTCTATATTTAGATTTTTAAATCTGATATCTAAATTTTATATAAAAGAATTCGTGTATGAATGAAAATTTTATGTTTGTAAAAATTTGTCGTTGATTAATATTTATCGAAAGCTTAAATATACCGTCACTTCTTCCAACTTTTATATTCTTTGTATTATGTTTGTCATCAATCAAGCTTAAATAAAATCATTTAAAGCATTAAATTCACCGACCTAAAGGACGTATGAAAAAAAAAAGTATTAACTAATATCCTCGACGTAATAAGTTTATAACAAAATTATTAAATATATAGAAAAATCGTCAAAATATTTTATTGTATTATTTACATCTAACCTAAGTGTTTACGCTTATTTGTATAAAAATAAAATGCTTGATATATTCAATTAGTAGTTATTGCAATAAATTGTAATAAACATTTAACAAAAAAAATATTTATTTGATATATATTTATAAAGATCTCAAGCAGTGAATTTTATGCTTTCAATACATGTGCTTATTTCAAATATATGATATCTTGATATAGACATACAAATGTCTTCAATATAATAAAATTCTTATTGCAATATTAAATAATCAATAACTGTTTCTATTTATTTATAAGAGAAACATAAGTAATAAATTTTTTTTTCTGCTTTTGATGAAAAGATGGTTATCCATGATATTATCGTAAAATACATAATTAATAAATTATATATATTATATATTAATTATATTTATATATATATATATATATATAATAAAATTATATTAATAAAATAAATAAATAATAATGAAAAACATAATTAAGTAATTAATTTCTTTAAAGAAATAAATTTATTACTTTACAACGTGGTGGCTCGAAAATTTCGGTGGAAAGAAAGAGAATTCAGATTCAAACGAATCAATAATTTGTAATAATTAATAAACTAGAAGTATTTAGTATTTAGTATCGTTAGATCTAGAATCATTTGAATGATTTATAATAATTTTTTGACGAATTTTTTCTATTTTTGCTTCTACAGTTTCATATTGTAAATTCAATGTCTTATATTATTACATAAAGCACGTTAAGATTCAACTGCTTTTCAACTAATCAAAATTATTTTTAAATATTATAATTGATTCGGTGAAACGTCATACGTATTATATTATTACGTATATACATAATTACGTCGATAATATATATGTATATATATATACAAAATGTAAAAGTAATAAAATCCTTTGAGTGCAAATGAATTTGTTAATCCATTCCGATAAAATTTTCTACCTAAAAGCTCATGGCTTAATTCTATCATTATTCTCTAAATTATGAATTTCAAATTGCAATGTTTTATCACTGATAATATTTACATGATAAGGTAGTTTTACATTGTATTTTAATATATTTCACTGAACCTGAAGATGTAATATTAAAATTTTGGCATTTAAATTGTAAATAAAACATTGTCTTAATATCACACTAACTTATACCGTTGAATATTGAATAAGAATTCTTTAGTGTAATTAAGACTCGAAGATATTATCTTAATATCTTGCGTGAGGGGAAAGGATTGAATATTGATAATTAGTATTTGTATGCCTAGATATTAAAGCCCTTACAATGGCCTTGAATGGCATATTGAAAAAGTGCATTTTCCAAATAATCCTATGAGTAGTGCCATCTCTTATAAACGTGATCTCCTTACTAAATGATCTAACGTGATCCTAATGGAGTCAGATAGCAGCATGAATTTCAAATTTGACAAGCCTATTAGCTACACGTACATAACTGACGGTCTTGGAATTTTTTAATAGGCGCATTGTGCGCGCGTGCGCGCGACTTTGTCTCGATGGTGGCTGGACACGTGTATGCATGGATGGATTCGATCACATTGTGTGCGACGAAATTAAATAGAAACGTGTGTTAATTATTTGGACTAGAGAGAGAAGGAAAAGATGTAAGCGCACGATACAAGCTACATTTTTTTTTTTTGCGCGTGGATCGAACATAGACATTTTACGTCTTTTGAGGACAATCTTAAGCGAGTCCCAGTAAGGTCTTAATAACCTCTAAAAAGGAATACTCGAATACTCTATTGTTCTATCCTTGTAAAATAAGATATTTCATTCATGCGTTATACAAGTGTGACTTTATATCCCTAACATCTTATTTTTAATTTAACAGATGTCTATTCATTACAATTCTTACTTAAATTCTTCTTATTATTTTATCACGATTTATCTAATTTTATGTACTTATTGCACTTTAAGTATATTGTATAAAAATAAAGTTAATTAAAATATTAATATAAATTAGCTGTGCGAATATAAGATTAATCGTTTTACGTTTTTAATTTTTTGTTTTATTCGTATAACCGTATTATCGTGATTTTTTTTTTATTTTAACGTATTCAACGGTAAAATTGACATTATTGTATTAAGTTATTTGCAATGTTGAACGGTTATAAATATTCATAAAAATATTTAAATGTCTTAAATTAAGTATAATAGTTCTCGAATTCGGATAGTAGACCATATGTTATGTTTAATTTCTTACGAATGCAAATATATTTTATGTGTAATAAACTTTGTAAAAAATTTGTTTAATCAATTTGAATATTGTAATGCAATGCTAGGAGAAACAATGCAATTCATGTTTCGTTCATCGATCCGCCATTTATTGATTAAAACGTTAAATGCTAATACACTGAGAGTACACTGTAAGTAGTTCTAGAAGCCGTACTTGAATCATATTAAAACGAACACTATTATACGTTATCATCACACACATGTGGTACGCTCTCATTATACATGTATGTACTGATCATGCGTATAATAATAAAAAACAATACATTGGACTGCGTAAAATATAACAAATTATTTTTAGACTGCAATATGTATATATATATATATATATATATATAATTCGTTAAAATTCGTTAGAATAAAATGTTTTTTTTTTTTAATGTTATTATCGTCGTGTTTGCGTTAGATAACATAATAGTACAGGCAATACAATAATTTACAAATATAAAACGACATAATAAAAAAAAAAAAAAAAAGACTTGTCAAATCTTTATACAAGGTTAAAAGTAAATTAATTTATAAGGATAATCTTATAAATTACTCGCTCTCTTTTATTTAAAATTAATTTACATTTTAGTCATTTTGAAAGATTCGTGTGATGATTATAACCGATTGTGATGTTACATGAATTTAAATTCTGACAAAAGATAATATATTTGGTAATGCAATTTTTGACAAAACGTACATAGATCAATGCAAATATTATGTGTAATATTAAACTAAAGAAAATGTTCATTTATATTAACATTTTTTTTTAACTATTTATATTTATAATACTTTATTATACTTTATTAATGAGAATCCTCACTTCTCACCTTAATTATTATGAAATCTATTATTTCTCTCTATACAATTAACAATGCAATAAATGCACCTTAATAACATAAATCGTTAAAATTTAAGAAAAGAACTTATGAAAAAAACATTAATTCCATAATATTTCATAAGCGTTGGAATATTTTCGTAAAACTGCACACAATGGAAGTCGGACTTATGCAGAAAGTAATGATGGCTGTCTGCGGCGAAGGTCGGCACCATAAACTCTTGAAAATTGCCATTAGATATGGCCATGACATACGACTTCTCTTCGAATACTCTTATGATTTTATTAAATCTGTTGTCGATACAATTTTTTAAAGTATTTCAATGATTTGAATGAGACGAATTTAATCATTTTACCTAAGCTACCCATCAAAAGGACAAATTACACGATTTCTTTCTTTATATATATATATATATATATATATATATATATTTTTTTTTTCCACATGTGCATATTTGCCTGAATTTTCAGATATAATAAAGCATTTAGCAATTTATGGTTAGTTTTTTAAATTAATATTCAAATTCTTTTACTATCTTCTTCATTGTTTAATAATTTTCTATATACATTATTTCTATAATAAGTGAATTGACAGAAAGGAAAAAAATGGGATTTTCATAAAGTTCTAATCGAGAAAATATTTAAAAAAATAGGCAAAAAATTATTGTACAATAAGTCGGTATTATACTGTATTATACGGTAAGATTGCATCGTAATACTGACACAAATTATCAAATTTTTTTTTTTATAAGATATTTGTAAATATATAAAATAAC
>NW_011948418.1:9257670-9312991 GCF_000503995.2 Ceratosolen solmsi marchali
AAGTGTAAGAACTGGGCATGCCGACTGGAGATATAAACCGTTGGTGCTTCGTCTCTAGGATGCTTCTCCCCGACGCCGTCAGTTCCACGAATTGGCACGTCGCGTCTTAATCTTCTCGGCAAGTCCACAGGGTAAGGGCTCAACGTACGTTTTTAGCGCACACGTGCATTTTGAAATCTAGCGCCCGTCGTACGAGCGCAAAACCTTCGGCCGTGCGTCCACCTGTCGGCCAATTCACCCGGTGCGCAGACAGCGAGGAGGGGGTAAAACCTTGGCGCAAACGGTATTAACGAGGAGAATTGCGCCAGCGCGTAATATCGGAGTACGCGATGAAGTTTTCCGTCTCGTCTAGAGTCGAGGGGGTAGGGTAAGGGAAGGGCCATGAGGCCGGATAGCATTTTTCAGAATTGAGAATATTTCAATTGGAAGAGAAGAATGACTATGATCACTGGAGCTTTGTATCTTTTTATCTATCCGTTGTCATAAAACTCGTGATTACTGCAGTAGGTATTTATCAATGGCCTCGTTACCGCCATCCATTGTTAAAGATAATCGTGGCGAGGTGCGATGGGCGGCCAATGGAAATATTAGGGCACGTGTGTAAGATTTCGTATCTATATCGTACGGATTTGTCGGTTGTTGGTTTTAAATTTAGCTCGTGTCATAATTTCAAGCGATTAATGCATTATTCTTTAATAACACACTGGCCGAAACGCAAAATTGCTGCTGATGGAATTAAATTTTTACAGAGACGAGTAATAATGTTATCGAACAAGATATACTTGTTTATAATGATCGACTTTCTCGCAATTAATACGATCCAAACGATGCTAGTACCTACATTTATTGTTGTTGTTGTTGTTGTTGTTGTTGTTGTTTTTAAATTATAATTCATTTGATATTGATATTTGATTGATAGATATTTGACATTTGATATATATATATATATATATATATATATATATCATGGAAAATAGATATCATGACTCGTGACTTATGTTGATGTAGTAGTCGGGCCGGGCTTGTTTTAATGTACATATTTACATTTTCGATAAGCCTTGTTTACGTGTTGGAGACATTATCTTTCTACCAATTATGAAACCGTACCCGGTAAAAGTTTACTTTACTTTATTGTTTTTTATTTTGTTTTGCTTAAGAGCGCTTGAATTGGCAGGCTTATATCAAAATAATCTACCCTAAAAAAATTACCAGTAAAAATTCATTAAAAAAAATTATGCGTCACTAATGAAAAATACAGTTAATTTCACGTTGTCGCCTATCGTAGATTGTTATCGTATTCTACGGGACACAAATACAACACTCAACACTTATGATTATTATTATTATAATATTATTGTTGGAAAAAAACAAAGCTGCAAACAGCCAAATACGTACTTTAGTATTTTATCAGCCAAACGCGCATCTCTCACCTACTTCAAACGTCATCGTCACTTACCAACTTAATCGCTATTAAATTTCATAAAAAAAAAAAAAAAAAAAAGAAAAAAAATAAGAAAGGTAGAAGGGCTCTTAACACTACCTCCCACGTAATCTCCCACGAAGGAAAAGCGAATAGTTTTAACATAAAAAAAAAACTGGTTTCTTGTGAGTTTCTCTTCATTCGTAATAAGGTGATAATAGCACTATCATTGGGCTTGTTAAACAATCTTCGATGGTAAATAGAAAGACGGCAAATGGACCGTTCGCTTCGTTTCTCCGTTTTATTAAATTACGAGCCGTTGAGCATGTAAAATTTATGGAATGTTGGTAATTCTTCCCCAGCCTGTGCGTATTGTAGCCTGACATAAGAAGATAAACACGACAATGGTGCAAGCACGGGTTTACCGTGTTAGGTAAACGGAAAGATTACACCTTTAATTGGGAAAAACCATATTATGGACAGGGGACCTCCATTATTTTTTCATCTCATTTAACAAGGAATTATATCAGAATTGTTATGTGCGCGTGCTTACGCAGTTGGCAATGCTCGGCCATCCGGTTGGAAACAGCCCTACGGCGTTGCCGACACTTGATCGCTAAAAATCAGCTCTAAATATCGTCACTATTCTTGGAGTGAATCGCACCCGCAGCTTCGCTCGTCAATCGTCCCCTTACGCGTCGATGGTATGCTTTCACAAAGCGCCGACGATTATTAAGGAACCGTTGGGACGATCATGACTGAGCTCGGCGACAATGCAATACCTTCTACATCTCGCGTTGAAAAATCCGTGACGACGACAACGACAACTACGACGACGACGACGACGACGACGACGACGACGACGAAAATAAAAGAAAAGCTTGGCTGCTCTCCTCTAGCTGAGAAGATCTCCGTGACCTCGTTACCGAGCGCCACGATGCGTCTCAGCTACGCCCGCGTACATGTGGATGTGCCATCGGCTTTTGCGAATGCATTAAATAAGATACAGAACGAGCTGGATTGACGTTTTCACCGCTTTTTTCAGTCCTTCCCCCCCCCCCCCCCCCCCCCCCCCCCCAGTGAATCGCTTATTGGGATTCTCGTTTCGTATTGTACCCGATCCCAGCTACTCGCGGCTATAAGAAGAATGAATGGCTTAGATGATCGATGTCGTTGCATTTAATTCCGATGTGAGTTTTGTCCTTGAATTCCAATGTGCGAATCGTTAATCCCAAGTCATTTGCACGTACATCTGTCTTTACTTTATGTGAATGAAATTTTGAAGGTTATGGCAATACCTTGCTCCTACATTCTTTTTTTCCTTATTTTCTTTTTTTCATTCCAAGTTTTATTAGCTTACGTGTACAAATCGTTAATAACTTGATTAATATCTCCATATGCTTAATAGTCAAATAACTTTTTCTACTCAATCATTACAGTCAAACTTGATATTTTACATTAAATAATTCATTAGAATAATTTATAAGCATTTATTTTCGCATTAGGAATCGTTGAAGCGATAGAAATGCTTGTAGACGAATGCATAAGAATGTTTTAGCGTTAAATTTAAACAGAGTCGTTATTTATCGACGACAGAAGTCTAACTAATTAAAATAAATTAAGTAAGAAAATGTTTTTTTTTTAAAGAAATGACACAGATGACAATTTAAGCATTTCTATGTGAAAATTTAATGATTGACCGATGGGAGCATTAACGTTTAAAAATAATAGGATTCTAAAAAAATGTGCAGAATATATATTACCAAAATATCCATGTAGAATGTGTGTGTAACATGTTATTTTTAATCAATAATTCATGCAAACATTGATACAGGCATCGTTATAATTTCACATACGATTATTTATTCGCAAAAAGAACATCCTAATTAAAATAATCCGACTGCATATAAAACATTCGTAATACTCACTAAATACGTATGACTTAAAATTGTGATTTGTATGTGTTAATAGTTATGTATTTTGCTTTTTATTTACGTAGTCTAAATATTATTGTAAAAAAGTATTCAATGTAGAATATTTACATTAAATTATTCACTTGACATTTCATGTATATAGTAGTATAATAGAAATTTAATTTTTATTTTATCCGTTGACAACGAACGAACGATTTAATGTCAAAAATTTTATCATTATTTTAATATATACGTTTATAAATATTTTCTCAATTGTTCACGCTACAATTTCAAGACATTTAATTTTGCATTGCGAAACAATGACTCTCGATAAAGTATCTACATTAATTACAAACACTGTGATTTCTACACGTATACTCGTGAATTGCAAAATTACACGTATGCAAGCTTATAGAAAGTATATATTATAATTTTGATATTTTTCATTGATCATATAATCATCAATATAATCGAATAGGTTAAATCGATTAAGTAGATAATAGAGTTTTTTATACTTTTTAAACTGAAGTTTTTTTGCTCCTAAGCTAGAGTGAAACAGATTTCAATGTACATTTAATTCATTATTTTATTTAAATATCTGTAACGAATAATAATTAAGTACAGCAACGTTTGAATTCTATATTTCTTATATACTATTTTGATGTATAATGGATGTATGATTGTAAAAATTGAAGAGAAATCGATAAGAAGTTCTATTTCGAAAGTTTTATTATACGAACTAATGATCGGAAGGAATTCTTTGTCAAATTTTTTTTCATCGCATTTTCGTCAAATAATATTAGAGACTTTATTGTATTTAAAAATTGTTTACTTGTTCGAAATTAATTACACAATGAAATTAAATACACATCTTTTATTCACGCGGTATAATGACCAAAGCATCTTGTCTTTATTTTATACGATCACGATTCGGAAATCTTAATTTACATCGATAAACCATGGGGAAAATTTATAAATTTCTTTTCGTAAAATATATAATAGGTTAATAATATGTAATCATGTAATAAAAAAATCAAGTTTTTCATATTGGATGTAAAATGTGTACAAACTTTAGTATACATACAAATAATAGATATTTTCTCAATTTATATGGATAAAAATGGCCTTTAAGCATAATAGAGTGAATAGTCGATGATTATAAAATTATAAACTTTAACGGATAAATTTTATAAAAAAAAAATTATATTTTACCTTTAGCTTTTATCTCAACCATTTCCATACACTTTTGTATTCATTAAAATCGATGGTAATTGTGAACTACATCACTAATTAAAAAAACCACATAAATAAGAGATAAAAATTTTGATCTTATTTGTTAAAAATATAGCTACTATTTCTTCCTATAGATAATAAACTTTGTAATGAAAATTTGAAAACCACACCTAAACCTCATTGATCTTTATATCATAATTTTTCTTGTGTATATTTTTATTTGTTGGATAATTTTTAAAGTACGATCCATCGATTCAGTCATTAGTTTTAAATAGAATGTCATATAATTTTAAATGTCATATAAGTTCTTAAAAATGTATCATATACATTACATTTTTTTATACATAATTCATTGATAATCTTGTAAATTAATGACAATCCTTAAATGTGAGAATACATTTTTGTTTTATTTATAGATGAACAAAATTTTTAATTTTCAATAACTATCTGCAGCATTGGAATATATGTATATAGTTATAATATATATATATATATATATATATATATTTTTTTTTTTTTTTTTTTTTTTTTTTGTAAATCATATTTTGAATACAAATTGGATTTAGTAGATGTTGCATATTTACTTCATATAAATAAATAAACAATAACAGACTATTGTACAAAGTTGAAAATAATATATCAATGGCATCTGCTAAAATAATTGGAATATATCATTGTAAATTAAATATAATTATTCTAAGTACGTACACAACAACAACATATTTTCAATCTCCCGGGAGTATGTAATTTCTTTAAAAATACTACTAATCAGTAATTACCGGTAATTTTAATGATTACCACGATAATTCTGTCTCGAGCGAGAGTCTATTTTTAATTACATTAATGTAAATGATAATCACAATCCATGTGAAATTTGTAATAAATCATCGATTGTTTATAAAGACGTTACGTGCCATAAGTATACAATAGCTGTACAATTTGAAATAACTGGCGATTTTAAGAATAAGATTTTGTGGAAAATTAGCTGACGTCATAGCAAACGTGTCTATTTTATTTTCTCAGATTTGTGCCATCGAAGAATCTAAATAATTACAAATAATAATCGACAATTACCCATTCGTATTTTGCTCAATTTTGCAAACATTTTCAACGGCCATCGACATCAAACAGGCTTATTACAATAATAAGAGCATCCGCCACAAACGAAACAGCCGGTCAGCCGAGTACATAAAAATTATCTTCGTACAAAGGCTCGTACAAAGATTCACTACAATCAAGCCTTTTCCTCCTACCTACCCACCCCCCACCCCACGCGCAGAAAATTTCCAAATATACTTGTCTTAGCGACTATGAGAGGCTTAAGGAAGATTAAGGAAGCGCAACAAAGCATTAAATCGAGACTCATTTTTGCAACATCGACGAAATGTCAGCAGGAGCTAAGCGCCAAGTTCTTCATTATCGCCACGTACACGGACCACTGCTAAATCGACCCCCCCCCGGCCCTTCTCCCCTTCATATACGGTTCAGCCATCCCCTTCCTTTGTCTTTGCCTACGTCAGGCATGCACGCGACTCATTATTGATCGGTTTCCAATTCCACTTGACTAGCGACAAACGTCCTTGACTGGCGCGGACACCGAGACGCATTAGCTTTGTAAATGAGGATCACAGGTGGTAAAGCTGTGAATGCGAGAGGTATGCCCATATAGGCAGTGTTTTCCTTTATTCTTGTTTTGATAAGCGTAAGTTAGATAAGCGGGAAAAGTTGTGAGGATATTCAGATACGACGAATGCGGTTGTCGAAATTTCGATAAGCAATGGTCAATAGTAGCGAAGTGTTAGTGGCGAAGTCGAGTCCAGAATTCGCGCTAAGGTTATATTTGTATTCATATCAACGACTTACCGTGAACGATTTTCATTTACACGTTGATGCAAATGCGCCAGTGCATTGTAAATCAAAAATTTGCATTGGCTGGTTCGATCGTCATGTTATGATCGGCCATTGAACGATTTTCAAATTTTGTTAAGTAGTATTTAAAAGGAGAACGAGTGTTCGCTTTATTATTATGATAAAGTGATACTTATATACAGAGAGATAAAATGTGTTTATAAGAAATTTGAAGACATCCATGAATATTTTATTTATGATTTTTCAGGCAAAAAATCTTGGGACTTTTCATTTTTATTTTACTGAAGAAAAAAAAATGAACGTTTTATGTAATAAAGATGATTGTTCAAAAAATAAAAAAAAAAAAAAAATAAAAAAAAAATAATTAACATTGATAAATGTCGTCATGGTATATGATAATTATGTGCTCAGAGTTATTCGTTTCTTTGTTTATTGTTTTCACGTTATATTACAACTCTATATTTATTTATATAACAGTCCTATTATGATGAATTAGAAACTCGGTGTTTTTGCTGTTTATAAAAAATAGTAAAATTACTTCATCTTTGTGGTTGAAACTTAATCGTGAGCCTACGGTTTTCGCTACGACATTATACTCGATTTCACTATGAAATATTAGTAAATCATTGGTAACTAATTTCTTCCTATGTACGCCAAATTTTCTTTAATAAAACAATTATGTATGGTCAATTTACGAATAATGTCGGGAAAAAAAAAACAAATAATATTTAGCTTAAGCTAAAATAAATTCATAAATATAAAAATGATGTGCCATCTTTTCATAATAATTTTATAAGATTAAAATTTGACTTTAACTCCACTGCAATCATTTTCCTGAGAAAGTCAATGAAAATGTTAACTATTTTATCAAATCCTTTAAAATCTTTTACCAATTTCACTTTACCTTGAGAGCAGGAATTCACTTTTCCATAATCCTTATTTTATCGATAATAATTCGTGTTTAATGAAATAGTATGTATAACAAAGTATACAAGGAAGTATGTCTGTTCTACTTAGGGAATAACATTGATTAACTTGTGCTTAAGTACAGGAAGTATTTCAAATGGAAAATCACTAGCTTGATGTTGAGAAGCTAATAAGAGTGTACGTTCTAACTTACGTAGTTGTACTTTTCTCTCTGTCTCTCTCTCTCTCTCTCTCTCTCTCTCTCTCTCTCTCTCTCTGTCTGTCTGTACTTGGAAAAACTATTGTTGCAAAATTTTACCGTTATTTGTAATACAAATAATTAAATATAATGATAACAGGAACACGAAGAATAATAATTTAATAATTAATAATTAATAATGGTAATAAGGGCATTGGTAATGGCATCTTTCGATCGTAACTTTCTTAAATATTATTAACATTATCATCCCAATCAATATTGTGTTCAAAGAAAATTACGCCATCCAATGGTTTGCTAGATTTTAATGTATTAAACTGACATTGGTAATTTAAATTCTGCATATTTTAAGAGGCATTAGAAGTCTAGCTTATTCTTCATTACTAAATACGATCGTTTTAATGAAAAAGAAAAAGAAAATTCTTAACAAAAATTTAAATAAACAGCTTAAAATTTATCTAATACATGATAGAAAAAGCATTTTTTTTATTTATGTATTTTATTTTTTCACTATTACATTACGTATACGTTGTATGAATTATTTATTCTATTGGCAAGTGAATGTCAAAATTGTTTAATTTGATACAACCTATAGATTTATTAGGAAGAAATTGAATTCTTAATGCTCATTTAATTCATTAATAACCACGTATGAGATGTTTAAATAATTTTTAATTTTGCAGACTTGACTTCTTACATTTATAAGCTTTGATTTCTAGTTCTTCTATTAGTAATACAAGTTATATTTGAATCGAAGTATTAAAGGTTTTTAGGCTCATATATGTATAATTAATAAGAGGCATTTGAAAAGCAATTGAAATAACTTTAAATTTATTTTTATTCTCTCTCTCTCTCTCTCTCTCTCTCTCTCTTTTATAGGAATATAATTTTTCTTCAATTCATTCCGTCATTTTCTGATCATCGAATAGACATTATGTCTTTTTGAATTTTCGAATTTGTTTAAGATTTTGTAAATAAAAGTTTTTTAAAATTTAAATAAAACATTCTGTCGAGTGTATACATCTATTTATACATCAAGTCAACAAGATATTTGAGAAAATGACCGAATCTCGAAAGTCTAATGGCTTATAAAATTTCAAGCTTGTGTAGTAATTACTAAAGAAATTGTAAGATGTCCAAATCAAATAATACGTAGCTTTAATTTATGCCTGACTAATTGATTGTGTGCTGCAGTCATTTTAGCTCGTTAATTATCTCCTTGCATCCGAGTTTAATATATGCATCTTTCTAAAAAATTGTAGTATTCAACGATACCGTTTAAATAGCGTACTTACTTATCGATATCACAGAACTATTTGAGAGTTTACTTTTTTTTTTTTTTTTTTTTTTTTTTTTTTTTTTTTGGAAATTCTCAAGAATAATCTCTCTATCTCAGTACAATTACTTAATTTAACATTATTCTTGTAATTATTGGGTAGTATCTTAATAGTATAGAAAAGGATAACTTTTTCAAACATTCAAGTAGATATTTTTGACAAAGAACTATTCAAAGCCGTGCATTATGTACAGTAAATGCATATTGTAATGTATTGATAATGCCAAGTACAGGTATGTCGATAATGTGAATTTCTCCGGATATTACTTATTAGTACGCATATTAAGCTGATGTACTATCAATTAATCCGTAACTTTCGTACAATGCTTGTCATGGAGATGTATGAGACAGGTAAACAACAAGCAGGCTTTTCATGTCCATTACGATGCGTCAACCATTTAACTTTAGTGTAAGGAAATTTACCAGCATGCGTGAAATGATGACAGATGACAGGTTGACGTAATGTATGTCACTGTCTTCGACGGGCGCGATAAATTTATCTTCCTTTTGTCTATATTTAAAATTTAACGAAAAGTATTGATAATGCGAATCAACATTCACTGTCTAGATTTTAACGGATGGAAAATATTGCTCGCTTATTTCTAATTAAACGCTCGGTTACACTTAAATTTATGAGAAGATTACATGCATTTGTTTTAATCGTAGCTTACATTCACAGATAATAAAATTAGCTAACTATTTTATTCAGGATAAATTCTTACGTTATATTAATGTACGATATTCGTGCATAATATATGGCAACGGTCAAGCGTACAACATTGTAAGATTATAATTATATGCGAAAAGGTGTATAATATTTTTTTACTCCGTTATGATTATGCATTTATTGTATTATTGTACGACATTTTTTTGTATATAAATATTGCCGTGTAAATATGTTGCGTAAATGGTCGATTTACAATGTTGAATTAATATTAGTATGAAGGTAAAACGCTGATCTTTGTTGACATAAAAAATGAAACCAAGTATTATGATGCAACATTATATACATAATTAGAAACTCTAAATGTTTTTAAAGCTTCGCCCGGCCGATAGAAAATGTAAATTTACGTACTTTAGGACAGTGGCATATAAATTATGATAATTCTGGTACGATTTTTCGATTATCTTCAAATTTTTATACAAAATACAATTATTTTTCGCGCAATTTGAAAGTCTGGATTTTAAAAAGACTTTTTAATGAAATCGAAATTTTTATGAATGTGTGGACCATATGATGTTTCATCGTATTCATTTGCGTGAAAAAAGCCACTCGATGTTATTCATCGGAATGATCATCGACTCGTTGCTTCTGTCGTGTAATAATTATGACTTTCGAAACGTCGTATGAGAAAGTTTCGTATTAAATATCATTGTCGCTCATTCGTAAACAACTCTATTTTCAAAGTAATAAAAAATTCAACGTGATAATGTCATCGTTCTAGTGTCCTAAAGTACGTATTCAAGAAGTTTAATAGCATCCAAATAATTTAGGCTGACGTACTGAAAATAGTCGATCGTTTCGATAGATCAGCCTTAGAAACGCGAGCCAAGTAATCTTCTCAAGATACTCGATGAGAACTACCTCGTAAATGCGAAGATCCATTACTCGATTTTGTTGGAAAGATATGTGCGCTTCGCGGATTTACCCGACTGTGGGCGTAAAACGGCTGTAATAGAGACGCCGGACATCATTCCTATAAATCTACTCGCTATCTTGCCTTTTCGTTTTTTCTACATTTTGCGGGCTCGTCAATAAGGATAAATATCATGTTATCAGTTATCGATCGTGAATCTCCGCTAGCAACGTCAAGCAAATTAGCTTCAATTGCCGGTCTCTCGCTTTAACAACGAGCATAAGCACTGCATACCGAGACTTTTACGCGCTCGATAATTATTATGCAATGGATTTTTTTATTCTCGTTGAGTTCGCGATATATTCTTGGACTATATATGCGTTTATCCTCTAATATTATGACACTCCTTAAACAATAAGATATTTTAAATGTCGTTCGTTGTGCAAATATTGAAAAGTTTAATCAACTTTTATGGATAGTTAAAGATTTTTTTGTTTTTACCGTCTCGATAATTCTCTTTCAATGTCGGATGTGCATTCCATTTCCATTATGTACATAAAGATTAAAAACGCCCCTCACCTTTTTTTATTATTATTATTTTTTTTATTTTTTTTTTTTGCAATAATCATAAAATTTCGAGTGCTTTTAACTTAGAAGTCCGTTCGTTGAACTGAACAAAAATATTTTCAACAAATCGAGGCATAACGCAGCTGTTCCCGTTACACTGTAAGCCAAATGCGGCCGCGCGAATCGCAGGTGATAATTTCCCATTAAACGCGAAAACCACATATCCGGCACCTGTTCGCCATTTTCTTTTATCGTACTCTGTTAAGTCAATATCATGGTTGCGCGTGTTTGCTTATCCTTCGGATAGTTTTCTTTTAAAATGAACGAGCAAATTAACTGGTAATTTAAAGCAACAGACGTGTCATATCGTGTCAACGATTGGCGATTTTCTTAACATCTGTTTTCTTTCTATAGCAATCAATTAAAAAATTACTCTATTCTTGCTATTATTGCCATTATTGCTGCGTCGTCGTCGTCGTCGTCGTCGTCGTCGTCGTCGTCGTAATTGTTGTTGTTAAATAAATAATAATATATATATAATTTTTATTACATTAAATTTAAATATTATGGATTCTTATAAATATTAATTCCGTTTAGAATGAAAAAAAAAAAAAAAAAAAAAAAAAAAAAAAAAAAATGGAAATATAAACGTACCCATCTTTTCTTAAGATATTTCTTCAGATTGTTCGCTTTATAAAAACGATTTTAATGTCTAAACCTTAAACATTTGAAACAAAAAATATATGCAATATTCCTCATTTTTTGTAAAAAAAAAAAAAAAAAAAAAAAAAAAAAAAAAACATATATATATATGATTTTTATCACAAAAAATATATTGTTAATAATTAATGTTATGTTTGATAAAAAGATAATTTTATTCGAAAAAACATATAAAAACTAAATGTATTTAATTGAAAGTTCAGTATTATTAGTGAAGCAGTAAGTATAAAATACAGTAATATAAAAAGGCAAAAAATTACAAAGTGATTTTAATCGTACAATTATCATTGAACATTTCTAACATTATTACCGAAGGTTATATTTACAAAATTTGCATCGCTCTCTGTATTTATAAACTTACCTATGTGAAATAAATAAGCATTTAGCGTTGACCATAGTTAGTGCCTTATTATAGTACGATTGGAGAATCATAAATTTAAAAAATAAACACTAAAAACCATTGAAAGCTGCTATTGATTTACACTAGGAGCATAATAAAATATACATTCATTGGAATGATCTATGAATTTACGAAGTCAGAGCTAAAGTAAGAATACTCACACTATGATCAACAAGAACTATTATTAAACTCTTGTTCTTATATTAGCGCTTATTTGCTTTATTGCGCTAAGGCAGTTTTATCTATTTGTACGCATTCACAGCTAATCGACTTTTGCACCAAGTGTAGAATATTTAAATAAGGTTATAATTAAAGCGATCAGCGTATTTTTATTTTCAATTTCAGAGCTCAGCAATAATTCTCAGAAGAGTCAGATCTTATATCTATATTTGTTAACGTGCAAACTTATTTTTTATTAAGACATATCTTGTTCTATTAATGCTTATCAATTTCCATTGTTATTATTTATAGTATCACTTAAGAGCATTAACTTCGTTAAGTAGATTCTACAATTGATGAACGATTTATCTCTTGAACGATAAATATTTTACAACGTAGTATCGTCGTTTTAAAGCAATGAAGCGCATTGAATTATTGAAATTCTTAGGTAAAACGGTCGCGATAGGTGTAATACATCGTGATAAACTTCGTGTCTTCTTGCGCAATATTTTCACCGAAAGCAATTGTATATTCCATCACATTGTAAAGCTAATATTCTACCTCGAGACCTAAACAAACATCCCCAAGATCTCACTTAAACGAGAAATACATAAAGATTGAAGCGAGCGTGTTTATATTTTCGACGTGTGTGCCAATCGCCTCCAACGCCTGAAAAGAGTAACGGATTCTGCTTCTTAAACATTACATAAGAGGGATAACGCGCGCATCTCGGGTAATGCACGTGAGGAGACGGGCGCTCGGGTGAGTGCGTGGGCGGTACGAATTAGCGGAAATTAAGACATAATCAAAAGTAATTATTCAGAGGGGCCGCTTGGTCGCCTCTACCGCCGTTTAGTAGTGCTTTGTTGCGCTCGTAAGTCGCATCGTCTTCATTTCGCTGCCATCCGCGAGTCGATGCTCGGCAACGCTTCACGGCAATGCTCTCAGGTCATGTAAATTCTTGAATTTTCCGAAGCTGAGGATATTCGATCGGGGTGTTTCGATTGCGCCTGTCTGCTTTAACGTTGCAACTGCTCGTCACGGATGTTGTGCCTTACGCTACGGTAGGAAAGTAATTTGTGTACTCCTGTAATAAATTGGCTTTTTGTTTTTAGCTTTCTTGCGAAAAGTCGTTGATTAATTACTCTTCTTCTCTCTCGGTCGTATCTGTAATTTAAGAGTAAATATTTCGTTTTATTGTAAGGGCATGGAATTTTTTTTAACAATCAGTTCCCATTTGAAGGAACCCCAATTGAACAAGAATGTAAAGGTTTTAAGTTATTATCACTTTCTGGATTAAATTTTTACATTCTTTTTAAATATCCAATTTCGAGCTCATCAAGTCGCAATCTTTGCTTTTAATTTTTTTCTTTTCTCTTTTCTTCAAAAATCTCCATCGGTCATTAATTTTTCTCGAATTTACAGTGGAAAAAAATCTGTATACACCTCGTATTTCATGCATTTCTTACTATGTCGTTATTGCATGAACTTGCAAATTATTCTAATAAATTGTTTTATAAGCTAATGTTATTGAACCCAAGCACAAGCAATGTCTGTTTTATTATTTAATCTCGGTGAGTAATTTGTATAGTTTAATAACTTCCGCTTTGTTCTGTAATTCTATTAAATAACCGATTTAAAGAAGAAAAAAAAGGAAAGAATGCTTTTTATTATCAAGCAATTGGCTTAAAAAATTGCTACTTCAAACTGATAAAGACATAATGGCGCTACTAATTATCATCGCATTAACTTTTAAAAACTGATCGAAAACTATACAATCGGGCAATAATAAAATAATGTCTGTAATGAATTAATGAGCTTTGAATGACGTATAATTAGCATTGAATAAAATCAATTCGCGGAGGCACATGTGATTATATTATTGAATATACTGCATATGCTCAATACAATGTATTATTGATAAGTTTGATATTCAATTTTCAAATTTTCTCGCAATCATCATTATTAAATAGCAATTATGCAAAAGCGGTTGAACGAATATTGCTTGTATCATTAACTCAAATTTTACGATCAATTTTGCACTTGAAGCTACATCGTATATCTCGCATTTTGTCATTTAATTTAGTACAATAAATATCTATTTCCACATTGAATAAAACGTAGTTAGGACATTGTATGTCAGTTTAAACTTTATATTAATTGTACACAACTTTTGTTTAAACATATAAATTGATGATAGTAATGTCAACAGCTCAGAAAATGTTCTGAACCGAAGCATCAATATAAAACTAAAAAATCTTCAAGCTTGTTTACATTTCAAGTACACGATTTGTTATCGTTTATATTATAGTTTATAATTAATATAAAGTTTATTTTAGTATGGTTGTTATAGTTTGTTGTTGTAATATATTGATTTCCATCGATTAAAAATAATTAATTTAAGAAAAGATAGAAAAGAAATATTAAATACAACATTTATAAATAAGTACGATTACGTAGATTAGAATTTTTAATTTCTTCTTTTCATTATAACAAACATTATTGCAATCATGCAAATTCATCCATTTTTTGTTTATGTTCATTTGTTTTTCTCATTAAAAAAAAAAAAAAAAAAAAAAAAAAACCAAACAAAACATAAGAAAACTTACCTATATATTAGAATTTGTATATCATCATCATGAAATAGTATTCCCAATATGCAAAAGCGAATAAATAAACTACTGTGCAACACTTAAAAAGAAAAAAAACTATCGATACGATTGTTCAAACTGACACTATTTTGTTACCACGTAAACTCAAAAGTCCGGCGACGAGACTTTCGAGCAAAACAGTCGACTTTTGAATATTTTACATTTCTTGATGACTAAAAAGAAAGCAAATACATGCCATTATGTTTGGCATTTAAATGAAATTTTTTCGATTATAAATATAAATATTTGCTTTAACATGAGCTTCCGACACAATATAACCTCTATTATACCCTATTCTTGTCTATATCTTAATGAGTGAGTATTAACCTCAATTAAAATGAAAATCAGCTTCTTCTCGAATAAATGCGCGATTCAATTTATTTGAAACACGTTTTCGCAGAGTTCTTCTTACTCGGACCGAAATCACTTGAGCCGATCGCGTTAATTATTTCCAGGTTTATAAAATTGTTGCAAGTATAAAAACAAAAATAAAAAAATTTCAACGATTGCCGATAATCTAGCTCTTTTAACGATTTGATTAAGTAACCAAGAATTAATTAGGACTTGCTGAATTAAGACTTTAAATTTATATTGATACAATATTAAACGCTTTTAAACTGGACGAAAAAGCGGTTTCATCAAATACCTTAAAATTCATTACAGTCCGTGCATCTGAAGAAAAATTCAAATTATAATAAAAAATTATTTCATATGTATTTATTAACAGATTATGATATGATAAATTATTTTATCCATTCCATTCTGTTTAGCTTAATTAGCGCTTCCCTGCTTTCAGCCATAAATCCCCATTCTTATTATAACGATGATTTGAAATCACACTCGTTCCAACGAATGAGCGACTGATTTGCAACCGAAGCGAGGGATGATAAAAAGGTCTCTTCACTAGTCACGAGCTTTACGCTGTATCCCATAATAAACGCGAGAAAAGCTTTAAGCTCCCGGCGTAAAATAAGACGATTTGAGCACCTTCGGGTCATAAAAATGTCTCGCCCACGATCGTCCGACTCGCATTACATGATTTCCTTCAATGGCTGTTGCAGAACGCAGGCGAGAGCAGAATACCGTTGCCTCGGACGGTAAGGCCCTCGCTACTACCAAAGCTCCGGGCCCACGGAACTAGCAAGATAAGCGTCGGACCCATCGGTAGTCATCGACGATCGCCCGTCTACTGCGGGAATCACAAGCAATTCGGCAGCGGGACAACCGAGCAGACCAAGTCCCGGAGTCTGCTGACCCCTGATAAGGACGAAGGTGAGAGAGACAATGGCGATGAGTCTTGTGTGAAAACCTTTAGTCGGTACTCGGCAATTAAGAAGCTACGCGCAGTGCTCGAGTACTTTCGTGTTTGATTGGCTCGATTTACTCGGTGCGACTGTGTGCAATGACACTTTACTGGAAATGATGCTGATAATTGATTTTGGGTATAGGCGAGTCAGGCCCCTTGCTGTCGGTCGTTTAGATTTCATTGTTACGGTTTGCATATAACATATTAACGTTTATCATTGATTGACCCGTTTTCACTTATGTGCTGTGTTTATAAATTTGCGAGAATTTTTCGTAAAAGTTCGAATTGCAACTTCGAATAAAGAATTTATAGCCAGCTAAACTGTATATCAATGAGACACTTAATATTGAATGTGAATTTTATTTTATTATTGAATAAACTTTACGTAAGAATGTTTTGTCAAGTAAAAATATGTTGCATCCGTCGTTATGTTAAACAAAAATAATAATAGACATATATTTGTTATGCAAAAGTATTCTATTCATTTGCTTTCAAGATAAATATTCTAATGGAAACATTTGTATTTGCTAATAATTGAAATGGTAAACTATGCGTATGTCTTTCATTATTTTACTTAATTTTTTTTTCAACAAGTCACGAAACTTTGCGTGTTTTCAAACTCTTTTTATTGTTTTATTTTTTTAATATTAGCACATTTTTCTTATCGTTTCATTTCACTAATGCCGTAACGGTATTCTACAAGTTTATACAGTTGAAAAAATAATGGTCATTTCAAAAGAAAACATTTGTTATAGTAATGAAGAATTTAAACGCTGCATTACACAATATTAGAATACATCGCAAATATCATTGATACTCGTGCTACATTAGATTGTAATCGTTACATGTTTAATAAAAGCGTAATTGAGTTATAAATAAGAATGGAGACAAGATGCTTTAAAAATATATTTTACCTTCCAGTCATACCTTGATGAACAAATACATGATATTTAGGAATATGTTTTGTATGAAATCAAACGGTTTTATGTAAAAAAATTTATTGTTTAATGGAGGTTAGAGTTATATAACAAAAAAAGTAATAAACATTAAGATAAGTAAAATGATCGGCTGAGCGTTTTGAAAAGGGGAAAATTGTTACTGTGTAGTGAACGGCTGTGAGACGAGAGAAATATTTTAACCAACGCCTTCAGTAAGTTTCTTTTAAGATAGAGGATGTGTTGTGCTGAGGTTAGTGGCGAAGAAAACGGAGAGAGCGAGATAGAATGAAAGACAGGGAACACATTGTTGAGGTTGATCTCTTAGCCTACGGTTGCGGTGTCAACGATCCAGGATGCTTGCGTCCGGCACCAATGGCTCTTCGTTTAACTGGGATCATGAATATTTTAGTGACAACGCGACTTTCTTTTCTCTCTCTCTCTCTCTCTCTCTCTCTCTCTCTCTCTCTCACTCACTCACTCACACTCTGGTTGCTCATGATACGAGTTATACGTAATGCAAGGAGAGCAGTTTTAGATATCACAGACTGTATGGTGTGAAGAAGCCATAAATGCTGAGAATAAAGAAACAACAAACATACATCTGAAATACAAATAGTTTATCGAAATAATTATACTTATAAAATAATGAAAAATTATCGAAATTGCCGATGTGTTTTAAATACGAGATATTGCAGATAATGCATATAATTAAAATTTTTTTAAAAAATATTTCATGCATCTTCAATGTAATTATTTAAAAAATTAATTACGACAAATACATAATTCTTATAAATTATCAATATTTATAATTTACGACTTAAGATTGAATAACAAAATGAATTATATAGACTTTTGTCTTTCATGAAGAGTCCTTTTCTTTTTCTTTTTTTTTATAAACATAACTATAAAAATAGAAACTTATATTAATCATTCTTGCAAACATTTTTATTTATTTTAATTAGACACCTTTTCAGTTTTTTAATGTTGATTGCTTTTAATTACGAGTTTTATAAAACAGCGAAATCAATAAAAAAAAATTCTCAATGTTTTCAAGCAATAAACAATGATAATCTTTATTTAATAAATATATTTCTTATAAATAGTTAATAAAAATAGTTATTAGCTAATGTTCAATTTTTTGCTTTTAAAATAAAATCATTCTCAGTTCCGTTAGTTTTTAATAATTAAAAATAATACTACCATCAATAATTAATATGCATATCTATTTTTTAATTTATTATTCGTATATAATTGTTCATTGCCAACTTATTTCAGACAATCTTTTAGATAAAAATTATTCTATTTCGTCAATATGGAATACAACAGCGGAAAACAAGGATGCGGACCACCTCATGCGTTTAAATGAAGAAAAACTTGGAATTCTTCGGTTAGTCTTATATTGTATTATTTCACTGCTTGATTCATTTTATTAGATCCTTGCATTTATTTTCTTACATAAGACAATGGAGTTACTACTTATGTATTTTTAAAATTCACTATCAATTGCGTATGATTTGATGAGATATTGCAAATTCAATGTCAAACTGTTTTTAGTTACGAATCAATTTACACAAACTTTGGCTTTTTAATTATGTATAACAACAAAAATTGACTAAGATCTGATGCTTAAAAAATCATTCATACAAGTGTATTTTTTTTATAAAATTTTTTCAAGACATTCTTTATTAAAATCATTTATATTAAATGGGAAAGAACTATAAATATTTATTTAATAATTATTTCATTTAGGTATTTTACATCAAAACGTGTCAATGTTTTAATTTAATATAATCTCATTCATATTTATCAATTAAATCTCATAAATCGTTACGGGCATTTGATAAATGCTGAGCATTTCGTGTCCTTTCAAAACCTGTACTCTCACATTTGTAACATCCAATACGTAAAATTCGTACATGAAAAACGTTTCTTCCATTAAATTATATTTAAATGTTATTCTCATTACCCGAAAGATAATGCTTGCCGATAATCCATGGATAAGTTTCTCGGTATCCATTAGGTCATGTGCACAAACCTTTTATTTCGCGGACAGTTTGATCGGCATTTCAACTCGAAGCTTACATTATTCAAACATAAATACAACTAGTGAATTTACATGAAATTCTTAAAAATGTTACTAGTGTACTAAATTTTCTTACCAATCAATTTCAGCTCGCAGGAGGACCTCGTGAATTTTACGTGCATCAAGAAAAAGAAGCAGCAACAGCAGGAGGAGCAGGTCGATGCTTGTCCGAATAACGACAAGGGCCCCGTTCTCGGTGGTATCGGCAACGACTACGCTATCGATTCTCCGGTAGGGACGACGCCGCACTACTTGATGCTGACCAAGCAAAACTCGTTCGAGCACGATGAGAGCTTAGGCATCCTCACGCCCGATCAGATGACCGACTTCACGGTGGCCCTCGAGTCCTCGAGAACGCCTTCCTGCGAGAATCTTTCGGGTCACGCTAATTCAGGTGAGAGCGAATTAGCTGTGCTTCTCGAATAGATTTCGTATGGGTCACGCCGACTATTTGCCTTTAAATTTTCTCCTACGGTTTTATAATGAACATCCACCGCAACACGATGAATCATTTTGCACTTTGATTGGCGAATAAAAGTCATTGATTTAGTTTACGCTGCAACTAGATGTCTTATCTGCATAAATATGTATTCGATAGGGAAGAGTCGTTCAGTTAGTTTGAACTTATTGCTTTTTTCTTTTTCTTTTTAACGTTATTTAATAATAAACGTATAACAAGATGAAAAAGTAATGTGAATTTTATATTATACAAACAATTCATAATAAATTATTGGATAAATAAGAATCATTTTTATTATGAATTTATGATTGTAGCATGATAACGTGAAAATGTTGTCTAAGTTGTATTTTAAACAGGTGAAATTGGTAGTAATAATTTTATAAATGACGATATTGAAATTAATAAGAGAGAGAGAGAGAGAGAGAGAGAGAGAGAGAGAGAGAGAAAGAAGGAATGAAGAAAAAAAGCAACAAAGACATGTATCATAATATATTCTATACTATGTAGTATAAAAAAATTAATAAAATCATTAAATTAAATTAATAAAATTAATTGATAAAATAATATAAAACCGATACCTTTTTTGTATAAATTCAATGCAATAACTGATTACTTATCACTTACAGTATTTTGGACTTTGTGACATTGACAATCCAACGTGTATGGGTATTCGAAACATTAACAAAACAAATATGTTTTTCTGAAAAAATACAAATTTCTACTACAGTTATTTTGGAATGAATCACGTTTTGAAAACTTGAAAACTTTTTTGACAAAACTTGTATCAATATCACTACGATATTTAGTATGTAAAATTCCTTATAAAAATAATAAAATTTTAATGCCGCATTTGTCAGTTTATTAAATAATATGATTATGAGGCGAAAAAAAAAATCATCAAAGTATGGTATGTTGCATTGACAATTCAGGAAGAAAGAGCGCGTACGCGGATAAAGAAAGAAATACGGCATATCGAGTAGCTGAACATTTCTGGGTTTTTCTGGGTTTGTCGTTTAACTCAGTTCATTAGCGTAAATGCAGAAAAATATATAAGTTCCAATATCATTCAAGGACATTATTTTATAGATTCATATTGCTTTATCGTACAGTAACGATATAATAACAAGTATTTTTAATGGATACGATGTTTGAATTATTTATCACAAGAGAATAGTCATATTATGATGGAATTGCAAATGAATTAGTGCAGAGATAATTAATAATGGTAAATTTTATGTCAAAGTAATGAATATTTTTTAAAAATTCATCTATTAATATTTACAGCCATCTCGACTGGATGATTTAACGTAACGAAATCAATAATTTTGAATGAAATTTCAAGTTTAATTTTCAAGCTTAGTTTGAATTACAATTATAATGCGAAAAACTCATAGAGGTGAAAGTTCGTATAAAAGAAAATATTATGTAAATTATGTAAGATCGTAGCCTGTAGCCCATTTATACCCCGTTCCCTTTTTCCATAACCCTTCAAAATTTTATAATATTTGTCTATTAATCTTCATTCCAGACAAGTTTCTATTTGGCAAAAGCAGTGCTGTAGTTACCGCTGCGGCACGTCATTTTGACATCGCCGCCCGAGTGCCGTCGATCGAGGCATTCATACTGTCAAATGACCGGAGTCCCTCGATCGAGGAACTGCCCCTGGATCCGAAGCCAAAAGTTGTCGTCGACGGGGACATAAATGTACTTCAATCGGCAGCACTTTGCGCTGGTATAAAAAAAAAACAAAACAAACAAACAAACAAACAAACAAACAAACAAAACAAAACAAAACAAACAAAAAAAAACAAAACAAACAAACAAACAAAAAACACTTCACGTTAATAAATAATGGGAAAAAAAAGAAGAAGAAGAAAGAAGGAAAACACGAAAACAAAGATTTTTTAAAAATTGTTATTATGTCTTAAATCCCATGAACCGTAACACTCTAACAACTTCTCAGCAAGTTACGTAATTCATATGCTCAATATAAAATAATACGGAAATCAATAAATATATTATTTATGAGATACTCGCTGATCTCATAGATTTGAATAATCGTAAGATTCTTTTATATATTCCCAAGTTAGACCAGCTTATGCCCTAATTTATCGGAAAATATTCGAGAAAGCTAAAATGGCATAAACACGTCATTGTTTATGGCAATAACTTATCACGAGATTATCGATGATGAACGATCCGTCCATAACCTTTGTTCGCCCCCCCCCCTTCTCGTGTCGTCCCCTCCCTACTACCGTACTACCACCGCCACCACCACCACTACCACCACCACCACCACCATCATCACCGCCGCCACCACCACCATCAGCCCGTCTACTCGAACTATCGTACGCACTCTCACTCACTCTCTCACGCAATCTGTTTACGTTAACTCGCTCCTCCCTTCGCATCATCATGTCGCCAAATCAAAACACCTCTACACCAATAAATACGTCATGACCGATACCCAAGATTTTGCCAAAACAGAGGAGGTCGCGCCAAGGTTAGAGAAACAGTCATCAGACACGGTCGTGCTGTTAAAGCCAGCAGCCGTCGACTCGCCGTCGGAGACGAGCGAGCACACGAGCGAGCAGACGCGTTGTGGCGGCGCTGGGGGCATCGGAGGCGTCGGGGGAGTCAGCGTCAGCGGTGTTAGCCACATCTTGCCGGCGAGTTTCATAACATCCGTGACGAGCATCACGAGCCTCGAGGCCGGCTATCAGGGAGATGGGGAGAACTCGCGGCCCGCCAGCCGAGGACCCGAGCCCCTTTCCGTCGCCTCGGCCGCCAATCTCATCGTCAACGCCGCTTGCAAGTTAGTTCCTTGTCAAATAATCCTTTGGCCATTGTTGCATTGAATATATCGAGTTAACGCGCGAAATGGCGAGAGACTGACTGTTCGATATTTCAATATTTATCGAATGGTTGGATTGTTGGTAAGGAGAGGAAAAATGGGACAGCCGATTCTACTTATTCGTATATCATTATCATACGTGGCGTGGTAAAAAGTCATTTACATTATGTATCGTTAAAATACATTTGCTTCGGGAAAACTCGACGATTAACATAAAGTTTGATATAATGTGAAGTGCTTATGAGTGGGAAGGGAGGGGGTGGGGGGAGGATACTAAAAATTCTGATTTATCTAGTCGATCTATTGATTTATTTAATGGTACAAAGATGTCTACGAGAGCCCTTGAAAATGATGAAAAATGCAATTTTATCATATAATATAATATATGTGAGCCACGTACACGTCACATTTGTCCTAATACACTCGTAAAGGAATCAATTTTATTTCGTGTATTTTATATTTATGCGGAATGAATAGTACATAATATATTATAACTGAACAACGCCGAAAATTTTACAAATAATTCTGTTTTTCGTGTTTTTATTTTCATTTAATTTAATTCGATATAATTTTCTCTCTACTAAAGGCTACTAACTAACATTGACTAAGTACACTTTATAATCATAATATTATCGAAGGGACAAAAAATTTAATTATTATTAAAAAGATTATTATATAAAACAAGTAATAATTATCAATTATTAGTAAGCAATTAAATCAGTTTGTTCTAATGGCTTCTAATGCTTCTAAGGCCACTATCAATGTTCAAAGAAACTTTATTCTTTGAAATTGGTGAAGGGGTGAACTGTGCGGGCATTACACTAGCAATGAGACAGCAAGACGAAATTCAAATAATATAACGGCATTGCAGACAAGACCCAATGACGGATTCCGACTTCTTCACGGAAAGCGACGTTGACGCACACGAGGAGATCGTGCGAGGCGACCGCCGTGCCCAGGTGATCGACGGCACGCTTTTCTGCGCACCCAACGAACGCCGCTGTCCGAGCTTCGAGCCCTGCGAGGAGATGGACTCATCCGGCATCTATTCGGACCTGGACAAGCGCCAGGACAGCGTCGGCGCGGACGGCGAGGGCTACGGCGACGGGGACCATACGACCGACACCGGGGACACCGAGGTCTCCATGAGGAGCCAGCTCTCGCCCCAAGACCGGAAGCCCGTCACTGCTCTAGTAACTAAGAATATGCTGGTGAGTTTCCAACCCCTGGTGCTTTAACTAAATGCAAGCGCGCGACTGCGACCCGCTAGGACCTGCAGCATGCCTTGCTAGGAAGCGTCTCGTTGCTACGGCTTATCTGGAATAATAATAATAATAATAATAATAATAAAGATTCAACGATTCATATGAATTTGTAATAGAAAGCCATTGTAATACTATATCTCGGATTTTAATGAACCGTCGTGAATTTTTTCTCTCTTTTCTCTCTTTTGTTCCTTACAATCAATACATCTTTTGAAAATAACGTCGATTCATTGTATTGCGTGTGAATATTGATATATATATATATATATATATATATATATATAATCTTATAACGAACCGTTTAAGCGAAATTATAGCAATTGAAAAACGGGGAAAAAAACTACATTTATTCAAAAGTACGAGTATTCTGAATTTCGGTTGTGCCCTAAGTTATACAAATAATTACTATAATAATTCTTCATTCATTGAAGTTTAAAAATTGTAAATTGTTCGATTTTATTGTTTTTATAAATGTATTAATTGCTTCGCTAATAATTGAAATTCGTTAAAGATATACTTAATCTGACACATAAATGCAATTGGACTTCACGAATGTATTCTTGTATTACTTTATAATCTCGATGGCACGTATCGTGCGGTCATAAGCTTTGACCTTTCCATTTAAACCGCGTGTGCGTGATTTTAGTACCGAAGAAGTTCAGCATTTGCTCGATTAAACTATCAATGCCATAATCATAAAAACTGCGAAATATTTTCTCAACAATAATGTTTTATTATTATAATAAATATTTTTACAGACTCCACAAGATATATTCCACGAATCAAAGGAATCGACCTCTCCTTTGTCACCTGCTGAAGTAACTGTGATCAAGTGCCAAAATAACGAGCAGACTAAATCCAAATCTAACAATATTAGTAACAAGGAAAACTCGGCACCCCTCAAAAAGTACAAAATGCCAAAGAGAAATGTCATCTCAAAAATCAAGACTATGATCGAGTCTAATCAGAATATTGGTTAGAAAAATATTTATGTTTAAATAAAACTATATATCTCATTATGGTAATAATATATGTATTATTCGGGTTTAGTTTATTATAAGAAAGATTGTTTCGATAATACATACGAGTGAATGCAAATTTTATTTTTACAATAAAATGCTTTACATTGTAAAGCCACGCTTTTCAATTCTATTCTTTTAATAATAAGTGAAAACAACTTTTTATAGATTTAATATTTCATTTGAAATGTTACAAAATATATCAAAATGGCTGCGCTAGTAGTATTTTCATATTATACAAATAAAATGTAAAATAACCTAATATTATAACTTGCGTTAAAGGGATTTCATGTAAAATTGTGAGGAAAACGATCAATAATTTGTAATTGTCAGAAATAATGTTTTAAGTAATACATTTAGGTTGGAAATTAAAAAATCGCTAGATAAATAATTCGATACAATTCATTAGATAATGTAAGAATAATTACATCACACTAATTATGATAGGCAAGGTTAATATGTATTGTGCCACGAAATACCTTTACATACATTGCAAATACAAAAAAGGAAATTAAACGCGAAAAAATTAGGACATGACCTAATACTCTAATAAAAATTAGAACAAAATACATAATACAGAGGTAATGAATTTGTATTTTTCCAATTCAGTTAAATCATATTACTACTATTGATTACAACATTGATAATAACATTACAGCAAACAAATACATAATTGTTTAATATTTAATTAATTAACATCATTATTTTTAGACGTTGAAAATAATATTATTGTTGGTTGAAAGCTATTATTTTAATCCTCATTTAATGAAAACTTGCATTATTATATATAAAGTATACTTTTCTTCTTATTTTAACGTAATATAGCAATAAATAAGATTTTATGTATTAACTGATAATTACTGCATCTTCCACAGCCTGTGCATTTAAATATATATATATATATATATATATATAACGAGTAAATATTTAATTTATATTATCAAGTACGATAGTTTTATTAATTAGTATATAGACGCTCTTTATGTTTTACACTTCTTTGTGAATTTAGCGATCTATATGAAGCATAAATCTATCAACTAAAAGTAAAACTAAATTAGTAGTGAACTGATTTTTCCACAGAATTCAAAGTAAATATTATTAAAAAATATGATTTATGCAAAGTTACTATCTTGTAATCGTATTTGATTGAGTAATTACATTAAACATTATTAAAACGTTTTGAAATTATAATATTATTAAATTATTGAAATGAGGAGAAGAAAATTTCCCGTTACAATAATAATAATGTGCATCATTAAATTATTAATTAAAATAAATTTGTTTATAAAAATTATGAAAATCTTTTATAAAAATTAAAATGACTGATGTTTAAGCTTGATTTTTTGTTTATTATTTGTTTTTAAATGAACAGTAGCGAAGGACGAACCTGAAAATGAACTGAGGAGGCCTCAAAGACCGCAAAGGAAAAATGGACGATGGGAGGCGGTAATGAACAAAATCGAAGCTGGCAAGCAACGCGGCAGATCCTTAAAGAAGGAAGTTAAGTCGCGCGTTCTGCATGGTTTGGGTACATCCACTAGTTCCACGGCTTCGACATCGTCAACAAGGCGACCCGCTGATGATGCCAATACTAATACCAACAATAAAGATAAACGGTAAATATCCTTTCCTTAAGTTTCTTATTTAATATTTCTCCTGGCAATCTATAAATTTTATATAATTGTTAATATTAATATTTAATTGAATAATTGGTTACTCTTAATTATCAATAAAACTTATATAAATATACGCACACAAACATAGGCACCCTATAAAATTGATTTGCTGTTAATGCAAAATTGTACGAATTCGGAATATGAATAGTAATTCACTTTTTGGTTTAAATGATACATTTGTTGCGCTGTCGATAAAACAGTTTTATGATTGTAAGGTGTCTAGATTAATATGTAAATTAAATTTGATATCGGATTCACACCCACCCTACACTATCCATATTGAAACTAATACAAATTAATATAACGATAATGAAGTGTAAATTAAATAATAATAATTATAATAACATTAGACTGTGAATCATTTGAAAATTCATTCAATGTTTATTGAATTAATTTTGGGAGGCCTTAATTAAAACTAAAAACTAATTTACTCGAGGAAGTAAAAAAATTCAATCTATCATTATATCGTACATGAGGTATTTATTAATTGATATTCATTTTTCTTAGACTTCTAATACATCTCGATAATGACATTATGAAAATTACAAAATTATTCATAAAAATACCATTCGTTTTAAGAAATAATTCTATAAATAGTAAAAGATCATTAAGATTATGGTGACAATCAGTTTAATAGTTTTATTAAGTCGATATTTTGATATGTAATATATTTAATTGAGTATTTATTATTGTTAATCGCCTAAGATTTTTCTGTTTTGTTAATCCGAATTTTTACTATAGGTCTTGTAATATTTCATATCACAAGTAAGAACTCGTAATAGCAAATTCACTATAATCACAAAAATGGCAATAACTGCTTTGAAGTTGAGTTTAAAAAATGTTGAAAACACTATCCTTCTCTTATAAATACGTCTAAAGAGCAAAATGTTTTATAGACTTTAATCAAGTTTTTATATTCAATTTTTCGTCTATAGAACCTAAAAGATTGGCTAACATTTTCATATTGCATTGGCGGCACAATGCAGGCTAATGAAATAAAACCAGGTTGCATAATAATTCAAGTTACTTTTGACATTATATATTAGGCTCACATTGCTCACCATTCGTTAACAATACCAAACGTAAAACAAAGTAGTGAAGAAAAAATAATAAATTTCAGGAGCACGTGAAAAAGCCTACTATGCAAGACAAACTTTTGAAATTATTCGACCTGTGTAAAGCATTAAAATTCAATTAGCTGAAATTCTGTTCTAGGCGACCTCGAGGCCGCATGGAAGCGAATTCACCGAACCAGGAAACGGCCAGGAGCTCAGTGCGAAGTTCGGCGAGCGATTTGAGCAGTGCCCACAGCAAGGAGGTCCAAAGTACGTATACTAATTATCTTACCGTCCTTGCAAAAAGGTTTGTTACTTCGATTTAAGGGCAAAAGGAAAGAATTCTGATGTTATGACGTAGGCTGCGTTATGGATCGTAGTTTCCAAAGTACGAACAAAAGGATATTGGAATTACGATCGGTAGGTACACAGGTAGGCTGTCTGGTGAAGGGTTGGGGGAGAGAGGGATCGTGGCAGCACAGCTGCTCTGTGTTTTATGTGACCGGCGATGAGTTGGGTGAGAGAGAGAGAGAGGGAGGGGGGGGGGGGGGGGGGGGGAGATAATGAAAAAGCAATAATAACTCATGCTAAGAAGATCCTTTGTTTATTTGTTTCTCGTGTGCTTAGAATCCGAATGAGCCGCCGGCGTGTACCGTTAATCTGATCGTCGGCATGTCTGCGCCTTATTCTCGATCTTTTCTATTTGCCCTCTCACTCTCTCTCTCACTTGCTCACTAAAGGCACTCCAGAGCTACGGGCTTCAGAAGGCTCATCCATGCGCGCGCGTGTACGTGCGTATACGCGATACGAAGCAAGCGCAAGTGCACGTACGACTTAGTGTAGCGGACACTTGTATATGCATAAGCTGAGCGTCGGCCACATTGAACTTGGTTATCGTAGCTGCGTATTGCATGAGATTTAGTACAATTTATGCGTGAAACCAATTAAATTATTGTTTCGCTTTCATTCCACGTTATAATTTTCTGACATTATAATAGATAAGTTTTACTATTTATCAATGGCCATCGTAACCGCTTTGTCCTATGTAACCACTCATTTATAATGAGTGTTCAACCAAACGTGAATATGTTCGGTTGATATGCTTTTAATTAATAATTCATTTTGAACGTGCGTGCACAGTAACGGCACGTCTTTGATTTTTAAATTTAATATTTAGCACATAATTTCATTGTGCTAAAAATAAAAATAATTTTGAGATTTATAATTATTTGTTTAAAATTACTTATGTTTAGGTCTATTTACTTAAATCATAACCATTAATCTTGTCTCCAATGTCTGTCTTTGTACCGGTGGCAGAGTATACAATTTTGTCCCCATTGCTATTCATCAAACGTGTTTTAAAAAATTTTGGTTATTTGAAAAATTGACCTATTCTGAAGTATTACATGAAAATTTATACTTAATTCGTATTTAGTTCAATATAATGCATATATGTAAATAAATTGCTTAACTAAATGTATGAAACCTCATTGATTAGTTTTTCAAACATTAAGAATTAAATAATTATCTTAACAATGCCTTGAAATACTCAATAAGACATAATTTTGAAGTCAATGTATATATCGAATATATTCCTTATTATTACATAAATTTTTACGATAATCCTAAACAATACATATTTTATATACTATAATACGAAAGAAACAGTGAATTTTAGAGTTTTATGAAAATAAAGTTCAATGTTGTCCATATCATATACTAATAATATTATCAAAATTATTCAGAATATCTTACGACTTTGCATATTAAAAAAAAAATATATTCTCCATTGCATTGAAATCCTAAAATAAATTAATGTACCGAATTAGCAATTATTATTCATTTTAGTCGTCAAATTATTGCCTATCCGTAATGTGATGTAAAAAAAGAAAAATTATATCTTTGAATAATCGATCTTCGTGTTGACCTTTTCGTGATCATTTAACAAACACACGCGCATACATCACAGCGACTCCATTTGAAAATTCTTGCAGCGATTCGCCGTTCTTCAGTTTCACATTACATGTATAGTAGCACACATGCACGCACACACGCACGCACGCACGCACGCATGCACACACACACACCTTTGTAGCTCCCTAACGATCCCTTTTATTCAGACTGGCCCCTTCTCTCCCCATCGCACACGTATGCATGCGGGCGCGCGCCAAACATGCATGAACACATACGACGCACGTTTATGCACATAAACAGAAAGGCTGAAGGGGGCGGGAGGGAAGAGAGTCTCCTCTATTGCTCGGTAAATTGCATGCCAGCAAAGAGCGGAAATCATTCTCTTTCCTCTCTATCTTTCTATCTAGATCTCTTGCTCCTTCACTCATTCGTGCAGGCAAATGTAATTCTCGGTGCATAGTCAGGCTTGATCGTATATGTCCTCCAGTTACGGGACGGACAAACCAGCGGGCGCAGAACATTTGCGCACCGAGAATAACCTAGAAGGTCTATCCTCTGAGGAGGACAATGGACTGCGAGTCGCTGATATCGGCGAAATCAGGGGGTTGGTACGGGGGGGGGGGCGAAAGAAAAAGGGAGAAATCAAAAGAAGATCGAGGACGTTTACATAAGACCGCGGGAAGAGGAACCCGGAGAACGAGGTCGTCATCGCACATCGCACACATGCTCGCATATACATTAGTTTCGTCTCTACTTTTTCTCTTCCTCTACTTCATCATCATCTTCTTCTTCATCTTCTTCCTCCCGGTCGTCCTCCTCTCCACACATAGTGTGCACACATTCGCACGGGTCAACGGCATCTTGGCGAAGACGAAGACAACGACGCGACCGCCACCGCCACCGCCACCGCCACCGCCACCGCTACCGCCGCCGCCGCGGCCGCTGCCGCTGCCGCTGCACCGGGACGGTTTATTTCCGACGTCGCCTTTTTCACGCGCGTACCGAGTCGAGGCGCTAGTCAGCCGCGTCGCGCAGATGCGCAAACACGCGTTATACGCGAGTGCCTATTTAATGAAAATCCTGAATAGATAATAAATTGACGATGAGCTCGCGAGCAGAAATCATCGCCCAGCGAGAGATTCGTAGCAGCAGCAGCAGCAGCAGAGGCAGCAGATGTAGCAGAGGCAGCAGTAGCAGTAGCAAGAGCAGCAGCAGCTGTGCTGCCTTGAACACGTCGCGCGTCTCTTTCTCTTAAGAGTCCTCAAGTTCAAGAGCAACAAATGGGCGCACCAGTGACCGAGGATCGATGCACACGTTTTTCCAAAGAAGAGCCTGGCTCCGAGACCGGGCTGAAACGCGATTAGAAAGCGCTTTTGCCGCCGCAGACGGTGTCGACCGACGACAACTCTTGATCTCCCATCCCACGGTCGCGCGACAAACAGGTGCAGCCACGTGTTCACCTGGCCGAAAAAATCAGTCTGCGCGCGCGCTTTACTTTACTTTTCTTTTCTTTTCGCTGGCTCGCTGCTGTTCGCCAGAAAGTGAGAGTCTCGCGAACGCAATTTGCACAACCGCGGTACCGGCCGCGAAACCTACCCTACCGATCGCACATCAATGAACGCGCGCGGCTCTTAAGAGGAGGAGGACGTTCGCGCGGCCTCTTGTCCATCTCGTTGTTCTGCCCTCACGATTACGTATACAATATACCATCTGCCGTTCCCAATATCGCTAATAACAAGGCAAAAAGGGATAACGAGAGAGAAGCATTAGTCATTTTCGGGAGGGGAGGGGGGCTCGTGCGAGCACGTACAAGCCCGCGGAAATAATTCAATTGCAAACTCTGAGGAGACGTCAGTGACGGCGGCAGCGGTGGCGGTGGCGGCGGCTGCAGCAGCGACGGCGGCGGCGACACGCCAGTTGTTTCTCATTCGGCAATACCATTCCGTAATACGTGCCACGACTTTTATGCGCGTCCCGGCCCCTCCCGTCATCGCGCTCGTAACCTACTAACGTCTAAAAGCGTCGTCAGCGAGAGCCGGTCGAAATCCAGAGCAGAGACCAAAATCGAGTTGGAAGCGGTTGATTCTTCCGACAACACAAAAAGAGAAGCCCAGGACATACGCTATCGTTAGCGAATCTCACGGGAGGAGAGATCGACATACGGTGGTTGGGTGGGGGTGGGGGTGGGGGTGGCGTTGGGGGTAGCGTTGGAGGTAGCGTTGGAGGTAGCGTTGGAGGTGTCAGTGGTGGTGATGGTGGTGATGGTGATGGGTAGTGGTGGTGATCGTGAACAGCACCGGGGCTGACTGTCGAGTCGCGGGATGAATGGACGGGACGAGGATGGGGGCGACGACGAGGGGCATCGGTCCAGTTCGCGGTCCATTGGTCCCGGATGAGAGATAGTGGTGAAGCATGGGCCAGCAGACGTCAAAGGGTGGCGGTGGCGGTGGCGGTGGCGGTGGCGGTGGCGGCAGCGGTAGCGGTAGCGGTAGCGGCAGCGGCGGCGGCGGCAGCGGTAGCGGTGGCGGTGGCAGCGGCGGCGGTAGCGGTAGCGGTAGCGGAGGCGGTGGGACTGGAAAATCGACTTCGTCGGCCCAATTGCATCTGCAGCGCATCGCCGAGCAGAGGCGCGAATCCGCCAAGATGCGCCTCGGCAGCTTCAAACGCGGAGGTACAAGGGAGGAGAACTCCTCAGATGCGAGCTCGCCCAAGCACCTCGAAGATGCGGTTAGCGTAGCGTTTAATGAGAGCGGAGGAGGGCGGCGATTCTTGGTCGATGGGGGTCGGCAGATTTTATTTTCATAATACTATTTTTACATAGCGGGTCACGTGAAATCGCCTAAATATATTAGTGATATTCGCGCGGGGCCTCGAGCTTATTCTAATGAAAGTGACGACTCCAGGGGCACGGATAATTCGATATTCTTGGTGCATTATTTTTACTAGCATTGATAATTCTTGGCTCGCGCTTAGATGCGAATACGCATGAATTATTGCGAAATTTTCATGTAAATGTATGTATTTAGTTAGTGATGGGATATAGTATTTTAGTAAAAGAAATACAATTTCGTCGATACGTTTGCTCCCGACTCCCTACTACTTCCCCCGCCCACACCCATCCCATTAATTTAAAATATTTGCAATTTATAAATTCCAAGTATCGGAAAGATCTGGTTTTCAGGCATTTTTAAAGCATATGCTTGATCGTTATGAAATCGACATATTGAATTGGATAATTGAATGCTTGTGAAAAGCATCGTAGTGCGCAAAGCAAAGCTGAGCTTACGCGAAATACTCTATTTTCACTTCCGTATGGTAGATTATTATAACCTCGATATTGGATTCTATTAATATTGAATATGTATATAATGAAATATGAATTTCATAACCATAAATTGTCAAAATTTTGTTCAAATGTTTTTCTGCCCGCATTCGACAATCTTCGCTACTCTAAAACAGTAAAAATTCTTTTCTCAGTTTCTACCTGAATAATGAAGACTCGTAAAAATCGAAAATCCCAAGTTATTGTAAATATCCATCTCGTGTAAGAAGCGAATATTTTAAAGTCATCTGTTTTCGTATGCGCAAATATTGCGATGTAATGCTATCTCACATTAAAAATGAGTATCTTCCTTTTACACGTTGATCGTATCAAAATGTTTTATTAACGTTGTAACGCTTATTCATTTGGCACAGAATAAAAAAGAAGATATCGTTAATCTACGGTTGTATTTTTATTTTGTTGTTTCAAATAAAATTGAGGGGAAAAAAGCATGTAAATCTTCGCTATATATATATATATATTTAAAAAAGTGTTCTGGGAAATGATTAAAAGGGTGAAAAAAGAAAAATTGATTCGCGGAGGATTAGCGTGCAAAGACAAAAGTTGTGATTAAAGTACTTACTCTGTTATGGTAATAAAATTTACAACAAATTATATTTCTTAATTAGAGTTGAAATAAGCTTCGAGCACTGACGTCACACTTATGTGACCCACTAGACGTTATTCACTGTTGTCATACAGCATATCGTAGACGATTTAGTTCAAACCGAAATGAACTTTCGTTTTGCTCGGATATTTCCAGAACATTTTTGGTCGTTTCAAAATAGAAATCCCTTTTGAAATTTGCTTCTTTGTATTTTTTTCGAACGACTTGAGAGGAAAAAAAATGTATTGTAATATGAGAATATTTTAAAGCTCACGGTTGAAATATTTATTTGTAAATTCTATAAATCGAGACAATTCTTCTGTTTTTTTTTTAAGAATGTCGTGTTTGCGAAATGCTAATTGCACTGATTCCATTTTCTGTAGAGAACATAATATATTGTCGGAGCTAGCTAATCCGTATTAAAGAAGCACCGATATTAATAATAAATTTCAACATGTAAAATTAAAATCTTTCTTTAAATTAATATTAAATTAATCATTCATATTATATTTAAAATAACAATAGAAAATTTGAATCGGTATGTTATTGTTTTATACAAATAATAACATATTACGCCCAAATTAAACTTTTATTGTAGTTGTAAGTTCGGAAATGTAGCATAAGAAGAACAACAACAACAAAATAATAAAATTAAATTTTAAACGCTGCATAGAACTTCTATTAATAAGCATACATTTTGCTACTGTGTTTCAAATCAATTCCTTCAATATTTTCTCTTTGAAAGTTTATTTTTAGAAATCTCAAATAGTTTCTAGAGAATGGTTTTGAATTCATAGATAATTAATTAATTAATCTATTGTCACAAAAATTCTGAAGATTTTTAATGGATTTACATGGAGTTGCGCTTAATTAATCGTGTGCTTATTAGACTTTACTACTACTTATTAAATGACACTTGTAATCAAATGTAAACGTGAAAACCACATATAATTTACTTGTAATTTAAATTGAAAATACAAATTAATTTTTAGTGTAATTCTGTTTTTGAAGCTGATTTGCTGGAATTAGTCGCGTTCATTCTCTCTCTCTCTCTCTCTCTCTCTCTCTCTCACTCTCACACTGAATGATGATAAAAGTAGTTTTATCGTTTGTAATTTAGCGGTTCTCCACCATCTTAATCATAACTCGTAAGGCACCAAAGTGAAATTATAATTGTTTTCACACAAGCAATTTTGTCACCACCGAACTAATTCCCCAAATACCTAAATACCATACCGTGTCAACCTTCTCCCGTCTATATATATATATATATATGTGTGCGTGTGTGCGTGTGCGTGTAATTCCCAATACAGTGAAAAATGTCGATTAGTCCAAACCATTAAAACATTCCACTTGTTACGAACGAATTAGAGCCCGAGACTCCATAATATAAAGCTTACACGCGGGTGTAAAAAACCTCGTGAATCCCGTATCCCACGTGGCAATAAAAATCCCGCCGTGTGTCTTAAGCAGAGTCGCTATCCTCTTCTATCTTCCCACGCACGATCACAGGACGAGTTTCGTCGCGAGCATATGTAGTGTTTATATTACTCCTGGGGTGAGCGGGACACTGATATGCGTCCGACGGCCGCCGTCGACGCTTTGCATTACAATTGATTGGACCTTCCGGTGTCGCAGGTACCAGACCCGACGGCCCCGGGAATTAACTTCCGTTCGTCGGTTGCTTAGCTCGAACATCCCCCAGATAATTTTTACACTTCGTTTTTCGGCTTAGTCGGCTAATTGCGTACTCGGAAGTTTTTCCCTTGCACATGGAGTATTTGCATCCGCCGTGGCTTCATTGGAGGATATATCGTTTTAGTTGTATCCCATGAGAAATTAACAAACTTGAAGTATAATTAACGCTTGCGTTTAATGGGAGAGTCATAAATGTATTATCCATTCGATGAACTTTTGCCGATGCGTGACCCCTGAAATTGTCGCCAGATTTTATTTCTGAAGAGGCTGTTAATAATGCAGATTTTTTTACTTGAGGCCGAAACATTCGGGTTTGTTACCCGAAAATTAAATTCACCGCTTACCAAACGAATATATTATAATTATATATATATATATAGAGAGAGAGAGAGAGAGAGAGAGAGAGAGAGACACACATTATAACGCAAGATTATTTCAAATTCCTAATATTAAACGTTTCTCCGTTGTTAATAGTACATCAGAGTCTAATATAAATACAGATAAGTTTAACTTAAAATCCTTGAGACAAGGATAGCATCGACTTTTAATCAATTTTTCTCATCTTCGGCAATTACTCCAAGTTGGTGTTATTATTGGAAACATCATATTTCAAAATTAAAACATCGTCCCACAGCTGAAGCGCATAGATTTTTATGGATTTGCTTATTATTATTATTTGCCAAGCCAATTTCTTTTTACGACCTTCTTAAATCCATGGTTTTTCTCGTTAATAATTATTTAATCAGTATTTCAAGGGAGATATCGTAAAAATAACTGTTTTTACACATTATAATAGATCGGACCTTGAGTAGTCCATTAGTAATAAATTGATGTCCGTACAAATTCCAGTAGATTATCAGTAGAAAATTTGCTTTCCCTCTTAGCGTGAAGTAGTGAGAAAAAATAATTCAATATCGTTAGCTAATTCGATATTGTCTCTGTTTCCATGGTACAAGTGCATACCTGAGTAAGACGTGACCAACGGTTAGGTACAAGTATCGTCATAATAAAGTATGATGTCGACTGTTTCTTCGAGAGGGGTTGGGTGGGAGGGGGTAATAATACCAAGAAAGGCAAAGAGGTACTTAAGAACGTACCGAAGGTCTACTCGAAATTCATTTCGGATACAGGTGGGGCAGTTTTATTTCCCGGGGTTTACGCCCGAAGGCTTGCGTATTTCTCTTGAGATTGCCTCATATTAATAACTTATTTCACTTTCTCATTTGCAGAGAGGCCGCCGAGGAAGAACTGTATTGAGGCACATCAGCCAAACAATCAACTCAACTCTAATATAAATAGTGAGTAAAAGATTTTTTTCTTACGAGTCGTTTTCCCATTCGTTAGTTTTATATAACATTATATTGGCGTGATATCGCTTCAAATGTAATGAATTTTTACACGCAACTCGTGATCCAGCTTGGTATAAAATTTAATCTTAAAATTTCATAATTGTAATATAAAATATCGAAGCTTTTAATGAGACTTTAATAAGAGCGATAATATAAATTTCAAATTTATCATTTATATTATATTTCAATAAGATATTTTCTTATATTTTCTTGATATTTTATTTATCTAGCATTGGTATTTTTAATTTAAAGGCGTTATTAACTACTTTGTTTAATGCTTAAATCAAATAGCGAAAATGAAATCGTTAATTTCTTAAGTAAACGTATATCGATATTAAAGAGTTATTTAATTTAAATAAACAAATTATTTGAAATAGCGAACAAACTAGTCATATTGTTCTCAAGCATAAATATGATTCTCTTTGTTGATGTTTTTTTTTTTTGCATTTATTTATTTTGTAAATTTCAAGGAATCATAGAAAACGAATGGACTTATACGTTAAAAAATGCAGGTCAATAATTAAGTTAGAATACTTTTATAGCACTCTATGCACAATCGTGTATCTCTCGTGATCTTGATCTCATAGCCTAACAGTAAAGGTTATTTATGAATCTACGATATTATACAAACTTATCGAAGAATAAATTTTGTTTTCACGAATTAGTAAAAAGATTATAAATATGTAAAATTTTTAAATATAAAACTTTATGAATCTTATCACTCAGTATAGAGAATTATTAATTTATGCCATTTTTACAATATGTCTCTCTAGTACGAGATCTGCCGATCTAACGGATATTTTATCTTTTTATTTCATCTATTTTTATCGCTAATTTTGTGGGTTATTTCTTAATAACAAGTATTTTCACATTTCCTAAACAGAGAATTTACGAAAGGAAGTTTAGCATTTCAATGGCTGTGTACCGCCTATGCATTAATATTATCTCACGAGAATATTCATACACGAAAATGTTATATATATATATAAATCTGCATTATATTCACAACATTTTGCTGTTTCTTAATAGATTGCAATTTTTATTATTACTGGGAAGTATAATGCTATTTACATTTTTTCTCAATTATAAAAGTTACTTACATTCCAATTTTTAAACTTTCAATTTATTCAAACGCTCGACTTTCTCTCAACGACGCCAAGTAATTATCTAACTAACAAATAAGTCACCCGTTTGTACAACAATTTTCTCACGTCTCGAAGACAAAAAGTTGTAGTAGTCTTTTCTTACTATAATTTACCCGATAATTATCGGCCAACTATTCATTTCACATGAGTATATTGCCACTTTTTAATGCAATACATTATAATTAAGGAACGAACGTGCGGTCAGGACTGAAAAGTCTGGAATTGCGACTTATTGAGCAAATTTGAGCAAATCGTTCGATTATTTGAACGGAAGAAAGTTCGCCAAGCTTTCACACAAATAACGTCCAATCGAACAACTTACGATCGTACATTTTTACATATTCCCGTCTCATTTGCCTGACGTCTACCTATCCTCGCCTATCCTCAATAAGAATTTCTCTCCACTCTGTATATCGCGAGCGGCCACTAGTGAAATGAGAATACGGATGGCTGCGAATGCACGGATTACCGATTGCCCGGTAACGGGCTTCCCCCATACACACGGTACCCACGGATTTGGTAGGGGAGTGGCGAGAGGGGGAGGTAGGGTTTACGTAGTTAGTCGAATCGTGTACGGGGAGCGTCGAATTTTCCCCCGCTTGAATTTTAACGGTATAGCCGGTCATCGTCATGGGCCCCGGCTTTCCTCGCACCGACGCTCGCCTTAGATGCCTTCGTACATTTCCCGCGTCGGGAGCTCCTCCGCATCCAGAAGTACAGCAGCGGTGTCCACATACCGTATGGGTAGAAGATCCTCTTCGGAGCTTCTCGCTGGCGCTAATAATCGTCCGACCAAGACCAATTTCGGGAGTCTCGATCCTTCTACCTCGTGTGCGCGCGCGTACGGGCGTATGTGTGCGCGCACGAGCTCCTCCCGTGTTTCATATTGTGAAGAGACTCGTTTGTGTGTTGTGTAATGCAAAATGCATGAATGTGCGCGAGTGGACCGGGTAATTTGTGAAATCCGTGGCATCCGACGATTTTGTCGCGCGTAGCGTCATAATTAGAATTGCGTTGTTATGCGTTTCCTTTGAAACTTGGTATGCAGCAAAAAGTTGCAAAAAGTTCATTTCGTTGGATGGAGTCTGTGCTTTCTGTTTCTTAGCTACGGCACTACAAGGGGTGGGGTGGGAAATAAGCAATGAAACTATTTTTCTTCTATTCAATGATTCTATTCTTCGAAGTGTTGGCGAATTTCTTTTCATGCCTAAAGCGTCATTCATTTTAAGCCTATGGTTTTTATAAATTTTAAAAATTGCAAATTGCAGTATTAGTAGTCGTCCGAGTTAATTTCAAGGGAGTTAATGTAATGAAATATTTTGCAAAATAAATATATTTATCGTAATAAGTTATAAAAGTAATTGAATTGATGAAACTCCTGCAATTATTAGTAATTAGAAGTGCGCTTAAATGAGATCTTTCCTTAAATATTTAGGTTAATCATACTATATTATAAATTACTGTTTTTAACTAAATATGCAGTCGAGCGTATTGAAAAGCGCAGTTGTAATACATAAAATCACGTGATTACAATGCAAATAAATCTGATTAAATTAAACAATCTTTTATTGTAAAATGGTTGTGAAATAATTTAGCTTTAGATTTTCATTATTGTTTTGTTGTAGTTTAATTACAAGCTTTTACCTTTCTTAAGAAATTTTTATAAACTGCCGACGCGCCATTCATTACTCGACTCTATTATAATTATTCCATTATCATTATTGAGCAAACGATAAATTTTCATCAATAATTTCAATTTTGAAATTACTCGCCGTTTCTATGCCATTAGAAGATAGAACACTATTTTATAAAGAAATTGATTATTCGATTGTAATGTTATTTTTTTTTTTTTTTTTGCATTGAAAAAGCACTTTGTTTAATGCAATATGCATAGTTAAGGACGAAACAGAAACAAGTGTAGATTAATAGAAATTTATTACAATTTAATTATCAAAATCTTATTTCATTGAAATTATTCGAATGTTTCTGAAACTCATGCGATAATATATATTATTAGATAGCTCTGAGTTCAATTAATCTGCATTCGTTAAAAAACGTATCTAATTTTACTCTGCAATAGGGTCGATATATCCATAATGGCCACTACATTGATTGTGGCTATTTTCGAAGGTGAGCACTCGCAACTGCCAGTATTTACAAATATTATTAAAATCATTATTAAGGCGACTAATTTATTTTCATTATTTTTCAATTTCGTTAATTAATTATATCAAGCATATAGTCAGATTAATGAACGGACCTTTAAAAGTCAAAATAAGATGAACGATTTTTTTATTTTTTTAATCTTACTTTATAGCCTAATATTTACTAGCAATTTTATCTATAATAAAATATATGAATTTCACTGATTCACCGCAATAATAAATATATAAATTCGTGTGTTAATAATTGATAATCGTCAACGGATATGATATAAGGATTCTCTATAAATTATATTTTTGCGAAAATAATTACATTTTCTTTATATTTCTTGTTTTTGCAGAATCAAACCTTTCAACAGTTAGAAAAGCGCCGAGCATTAAAAGTGTTCAATCTAATGTAAGCGCGAAGCAAAAAAACGCAACGACTAATAAAGGTAAGATATTAATTTCTTTTTCTTTTCATTTTCATTTTCAATTTATATATATATATATATATATATATATATATGAAATAATAAATGCTTCTGTAAGTATAGGATAAGTGGAGCGTGCCTTTAAGTACATTAAATGATTTAGAAAGTTCTTAATATTAATTTTATTGGTCTTAATTTATTTATTTGGGAATATATTTTTCATAAAAAAAAATATAAGTGTATAGTCGATAGATATAGAGCTGCAGAAATTTTCGATCGGCGTTCAATACAATGTTTTATATATATTAATATATACATGTTTGTTTACACGGATACTTTACGCAACTGTAGAATTAGGAATTATCGTTCACTTTGTTTTACCAAAAGTTGAAGCAAAAATTCTTATTATACACGTTCTTTTTACAATCTAACAAGGTTATGAGAATTAAAAAAAAAGTAGGATAAATAAAAATGTAGAAAACGTGATGGTATATCAAGCGCAGGAAACCGCTTCTGCCTAATAAGTGGAGCCTTGTTGTAAAGTTCGTGTAAATTCAAACGGCACAAGCGTAACCATAAGTAAACGGAATACCAAACGAATGCAAACGCAGGAATATAACTTTGGGCGCTTTGCTTAGGAAAAGCAAATTGTAATAAAAGCAGGTGTAACGATAACGAGTGGTGCGCGGCTCATTTTACAATTGGCATCAAAAAATGTCATTCACAGATGCCACACACCGTCTATTAAACCTTCGGCGGCCTCGCCAATATTCGCTTTTACCGGTGCTCCGACTCGCTTTGCAAAAAAAAAAAAAAAAAAAAAAAAAAACCCCAGGCGTAACGCTAACTTGTAAAATAAGGAAATAGAGGCGATGGCATGAAATAAGCGCCTCCATCGCACGTCCTCATTTATTTTCCCACCTTGTGGAGTTACATTACGCCAACGTAGTTTCCACGGAGTTTCTAATGCCTGCGTCTGGCCGTTCGCATGCGCGTGTTTCATGGAAAGCGAAGAAAAAGTACCGGAGATTTTCGCTTGATAGTGCAGCCTCAAGCATTTAGGTTGGCTACTTTTCATGCAATCATTATTCTACTGTTCCTCGCACGTAAATAATTTAATTGGAACAATGATAGTTTTCGTGTCGAGTCTCTTCCGTTGACCTAGTAAAATTATTGTTAATCATAGAAGCATTTTTTGTTTATGCAAACTTTGTGGTTAGAGTGATGAATGGTCGTGGGATTAAATTTTCGATCTCCTTGATTATAATTATTTAGTTCAAAATAATAAAATAACGACCAAGTATAGCGTTCAAATTGGAAAAAGATTTTAAATGAAAATTGTCGTTCTAACATTGTAAATGTTTTTTCGTGGGGTGGATGATGGGGGGGGGGTGCATGTATTATATAAAATTTCATAAAATAACTTTTATAATATATAATAAATATAAATTTATAATATATATATATAAATAAAATAAATTTTATTTGTTTAGAGTCGACAAAATAAATGCATTTTTATTATTTATAATATTGTATTCGTTAAAAGGTAAAAAAAAAAAAAAAAAAAAAAAAAAAATAAGTGGCAATTCTTTACAGGAATGGTCATTTAGTTAAGAAATCAAAATTCTTACATTCGTATGATATGCGAAAAATTACTGAGCTCTTAATTTGTAAATCATTGCGAGAAAATACTTAAGGATTAAATACGCAATTTTAATCTAGCCAAGAACATCATAAATACACGTGTCATACGAATAAAAAATTAAACTTTTTATTAATATACATTTGATTAAATATCATTGCTTTCTAATAAATTTTATTACTAATAATTATTGTAATTGTCTTGTCCAATAAATAAGCAGTAAGAAAAATTATGGGAATCGAGTTGTCTGCGTCAAGTTCTATCCTTTTGGGATTTTAACGCGAATTTAATGATTTTTACGTGTTCGATTTTATTCATTAAATTGGTTTGAGAATTTATAATTTTGTTCGTTTAAATTTTGTTTTATATAATTATTCATCTGATCGAAGAATTGTTTACATTAACAATGAAATGATCAGATCGACATAATAATATTATACTTCATGCTTTATTAAATCGTAAATTCGTATCATAATTAAAAACTTTACTTTTACCACGCACTTTTCATACTTGAACTTTATTATCTCGCAACAATGTTAATAGAGTGGTGTGTCAAATAAAAACGATAGCTTTAACATTGAACTCATTGCTCTGCTAAATTTTATTAAGAGGAAGCTCTAGACATATAAAATACAATAAATAAACTATTTTCTATAGTTTTTTTTCAAAGCTAAGTTTCTTAATAAAAAATGGCATTGCTAAGCTGATAACATAACAAATTTAATAACATTTATTTTATTTGGACATTCGATGCATGATAAAAATTAATATATTATCAAAGATATGTAACAATTGTTCATAAAAATTTTTTTTTTCCTTTTTTAAGTAATCGAATCAACTTTAATAGCACCAATTTACTTACTATTTTCATTTTGCTTTTGCATGGCCAAGAACAGCTTTACGATCATACGAATTTCTATCTATTTCTCAATACGTCAAATCTCTCAGTGCTCAGTGTATATCATATTATAGCGATGCATACTTAATGCTATGCCTATACTCAATACTGTACCGATAAATTTCTAATTAAACAGTGAATGGATTCACTTTTTCGCAATAAAAATTGGAGAGCCAAAACTATACAATTATTATAAGATTGCTATGCAGAAAACGTCGAGCATAATAGCATCAAGATATCCCGAATATCTAATTATACGACAATTAAGGAAGCATCGCTAGCTCCATGGATAATTCCCAAGGCGAAAGTAAGGATATCTGGAGCTAAATCTCAATGTTCAATTTTGGAGAGCATCCGGGTCGACGGTAGAGCGACGCATCGCGCGACCGTCGATGCCCGTGACAATTTTGCATAACGGATCGTTTTTTATTTTTTTTTATCCTCGAGCGGAAGCTCTGATTTGTAGCGGTCGTGATGCGTTTCCCTCCCTCATCACGCAGGCGCTTACGTGCGTAACGCCTTGTAAAAGAAAGCCGACGACGATGACTTTCACTTGCTGCACGCGCCCGTCCTTTTCCTCGCGGATCTCTTCCTTTGTAATGCAACGTTCGCTTTGCGGGATTTTGTCGCTGCGTGGCAGGGTGATGCCCGAGGAGGGCACTTCTTTCTTCCTTTGCCTCCATGTCCCGAGTACAGTTACTTTCTGAACTGAATGCGCGATAAAGTGGAAATTTAGAAATCGGTTCATTCGCTCGCTTACGCGAAAGGGAGTTTTTATTCATTACTTTAATAAATTTTATATAAAATTATGGTTTAGTTTATTATGTAAACGAGATGCTAAATCTCGTTTCATCCTCATCTTGGGGGGATCCTGATGTTGCCTCTTAGTGTTGCCTCTTGGTCGCGATATCGTTTGTGGATTCCCCTTGCCTCGAGACTCTCATCTGTATATTTATTCATTTCACTTTAAATTTCTAGTTAACCGATCGACTCACGATTAAAAAAAAAAAATTGAAATTTGAATCATACTTCTTTTTTTTTGTGAATTATTGCTTTATTGTTTGGAATATTCATATATATATATATATTATATATTTACAGTCACTTGTTTTTGTGACGTCCAGTAATATATTAAAGAAGAATTAAGAATTTCTAGAGAGCGGTGTTTGTGTATGTTAATTGAGGTATATTATCGTTAATGCTTTCATTTTCAAAGTTTTTAGTTCTTGTAACGCTTTGTATTGATTTGCGTGTGTTTTCAATATCCGCTTGTTTATGGAATGACGATAACTGAAAACAAAATATCAATGAAATATAAACATATAACGAATATTGGATGATAATGAAACAACGTTTAAATAAACATGCACTCGCCGCCTGCTTGTCTCCTCCTCCTCCTTCTTCGCCACTTGCACATATTCGTCCAGACTACTTTATTCAATTGCAAAAGAATTTCGTTCGTCTGAATGCTCTATTTGGAGCCATTTTATCCGAGTTCATCATCGAGCAGCCAAGTAAAAGATAAAGCTACACGGTGCTCTGATTTATTAATCTGCAAATCATGCGACTTATCGTGCAGCGCAGATTTACTCTGCATTTTATCGGGACGGATGTCATCGAGAGATTTACGTAGTGAAACAAAATTTACATTATTATTGTGTTTTTTTTTTTTTTTTTTTTTTTTTTTTTTTTTCCAATGAAATCTCTCCTCGCTCGAGTCCACTCGAGTTTTGTCTGGCTGGTGGGTGGGGCGGGGGGAGTAGCGGGGAACGAGACGGTTAACGCGCGCCAAAGGGCAAACAAGCGCTTTGCCCTATTACTCTAGTCGACACGATCGTAAATGCGCATGAATTAATGCAAGCGTCGAGGAAAATTCAATGGCCAACAGGATCTGTATAGCATCTCCATAGTAGTCGGGCGCTTTTGGACATTCGGCTTATCTCTCTTAGCCCCCTTCTCACCCTCCCTCGCTCACTCGTTCGCTCGCGGACGCTCGACTCAGGCGGAGCGAGGGCAGCCGGCCAGAGCCGAGGAAGGAAGGGAAGGCAGAGCGTAGTAGATCGCCAAGGTGAAGCTCCTCGTACGTACGCGCAGCTATTAGTACTCGTTTCTCTCCTGACGGAGGTAAATAGAGGCAGATAAATAGGCAGATAGAGCGAGCAGCGCGAGGGAGGGGCGGGGTGGGAGAGGGAGAGGCGGAGCTCGCGCGTCGTGCTAATTCAGTCGGCATCGTGATTTTCGACACAGTGCCTTGTGTGGCTGCCCCCGGTAAGTCCCGTAGTCGTTCGCATCATAGTTGCGCGATCGCGCACTTTGTCGCGATCAAACGCATACTTTACCCTGTGATGGAGCTAACGAGAATTAAGTAGCGATGGATACACCGACGCGCGCCTTTATTAATTTTTTTACGGTAAAAGTGACGTAACCAAGTGCGATGTGAGGTTCGAGGCCCAAGGGGTGTTTTAAAGATGAAACGCAAGTCGAGACGAGGACGCAAAGTGAGGTTCAAGGGATGGAAGAGGAGCAAATGTAAGAAGATGGTTATGACGTGAGCGACGAGTTGCGTGAATGTCGATGTGCGCGCGATCTTTATTCGCGATCGATACGTAAATGCACACATTTTTTAATAAAGGGGGAAATAATTTCGTGGACAATTATAATAATTGTACTATCGTCATTGTTGCGGTGATTTAGCGTTGAGGTTATACGCTTTAGACCCGCGGCGGCCCTACAGCTTATGACGTAAAAAAACGATTCATTTGGCACGTAAGTTAACCATATTGAAATTGTCACCGAACGGCAATGTTATGTGAAAATGTAGCGGTCGGCGTTAACAGGATTAGTTTAACCTGAAAATAGGAGGATAAAATTATAGTTTCAAAAAACGACAGATTAAGAAATTCTTTAGGAATAATCATGTTTCTATTTTCGTTAAAAGCTTTTGACGCGTGCGAACTTCTTAGCGCAGGTGAGGAGACGACGTATCACTTAAAAGGGCGAAATAATGGCAAGAAATTTGGTTGAGGGAGAGCCGAGGACGCGTCCCCGTCTGCATGCACCAAATTACCAGAAATAATGTTGCGATTGCGTTGTCATTATTAGTTACAGAGCGCAACACCGCCAATAGTAGTAACTCCAACAACCGGACGGCTAACGTCGGCAAGGATCACGGTAGTAGCAACGGCTCCGTTCTCAATAATCACCGTCACAACAACCACAATCATAACAACATCATTATCAACAACAACAACAACAACAACACCAACAACAATAACAATAATAACAACAATAACAACACTAACAACAACAACAACAACAACAACAACAACAACAATAATAATAATCACGTGCTGGTTGCGAGAGAGGCTATCGCGCTGCCAGCGCTCACGGCCACCAACCAGCATCAGTTTCACAAGCTGGGCACTAGGGAGCAAGAGGTCCAAGTCGACATCAGCGACGCGATTAAGCTTGAGGTTGGCTGCCCAAACAACGACCGGAGCAAACAAGTGGAGGAGACAATCCAGGCCCTTGCCATAACCGTCCAATACTTGACGCATCAGGTGAGTATTATTGTTGCTGCTTTTACGCGCCGTCGACTTTTCTGCAATGTCGCGACAACTTTCACTCGCTTTTCTTCGCTATTTTGCCTAATTTGGAATGAATGGAGGAAAAAGATTTAGCTCTTTCTAATTGGTAAATTTGTCGAAACGATAACTATAACCGTGTGCGCACTTTCGTTTTTTGTTTTTTTTTAATTTTTTAACGATTTTATATCGCGTGGATATCCGACGGCCAGCCGCTCTTATTAATTTAACCTATTACTTTCGCGTTCATTAATTAAACGTGTCTCACGAACATTAGAATCAATCGATTAGTAATCGTGAGCAAATCGCCTTCCGTTGAATTGTACTCTTGCCTTCTGCTCCCCAGCTATTCTAGCAGAGTTCTAGAGGTGTAGAAACGAAGTTCGAAGTAGGTAAGGGTACGAGAGCATTCGGACGTGCATCGGACATTTAGTGTCGCCGAGAGAGAGAGAGAGAGAGAGAGAGAGAGAGAGAGAGAGAGAGAGAGAATGGATAAAGGGAACAAGATCCTTGTAGTGCTGAGTATCGTAGAATGGTCAGACCATTGATCGATTGATCAGAACATTGTAGGGGGACTAGGCTCGCTTAGTTTTTTTTTCTTTTTTCGCGCAATGATAGCAATATTACGAGAAACGCGTCTAAACGCCCATCAGAGGTATTGGGATTTATCTATTTTTTCCTTTTTCTTTGCTCTGTTTGTCACCTCAGAATACACTTACCCTATTGCGTACCATATCGACGTTCCTCCTTGTTCGTTGTTCATCCGCTGCCGAGAAAAGCTACGCTGAACTTGATAACGATGTTGTTTTCTCATTACATTAAACAATCGAGACAACGCGTGTTGTTTTCTCGAACCATCCAATGGCGCCATTCTCAATTATTTATACCGAGTGCTCGCCATATTAGTGTGTCGATATCTGGTGAATCTAGATGTTTCTACCTACGATGAAGATGCGTACGTTGGAACGTGTTACAATCCGATAGCTTCATTAATAAGACGCTTGGGCTCGAGGATGGACATTTAATTCTTTTAAATCCGTATGAGTGTGTTTCTTTGTTGACGAACTCAATGTTCTGCGTTGAGACGTGCAATTTTTGAGGGAATTTTGCTAATCCGGGTGCCGTTTTCAACGACGATAGTGTTGAGTGTGTCGTGCCGGCTACCATATTTGATGGTGATATAGCAAGAACCTGTCGAACAATAACATCTAATACTGTAACGGTACAATTATTATCAGGAGTATTAGAAAGCCCGAAATTTATGGGGATTATCGTAATAAATTTTACGTTGAATTGCCAGAGTTGTCTTTATTTACGAGACAAGCTTGTTGTGCGCGCAGTAGCTATTTAATTATAAATAAATTATATATAAATTTTTTTTTTAACTTTTTTTTTTATTATTTATTATTATTAATTTAAATGAAGAAGGTAATGGAAAGGCACTCGAACAGTCGAATTCGACAAATTTACCACTATATTATTTCTTCTTCGATTATAATTCGTCCGCGTCATTATATAGGCAATGTTTAATAACCAACTCTTACTGTTTAACCGTCGTTATTAGCTGGAAGGTATCTCCCTCTGCCGACTTCGGAAGGACTTCGACAAGATGAAGACCGAATGGCTATCGATGAGCTCCGAGTTGGAAGAGTTGCGGTTGCGAAAATCGGGCATGGATGATGCATTGAGCCGAGAGAGAGACGAGCATCTTCAGACTATCGAGAGTTTGCGCGAGGATCGTGAGTAGTAGTGCACATGTTTTTTTTTCTTATCCGTAGATGCCTGAGTGGGAGGAAAATTTATGGCCGCATCAATTCAGATTGGCGAATTTAATTCATAGACCCGAGAGGCATATTTTTAGATAATTCTCGTAACTAGATGAAATCGTTAATAATAATTTATGTAATAGAGAGAAGACGATTTTAATTGTTTTATATGCCAGTGCTATCTATGTTATTGTATTAAAATTTGTCGTAAGTCGAGCGATCTCGTATGATAAATGAAATAAAAATACATAGGCGCGTGAGAAAAGGAAAGTATTCTTTCATTTCTAGATTAGTGTATTATCCAATATAAGGGAATAAGTCTTGAGTAAGTCACTGATAAAAGGCGATAAGCTTGTCAATTTAACGTACGTTAAAAGTGGGAAGCATTGGAACAATGCAATGGGGGAAAATTGTAAAAGGCCGCTGTCCCGGAAGTCATATTACAACTGCCAAGAAGGAAAATGATTGAATGAGCGATGTTGGGCGCGCGGAACCGAAGGAGGAAGAATTATTTCGAGCTGCTTTGCCTTGAGCTCATTTCAGGCGCACGACCCTTGCGTCCAAGTGACGGGCGTCGCTTTACAATTTTGGCGCCCGAATTGTCCGTACGCGTTTCAAGAGCTCACCTTTACAGCTTCTTTTTTAATTGGCCATGCACTATTAAAAGTCTCGATCTTTATGATTCGATGTACGCGCCGGCCAGATAACCAACTTTGGCCGTTTGTGTTTTTTTTTTCTTTTTTTTTTTTCCATTTTCAGTTCAAAGTCTCTCCTTATGCGTTCTAAGCACTGAATCATTGTACAATAACTTTATCGGCATAAAAAATTACATTATTTTTAAAAAATCAGCAAAATTTATAAGGAGATATTTGAAATCGCAAGAGAAGCGAACACGTTGGAAATCAACCGCGCGACTACATTCTCTAAATGTTTATTTTATGTTTTCGGCATTTTAGATTGACAACAAAGCAATTTTTCAACCATTATGTATTTATCAATTCAATAGTTTTAAATGGATATAAAATAATAAATAAATTTTACTGTAAATTCTAAGATGATAGAATTCATATAAAATATGTGTATGAGTTGCTGGACATGTTTTTGTGGCTTTGAATTGTTTTGTACAAAAAAAAAAAAAAAAACATTTTTCTTTCAATGCGAAATTGTGAAAACGAGCCTATAACTTATTACTACAATCTAATAAGATTATCCACAATGTTATAATGATTTTTAAGATCTTTTAAATGAAAAAAGTTAATAGATGTGACTTAAAAATAGATCGTACGTAAATGGCAGTATGTATTCAAGGTTGAGACGGTCAATCATGAAATTAACTGAAAACTCGATTTTTAACGATTTCATCCATGTTTTATTTTTAGATATAATAATAATTATAAATTATTATTCCTTGCTAATAATACCTTTGAATAGCTGGCAGAGTCTTTTCTATTGTCTTGCAGGAAAATTATAAATGTGATGTATTATATCGAAAGTAGTTTATTTGTATCAACGATTACTTAACAATGCTTTATTAATTTTATTAAAAAGAAAAATGATATCGATTACTCACTTTAATTGAAAAAAAAAACAACTAAAAAATATTGAAATGTGCTTTTAGTTATATTGAAATATAAAAGAAAATCATACATTTATATAGTAATAATAATAACAGCAATTTTCGCGTTTCTTATGGCAATGTTCAATTATATTAATACCCGTGATATACGTGTGAAATTTTAATTTTATTTAAAATTTGTCGTACATTTGTGTGTTAATTATGTGAATATTTAAATATTTGTTTCCGAATGCGTCGATTGACTTACTTTAATGGTCTTAATTTCTATTTCAACTCAAGAAAACGGTAATCACTGAGAGCGTAAAATTATCAATTTCACTTTCACTAAAGCCGACCCATAAAAACATCGCCGTAAGTCCGACCATTGAATTTGGGAACGTACGTTAGAATAATAATAATGAGTTTTTTTTTAAAACATTAGTATCGAGTGGCCCAATGACGTTTCAAAGGTCAATTTGAAAGTTACTATCGAGGTCAACATACGAATACCATGTGAATTTTACAAGTTAATTACAAGATAATTACCGTGAAAGTCGCGATAAATCTATATTACTTTTATAAGCGCACTATTCAATGAGAAAAATTTGCGAAATCATTCGTAATCAGTATTACCATATACATCAAAACTTTGCCAAATGCTATATTTTACCTAATGTGATTAATTAAAAAAGAATTGTTTCGAATGCTCCTTTACCGTTAATTTGTCAGCTAAGAGGTCAGTCAATTTATATTGTCAATAATTTTTTTTACAAACAAGACTTGTGATTTGATCTCCAATAGCGATCATCTCTCTCTCTCTCTCTCTCTCTCTCTCTCTCTCTCTCTCTTGCGCTAACTCTGATGCTATTCCTTACATTCGTAAATCGAGAGATTAATGTACGCAATTATAAAATTTTTGCTCGTTATGGATTTAACATGATGATGAATCGAGGCATAATATGACTTCCTTAAAAGAGCTGTAGTATCGGCGCAATACTTTCTATTCTTTAGCCTCTAATAGATATTCAAATATTAAAAGACTAAAGTTTGAAATATAGAATGATTGAAAATTTTAACATGTCTTCGTGATGGAAAAATGGTATCACGCATATGTTATAATTTTGAGATGAATGATTTTTTTCGTTATGCTTCATGTTCATTTTAATGAAAGTACTTTAATACAGATTATGTATTTGTAATATTCCATCAAAATAATTGCATATAGTTCATTTGAATTTATTAATAAAGAAAAAAGGCAAGTAAAGCATGGAGTTTAATTACTTTTGACATATCCATAAGAGCGTACGAAAAGTCGCTTAGTGGCATTGGCATTAATAATTAGTTGACATTTTATTTTTCATTTATTTCGTATTGTAAATGATATTAATATTAATAATAATTGAGATGATGATACAGTAAATACTTTAAAAGGCTTCGACTAGCATTTTACGATTCGAGCATTTTAATCGCTATCTCGATAATATTCACTGTAATTTGCCGGATTACCAACACAAGCGCACTTGCGTATAAATGATTTCCATAAGACATCCGTCCATTGAGAAATGAGCGTGTCACGCATTATAAAGAATACGCTATTTGTGTCGTAGTGGATGGCGAGCGGTTGGCGCGTACATCACTCGAACACGCGGTTCAAGAATCGCAGCGTCAAGCGCACGAGTTCCAGGAGCTGCTGCAGGAGCGGGAGCGCGAGCTCGGTCAGACGCGTCGGGCAGCCCAGGCCGTTCAGGACCAGGGCGCCCTCCTCGCGGAGGCCGAGTCCTTGCGTACCGTCCTTGAGCTGCGCAGCCAGGAGAACGCGCAGCTACGCTCAGAGGTTGACCTCCTGAGGCGCGAGCTCGACGAGAAGGAACTGCTCAAGCAAAAATACGACGGCCTCGAGGCAAGGTGCGAGGACCTCAAGGCCCAGCTTCAGAGCAAGGAGACTTTCGAGAGGCAGCTCACGCACGACAACGAGGTGAGGAGATCCTCCGGTTACTTCATTATATTTGAATTTTGGCTTGAACATTATGAGCGTGAGGGGGGGGGAGTTTTCGATCGATCGGTATTCTCTCATTATATGCAATTCTTCGATTGTCCATCGTCATTACAAGTTGTTTGATCGTTATTTATTTAATTGCTAGCAGGCGATATTTTTGTCTTCTGTGATCCTTATGGGAATTAATAAATGTAATAATAATAATAATAATAATAATAATAATAATAATAATAATAATTACACTTGGTTTAACGGGCTAATTAAGCTGCTTGTTATTTTCAATTATGCATACACATTATACATTTTTTATTAGTGTACGCGGTGCTTTTTCCATAAGTATTAAAAATAATTACACTTGGTTTAACGGGCTAATTAAGCTGCTTGTTATTTTCAATTATGCATACACATTATACATTTTTTATATCTAATATTATGGTGATACAAACTTTTTTTTGTTTTTTGTTTTTTTTTTGTTTTTTGTTTTTTTTTTGTTTTTGTTTTTTAACGATACCTTTAATACTGCAATAAATACGTTTACATGATTTTTGCTGACGGGTTAAGCCGGTGATAATAATCAAACGATATATCAACGTTCGATATAATAAATCATTAGTAATTATAACAACAATATATAAGGGAATATGTCACAAAGCGTTTATCGTATGCCTGTATTACGCGCATGTAATTCCATGGCAATGATAATCAATGAGCCGCGTAAAAAGTAAAAAAGCCTCCATACCGCCGCCGCCGCGACTTTAGTTGGAATGAAAAGATCATTTGATTAACGGGCGAATGTTTGTGTCGTTGTCGCAGGTACTGATGGACTCGTTCCACCAGATGTCCAAGCAGAACAAACGTCTTTCGCAGAGGAACGAGGAGTTGCTGTGGAGGCTGCGCCAGAAAAATGAGGTCGTGAGTGTGCTGACGAATCAGCTAACCCCGCCGTCTCAGAGGCTCTCCAAGTCTCTGGGGCCCGAGCACACCGACCATCCTTCCACGGACTGTTCGCAAAAGTCGGAGGTACTCTCATTAATACTTGATCTCCCCCCCCCCTCTCACTTCACCTTGCATTTGTCGATCACGAGAAGAAAATCACCACAAGGACGCGCGTCGCGTGCAAATTATTTACGTTCAATGGCACATCATTATTTCATAATACTTGCATTGCGCCTTAAAGTTCACTAGATTGTTGATGTTCAAATTCACGATTCGCTCTATTTACATGAAGAAATGAGGCGAGCGATTAGTGTCAGTTGAGCCGAAAGAGTTCAAGGGTGAGAAAGTATTGGCCGATCCATAACGGGAGAATATTCAATGAATTATAATTAACTTTCAATTAATTAAGAGGGTAATCGATTTCCTCGCATAAAATTCATCTATTGCCTAAGCTTTTATAATCACTGAATTTTTTTTAAGATAATTAAGTCGCGTTTTTTAGTAAAATTTATCACGGCTAAGATTTTTATCGCGCCATTTAATGCTATTTAATGATAGAAAAATGAATAATTGGAAGGATTAGAACCATTTAACACGTATGTATGAAAGAGCAGTCGATCGTGATTGTGCAGAAGATACAAGTTTCCCTTAAAAAAAAATCCTGATGCAACTCATAGAGCATCATTCATTAACCTTGAGCGTCTCATCGTCACATTTTATGAAGCTAAGAGCGCTTTGACATTTATCACCATAAAATAGTCTAAGGGACTATTCTCTTTTCGACTACAATTGACCATCGCGGCTTGATTTTCTCAGCAACAAGGAAGCAACTGCTCGATGGTTAAGTATATGGTAGAGAAGGGCGACTCGGTATCCTGGACGCTTGACATCACCGAGGGCATGGAGAGCGGCAACAGCAGCAATTACAAGACGCCGAGCCCCTCGCTGAGGCGCTACCACGATAGTAACGGCACGCTCGTGTCGAGGCAGGGCTCCCTCAGGTTGCCGATGACGAGGCGGTCGAACCTTACGTCAGGTCGCGCGCGCTCCAACAGCGTATCTGTCGCGGAGTCGTCGAGGGTTGCGACGATCGGTGCCGAAGAGACCGGCTGGAATCCAAATTTTAACTCCACACCTCTCCAACGACATAGGAACACCCTGGCAACCGGCGATAAATTATGGGTTTGTTTCTTTTGCAATTTATTGTTGGGTGCAAAGGCTACGTACGGTGACCATAGCTATCGCCTTTTCGATTTCTCTGGGTTTTACTTATCATTACACACGGGATTTTCGTAATTTCATCAAGACTTCTTCTTCGCGTTTCATTAGATGGTTTATTTATTTATTTATTAATTTTTTAATTAAATGACTGATTCAATTACTTTTATATTCAAATTACCGATAATACAGCCTATGTCTAACTTAAAAAAGTTGAAAATTGACTTATCTTAAGTGACAAATCACACTTACATCAACACACACAAACTTAATTTTTTTATGTTTTTTGTTCGCTTTATATAATTTGCAATGAAATCTAATAGATTTCTTGGTAAATAGTAATATTCTTAAAAATATTGCTTTATATGCGTTAATCATTTCGACATGATAGAAATAAGCAGATAAATCTCGGAATTTTGGCTGTTTATTATTGAACAAAAGTGGTGAAAACAAAATCATCCTCAGTACAATTTAGATCTTAATTCAAATGCTTTTCTTCTTTGATTAAATCTAATGAACTTGGAGCATTTGTGATATAAAGTATCGATAAATTTGATAAAAATGAACGAATGGCAGAGATGCATTAGTGTATTTAATTATTTGTTAATAATTTATTTCACGTAACCCTTATACGTACCTTATAAGATTTACTTAAGGTTATGGATAATCGTTACGTCAATTATATTTATAAAATTAATTGTCTTTTGTAATTATTCGGTGACTATTATGATAATCATTTCTTGAAAGTAGACAAGAATTATTCATTGATTTTATTAACAAAATTTTTAAATCATCTGTAAATCTAAATTGGGGGGAAGCGAACTTTTTAATAAATATCCCCTCATCTCTTACTAATCGGAATCCCTCAAAATTGCAAACAAAGACGACAAAAAATGCCTATTTATGCAATTACCGTTAAGCATCGTAGTATTAATCTAGATAGTGTAGGAAATTGTTAGAAACACTTTTAACTTCAATATTTTCTACTATTCTTTGTAGACAATTAATCAAAAAGCTGACGTCTCAACATAAAACAAAAACAAAAACATTTTTTCATTTGCTTGGGGCGTTGCAGTCATTGTCGAACACCGTCCCGGAGGCGAGCAATAGCACCATCAACGCTTGTAGCGGCGACGCAAACGTCGTCAGCGGCGGTGTGACCAATAGTGGAAAAGTCGTAACATTGGAAGTGTCGACTACTGACGAGGAGGAGGAAGAGGAGGAAGAGGAGGAAGAGGAAGAGGAAGAGGTTGCGGGTCAGCGGCCTCAGGAAGCGGGGGGTGAAGCCATGATCTCCGAAGAGACTTCAGCCTCTTCTAGCAATGAGGACGACGAGTCCTCGGTCAGCAGTAACGACATTCCCTGACTGAAAATGACGCAGACGCACAGATGGACTAAAACTGTGAAGTCTAATAAAAAGCCTGAGAAATATTGCGCCGGCTACAAGTATTAATCACGTGGGTGGGTGGGTCCCCCCCCCCCCCCCCCCCCC
>NW_011948418.1:9313017-9398664 GCF_000503995.2 Ceratosolen solmsi marchali
CGGGGGCATATTTTTTGAATGTGCTACTGATGTGCTTCACCGATGGTAGCCGTACAATTTTTAAAACAAATGTTTTCGTTACTTTTATGAGCGTTTTTATTGAGTACGGTGAGATTGTGGTACTTGAAAAATTTCATTATTATTGTTTTGAAACTCGGCGGACTTTTAATTCTTAAATACGAAATGATAAATGCGATTTTACATTACTGGACAATTGTTGTGGTATTTGTGTTTTCGAGTTGCAGCGTTGATACGTCGGCGAGGTTTGTCAAAAATCGCTGCGTTGGTAAAGTACATCACGAAATAAAATATAAATACGTGAATTGGAGATTTGTATCGTAGTCAAGAAGAAATATCTCAGTTAATGATTTCGTTTCTCAAAATGCATTTTTCTGTAAATATTTATTATATTATTATAAGTTATGCGAAAGGATGTCAGGATTTATTTTGATAATAGGGATTGAGTTTATACATATTTCGTTCGTTTCTGTACAAATCGCAAAGCAATCTCAAATCGTAATTATCCAGACTTCAATTCTCTGATTCAATCCTTTATTTTGGCTGTTTGGGCTGCTCCTTGAAGTCCTTGAGAGCGATTATAAAGCACATTATTTCTAATCACAAATTTTATCGTTAAGAGCTAGCGATTACTATGTGAACAACAAAAATAAATTTTGTCCAATCAATTAAATTATTTGTATGTCGCTTGCAAATGTATGTGTATAAGTATAAGTATACGCGCATCTATATATAGTGTGTGAGAGAGACAGAGAAGTACACAAGTTTTTATATATATACAAAACAAAAACAAAACAAAAATATATATATATATATATAAATACCGCCTTCTTTGGACAACGAGAGCAACCACAGCCTACAAACTACTGTCACTGTCCAAGCTCCGAAAGCTCATACACTATTTTTAATCCCCTTTAAAATTATTATGTATATAAAGTTCTCTATTATTTATCTAATTATATAAACAGTGCAAGAAACTGTACATCAAAAAGTACATTAGTTGTGAGTCCACTAGTATAAAATACATTGGGAATAAGCAACTTGAAGGAAAAAAATTTCACCTACTTTTAATGGCATTTAATACAAAAGTTAAAAAAAAAAGGAAGAGTATATTAGGTGGAATTATTTGTCGAAATAAATGTATCATGTATATATGCATATATATATATATATATATATATATATATATATATGCGTGCGTGTGTGTGTATATATATATATATATGCAAATATGTGTATATATAGATATATATATATATATATACACACATATATGCATATAAATATATATCCCTCTACACAACTCGCCCGCGCATACAGAAACACACACGCGCGCATACACACACACACACACACATATATATATATATATATATATATATGTATAAATATTATAACAATTATTTTACCTTGTACGAATTTCTTTTTTACGTCTTATATTCTTCTTAAAACCGTAATTAAAATTTTTAGAATTTCATTATTATTTTGAAATATAAATTTATGTTTAAAGTAACAAATAAATTTTATGAATAGCGATTTAAATAGTAATTTTAGCTTTATTAATCCAGCTTAAAAATAATTTATGCATAAGATATTTTTAAATGATTTGTTCATAAGCAATTTTTTTTATTAATAAAATATATTTTCATTTACTTTGTAATAGTTAAAAAATTTAATATAAAATCATACATTTACTATTAAATAGTAAAAATAATTAGGAATCATATTTGTTTAATATAAACAATTACAAAATAATGTAAACTTTCTATTCTGGTTAAACATTTCAGAATATATAACGCATATATTAATACATTAATTTAATATATTTTTTGACATTACAAAAATAAAGTTTTATATATCTTATTGGAAATAAAATTAATTTTTAATTTTACTTAAAAAAATCATAACTATACACCATATAAATAAGTTAAATCACATTCTTTAAATAATTAATATATTTTTTTTTTTTTTACTTTTTATTTTATCTTGTTCTCGTTACTTTCCTTTTAACATTTACTCTGGATAATTCTGAAATAAAAAGTCTAATTATTAATATCTTAATGAAAAACAATAATAATTTATTATAATGTAATTTTCAATTTGTTACTTGTTCTCTGTTCAATTAGTTGATTCCTCTTTTGCATTTGTTCAGGAGTCAAGGTTTCAAGCATTTTATCAATAAAATTATCCACTACCAAAGAACGAGTCATTGATATTATCATCGTTCGACAATTTGGACATTCTTTTCGTCTCTTAATCCACGAGTCGATGCAATATCGACAAAATGTATGTGTACAATTCAGTGTTGTGGCAGTTATAAAAAGTTCGGAACATATACTACAAGTTAATTGTTCATCCATTATGTCATTAACTTTATTAAGAACTACATCATTTTTACAATTATCTAAGTTTAGCTGTGTATCATCAACTCCAGCCGTTAGATCAATTACTTCGATTGCGATTTTTTGAACGGTATTTATGTTCTTCACATCCTCCGCAACGCAATCTTTTATATCTAGTGAGTGAAATACTGTTAATGTTATAAGAGTAATTGTAATAGAAAATTAATTCGTATAAATTACACAAGATTTTAATAAAATGAAAATTTTGCATTTCACTTTTTTAATTATAAATTGGACCTGTTTGTCAAATTTTTTTTTTAATACATCAGTAAAAATTCATTCAATGATATAAATAAACCTTACCATTACGCTGTTTTGCTTGTTCTCTTTCTTCTAATGTTTTTCCCATTTCAATTAATTTCTCTTCTAGTAATTGTTTCTCATTTTGTAGCTTTATTTGAACGTTCTTTTCTTCTTGCAGCAAATTTTCTATTTTTTGTTGCCACTCCTCTTGTTTTGCTCTTTCTAATTCTTTTCTCCATTCTTCCATTTGCTCAACCATAGACATTTCTAATTTTTCTTTTTCTTGTTTTGTTTCCTGCAAAGCCTTCTGCCACTTTTGTTTCTCTTCCTCTAATTTTTGTTCATACTTAACACGTTCATTCTCCAATTTACTCAAAAGATTTCGATATTTTTCCTGCAATTCTAATTCTATTGAATTTCCTAATTCAATTTTTTTTTGTAACTGTATTATTTCACTATTTAACTCTTCGTTGTGAGTTTTCGTTATTTTCTGATCTTGTAATAACCTTTGTAATTCTTGTTTCAATTGCTCTTGTTCTTCTTGTTTAGCACACAGCTGTGTTTCAAGATTTTTCCTTTGATTTTCTTGACTCTCGACAAACAATCTTCGCTTGTGCAAAACAGTATTCAATTCAAAATCATTACTTTCTAATCGCCGGCACTTTGTGGATTCAAGATTCGTTTTATTTAATGTAAATCTATATCTAAAACTATCTGATAAACTTAATTGTAAAATATCACCTTCTTTAATTACTTCAGACTTATTACGTTCAATAGATTTTTCATTCAGCAATGTATCGGTAGAACTCAAATTTGTTACCAACCAGTTACCATTATTTTTATCCTGTTGGAGTATACAATGATTCCGAGATATCAAGACATGGAGTAAAACTTTGTCATTGTCAGGTTTTCGACCAATTTTAAACTAAAAGAAATAACAAAGACGATAAGAATGTATTGATAAAAATTATAATGTTTATAAGTATAAATATTAATTTATAAAAGACCGTTGCTTTTGACTATAAACTAGTTCAGATATATTTTTTATTACTTTGAGACATGATAATTTATTATTAATTTATTATTTATGTTAAATATTTGTAAATAAAATTTATATATTAAAGTTAATCTACGAAAAGTATATCAAATGTACATAAATTCAATACATAAATTCGTAATAAAAATTTAAAATCTTTTCAATATAGGTAAATATAAATAGTATAGAGTTGGGTAAGAAGAAATGTCTGATTAAATTTGCAACAAAATATATAGCCATTGCAATTACTGTTACTTACATTCAATTACTATACTTTCAATTCAATAAAACTAAATAATTTAACTAATTATTACAAATAGTAAAGTTCCGTTGTCCCATGGATGTTCAACTAAAATATTAAGTCTAAATCCGTTAATTCTTTTTATCATTGCTTATGCAATAGAACAGAAAACAATTCATCATTTTCTTTATGAATAATAGTATTAAATAATTACATCGAACTGTTTTTAATAAATTGTTCATTTGATATCACGATTCATAAAACATTCAGAAAACAATATCTAATAACTTAAACTTAAAAATTAACAACATGTATAAAAGAAATTCGAGGTAAATTGTGTAAAAGTGTATAAATGTAGGCAAGAATTTTATGTACTTGGTTTTTGTTGATGTGAATGTAATTATCAATATAACTAGAACTTGTCGAGGATACTCGTACTAGCACTGGTTGGAAATCTTCTTCAATGGAACGTTTTTTTGATTCCTGTGGGTTGATTATCATCGTTGAATTCAAAGCGATGGAAGTTGGTAAATTAAAATTTCTTTATATCACAGCACAGAAAATCTCACATCAAATTAAACATTCAATTAATTATAAATATATAAGAATGTTGTTAAGCTTACAACTTTTTATAAAAGTTATACATGCATTTAATGCTTATTTAAGAGAGCATCAATAGCGAGATGCGTGAAGAATTTTTGTCATTAACGGAAATCGTCACCAACAAATGATGAATTAAGGCACTTAGCTGTTTTCTAATTACGAATATTTTCAATGATTAATCGCATTAAACAGGTCCATATGCGTGTCGCGCGCGTGTGTTTTGTAATATTTCTAAGAAAGGTTATAAATATATTGTTATTGCCGAACGTACTAGTGCCGTCATGATTAATCCATGATTTTTATTTCCACTACGTTCCCAATGCACATAACCAATAGTAAAGCTCGTAATTAAAATCAGTGATAAGTAAACTCCAAGGGCATGAAGAATAAATTTACAAGCACATTTAATTCAAATTATAAATTTCCATGACATTAAATTTGAAACAAAATAGGTTCTTCTTTATTCTTTCAAATTTTTTAATAGATCAATTACCATTAAATGTTTATATACAAATACGCGTGCGCGTACACATGCACATACGCGCGAATGCATTTTTCTTACATATCGTATATTATTACTATTTGGAGAGTTTGTAGTCTAAATAGCAAGTATTGACTAAAGCGAATATAATGTCCGAAGTTTATAAATAAAACTCTAACTCTCTTGGTCAATAACATCGAAATATATTTCAATTCCAATGCAGTGAAAAAAGAAAAAAGAAAAAACCTTAAGAAAAATTAATATTAGGTTAAAATGTTGACATAAATTGTATACAATTTAAAATAACTTTTAGTGAGTACACTATTGAGTAAGGTGAAACATTGTTAAAAATGTACAGAGTAATGAATAGGAGGAGATTTGGCAATTAGGAAAGTTGACGTCAAACATGTGGAATGAGGGAAGAAGTTGCTAACGCCTTGCAACACGAAGAATTACTTTTAAGTAGATAACAACGGGGCATGAATATAAATTTGAGTAAAAGAAGTTAATTAAGCAAGAGGATTACGAAGGAAGTATTTTGGCTTTCTGTTGATAAATAAATAAATAAATTCATATGTATATATATGAAGGATGATTAGGCAGTCGTTAAGTTACACGACTGTTTGGCATTTGTTTTTGAATTTTATCGACGAGCACGCAAATGCTGTAATTATTGTCAAGTAAAATAAATAAACGCAGAAGCAATATTACTTAATCGGAAGGTTTGTCAGAGACGATGAGTTCTGCGCGCTATTGATTGATTGATGACTAATAATTGATAGCTAATAGGAGATTTATTATATATATATATATATATATATATATATATATATATATATATAATAGACAGGAAGCGCGAGATTCGAAAATCATGAGGGACGATGTCGGCGTCCGTAGTTCACAACGCAACTTCAGATGGCGGCATAAGCCGATAAAAATCAAATGGTTAAACAATGCTTAACAGTGGCACTCGGTTGAGGATGGGCGAGTTGGTTGGTTTTTGTCACTGTGTTACCGCAGCCTGTACTTGTGTGCGTGCATTTTACGTACGGTTACGTATGCGGTAAAAGCGTGTTTTTAATGGCAAGTAAACCGATGAGTAATTCGGCGTTTGCTTTCAGACATTTCGAGTGGTGCAACTTTGTGGATGTGGTTATTTGAAGGGAGACTGCGTTTATTGTCTTTGCATAAGTAAAACAGTACCTTTTATCGGTAAGCTCGCGTGTGATAAGAAATTTCAGTATCAAAATATTAGGTTTGTTGATTCATCGCAAATAATCAGTTGATACGGTTTCCATTTTCAAAATATCCAAGTGACCGTTACAAGGTATGTTATCATAGTTCATTTAAAAATGCTTTAAAGGAAGAAAAAAAAACATTATGCTTTTTTTATGTTGCGTTGTTGTAATGTTTATCAATTTAGACGTTTATTTTCAATTTAAAGATTTTATTTAATTTTTAGGTTATAACCTGTTTAAACGTATTATTTGCGAACGGTTTATTTAGGCGTAAAGCACTTTTAAGCTTTTGCGTAGCGTGAATTTTTGAATTTTCAAAAATATGCCAACATCTTACTTTTAACAACAATTATTATTTATTTTTCAGTAATAATGTCAAGTACATCGCAAAAACATAAGAACTTTGTTGCTGAACCTATGGGAGAAAAACCTGTAACAGATCTTGCAGGCGTAGGTGAAGTACTAGGAAAGCGGCTAGAAGCAGCTGGCTTTGATAAGGTTTATATATTAATATTATTCATTAAAATTTTGAAGCTTCGTTTCCTTTATAAATATTTGTGATAATAATGATAGGGTTTAATTAATAGAATTAAGTTATTTTACAATAAGCATTTACTTGCTTAAACCATGATTAAACTATTGTATTAAGATTTTTTAGTTGAATTTAATTTATGTAAATTTAAGGTACGTTATAGTGAATTAAAAATAATTATTGCAGGCGTATGTAGTACTTGGTCAATTTTTGGTTTTGAAAAAACACAGAGAACTGTTTCAAGAATGGATGAAGGAGACGTGTCAAGCAAATACAAAACAATCCAATGACTGCTATCAATGTTTAATGGACTGGTGTGATGAATTTTTGTAATAAATCAAAAAGAATATTTGTAAATTAACTAACATACATTGATTTTAGTTAAGTTAATATGTATTTTTTTAAATACTACAAGACAAAGTATCTAACTACGTTTATATAATTGTCGTGAGATTTTTAATCTATTTAATTATATTTTTTACTTGATGACAGTGCAAATTACTTAGAAATAAATTATATTATCGTGTGTATATTACTTTTGAGATGAAGTACCAAAACGACATAACAACTTTTTAAAAGCAATTTTTTTTTTTTCAATTTTACATCAATGTACATACATTAAAGTGAAGAAATAAATAATGAATAAAGTATGCCAATGTGGTTATGTGGTTTATATGTTTAGATAACTCAGATTGTTTAAAGTTATAATGTATGTTTAAAATGTCTGCATTTTTTATACCTAGAACTATATAATGTTTATAGTAAACTCATTTATAATTGGGAAAAAGAAAGAAAAAAAATAATTTAACAAAAATAAACTTTTATAAAATCTAATTCATGTATTTTCATACTTTATCATATTAATACTAAGTTATGTTATAATAATAAGTTTATTTAAGATTATGTAGACTGCCGTTGAGTTGTAAGTAGATTTCATTAATTTGGTAATTTGGTGGTAAAAACATTAAATATAATAATAGTGCAAAAATATATTTCAATCTAATTATTTTATTAAGAATGTTTAATTTATTATTGTAATTGTATGTCACACTTATAGAATATGTACATTTGTCACAATAATTAATAAATCAACATTTACTCATTCGGATAAATATTACTAAAAAATGCCAAACTGTTTAAAAATAACACAAATTTATGTTTAAATGAAAAATTATCCTAAATATTTTACAGTCTAATTCAAGTACTTTTATTAATATTAATAACAAATATGTAACTATTTATTGAAATTTTTTTAATACAAGTACTTGATTTGGTACTAAACAATCATATAATACATAGATTTTTATATAAAAATTTTTAAAGCATTTTTTTTTCTAATTATTTTCTATACGCTATTTAAATGGCCATTTGTTTTAATCTAAAAAGTAAAAACAGTTTCATAATAAATTTTTGTGTATATATAATTTTAATATTTGAAAAAAAATTACCTTTCACTTTCGTCTCGCAATGATTCCACCGAAAGTCCATCCTTTAAATTGTTATCTAACGAAGCTAGTATTTTTTTATTTAATTCACTATATTTGAGAATTTTCACTCCATGAAGCAAACAATTGTATACTAATTCAAACTTTTTTGTATTTTCTGAAACGTTTAATTAAAAAAAAAGAAAAATGAGAAATTAATAGAAATATTAGGTATTATTAAAGAAAAAAAAAAAAAAAAATAAAAAAAGAAAAAACAATCAAAAGTCTTCTCAATTATTAAATAAGTAGATTAAAGACAAAATAATTTATTTAGCCAAAGAAATTATAAGTATTAATGTACTTTTCAAACGAACCTTAATCTATAGAGTCAATGCGTTTCTTACTTCATTAATACAATAAAATTTGATTAACCTTTTATTTTGGACTTTTAATTTAATATTTTAATATAATTGAAATTTTTAATTTGTCATGCACACGTAATTCAATAACAAGGCATTATTAAGTATAAGTTAAACAAATTTTTTTTTAAAGTATATCTTTTTTCATCCATAATTATGAGAAAGTAATATTAAATTAATTGGTAATATGTGTGCGAAAAATTTGACATTTGAAACAAAACAATTAGTTGCTCTATATAATAAATGAAATAAATTCACATAAAAATATGTAGACAACAAACAAGATTATACAGAAACGTAAGTAAGAATAATTTGAATAATTGTGTTAATGCTTATCTGAGCATGAAAACTTAACAATAAATTTATTTAATATCTTTTGTATTCTATTGCCCAACTTTTCCTAACGAAGGCGAGTTCATCTGATTTTTAGGCACATTCTTCATGCATACGTACATACATATATAGTAAGGAATACTTTCATATATTATAAATACTAACCAGATTTTAAAAGTATTGTACATGACTGTGTTAAAAATCTATTTTTAAATCGAAGTTGCAAAGTCGTATTATCCATTACTTTCTCACATAAGTCAGGAAATTTTTCTGATAAATTAAGATAATTTAATAAATCAAGTGCACCAAAAGCATGAAACACGGATTTCTTTAGGTATGAATTCCAGATATCATCAGCTTCAGGATTATCTTCTATGAATAGTTTTAACCAGATTGCATTTAACGGTCCGTGCATTTCGTCTTTCTTGTCATTATCATTTAATAGACTATTTACTATAAGGATATTATAGTTAGATAAGTTGAAAAAACGATTATAAGTTTTAAGTTTTTATAGAATACATGATTACTTGTAAAAATATAAAACAAATTATAGAAAAAAGAAAGATACATAGAATATGAAATTTATGAAAAATGAGATAAATTCACATTTACTTTAATAATCATTATAAAGTTAATATAAAATAATTAATATAAAGATAGAAATTTTTTTTTATTCAAGCTAGAGTAATTGAAACTGTTTAAAAAAAAAGAAAAAAAAGAAGAAGATTTTTCTTACATATAAACTTATTATAACTTACTTATTTCGGTAGTCTTTGGATCGTTCAACATTGCTTTAACTGCGATGTTAGTATAAAATATATTATCGAATTTAAAATTATTATTTTCTTTATATATTTTATTTGCGTTAATTAGAAAATCATTATATTTGTTGTTGTTATAGTAATATTCATTCATTGCCTTAACTGCTTTTATGTAATGTGTGTCCTACAAAAATAGTAATAACATTTCTTAACCTCATATTCAAGAGTAAAAGAAATATAGTATAATCATAAAATAAAATGATATTCACAGTGTTCATTAGCTTATTAGCTAATTCGGCAGAAGTTCTAAGATCGTCTGCCTCTACTAATTTCACGACAACATTTGTAACGATGTTGAGAAAGCTCTCATTATGTTTTAGTTTGTTTGTATCATCCAGAAATAGATTAATCTGTTGTATAGCTTTGTCAATGTTATTGTTGTTGACATGGTTTGTTATGACACTTAACCTTTCATACATTTCTTCAGTTTTCCTAAAAAATCTTTTAAACTTGCAATTATTAAAGATTAAAGTGAATTTCAAATATTGAGTTATAATAAAATAATTATTTTACAACTGTTGTTTATTGGCCTTTTCGACATCATTATCCAAAGAGTTTGTAGGTGAATAATTCTTGTTTAATCTTTGCTCTAATTTATTTAGAAGGAAAAATGATGTTGTATTGCTATCGTCTTGCAATTTCGTCCAAAGATTCCGACATTTGTCAAATTGCTTATTTTGTTCTATTATGAGTGTTAAAATAATATCTTAGCTGATAATTATAGATAGAGTATATTATTATGAATAGAATTTCAAAATATTACTAACCATATAATTTTATTAATTTAAAGAAAAGATCATCTACGTGTTCATAAAGACCATTCAGGGTCATGCATAAATTTTCCAAATTGTGATCTTCCTTTTTTTTTAAGTATAGCTCGACAGTTTGCTCAATTGCATGAGAACTGATTATACCATCTATCTGTACATTAAAAATTAATGTTGAAAGTATAAACATTAGACGAAGAGTAGTTCATATTTCTATTTATTATTAGAACGCAATTTGTTTTATCGATTGAGTATGAAATTCAAATAAATAATATACAAATGCTCTCATGCGTGTATCATAAAGTTGAAAAATAAAATATTTTAGTTTACTTATTCTTCATAGATATGGATAATAACGTTAATAAAAGAAATTTTTTTTTTTCAAACAATATTATAAAATTGGAATACACAAAGATATCAATTTCTTTTAAATATGCTCAATTGAAACGAACAAAATAATTCGCCCCACTTATACTTTCTCATTGCATCTAATTATACTACAAAATTGAATTAATTTAAATATTTAATATTATATAATTCATTATCTTTTTAAATATCTATAAAATATCTATATTTTGCGCTTACTGATCTCTTAATTAAAATTATGCGGTTATGAATATTTTACCATGAAGATTTTTTTTGCTTGTTGTATTCTATTGCATTCGCTGAATGCAATAGCAAGTTCATGTAACGCTTTTTTCTCTCCAATAATCTTTACAGCTAAATCCGTTACTTGCTGCAGAGAGTCAGCGTCTTCATGATCTATGAAAAACTTGTAAAGTATAAATTTCTGTAACAATATGTTATGATTCTCACTCATGAATTTATATAACTCCATGGCATAATCTTTCTTATTCCTAGAACAAAATTATTTAATATATATTTATTTTAATATATATATATATATATATATATATATATGAGAGATAATATAATTTCCAAGGACTAATATTTAATATTTGGTAATTAATTAATAATTTGATAAAAAGATACCAATGGATTCAAATATTGCTTATTTAAATTACAAGATATCTATTGAATTATGACGATAAAAATTGTATTTGTATCGGATTTTGTAAAAAAAAAATAATGCTAAGCGGAGATTGTTCATGTGTATTAATAAAATTGCATAAAAATTATTGAAGTTCATTTGTTAGATTTGTCAAATCGGCCTAATAATATCACCTTTGATTTGTAAAAAATCATAAAATCTGGTGGGAAAAAAGCGGTTTTGCCGGCTGCTAAAAATTAAATTTATGGCCTTACTATATTAAAGAATATAATTGTTATTTATACATTTATTTTATGATTTATATAATTATTTGTTATATATCTCTTAAGAAGTTTCTAAAATATAAGAGTTTGTTATTAATTACATTCTTTTCAACACTTCTTTTCAACAGACTAAAGATAATAATTAATCTATTAAACATTGAAATACATCTTACTTACAGGCTTATCAATTTTTTTATTAAAAATGATCCCAAATTTTCATTAGATATTTGTAATCCATCAAAATTAAGGTACGTCTTGAATACTTCCATGACTCGGTCTGGATGTCGGAAGCATAATGAATCAAATGCATTCATACACTCAGTTCCTAAGAATTGACTCTTCTTTAGACATGGATATTTTAATACTTTGCTTGCATCTGTAAACAGTCCCATTTAATTATTTTACAACTGTATACAATTCATACATCATGCTATTAAATTATTAATTAAATTAATTATTAAAATGTTTTTCCAAAAAATATTTCAATTACCATCTAAGTTTTTATTTTTGAGATACATATTGACACAATGCATTATTGTATCGCTATCCATCTTATACAAATCTTCGTCTTTACTTATTATCTGCAACCACTTCTCAACTTCTTTGAAATCACCTATTTTAGCAAAAAAATTAATTATATTCTCAGCAAAGGCGGGGGGAACATTTATCTGTTCTTCTTCTAATTTCTAAAAGAGTACAAACAATTATTAATTTAATTCAATTTAAATGATCATCCAAATCAATATTCTTACCTGAATTAAATGTTTAACAGTCTTTGTATCTTTGTTCCCAATAGCAGTTTTAACCTCGAGCAAATGTTTATTAGAATTTACAGAATTTGTATCATTATTTTCAAATACATTTTCCGATTCTTCTTGTACATTTGACTTTAATTTTTGTAGAAAAAATGTTGTGGTTTGATCGATATATTGACCTAAATAAGCTTTCATTTTATCAGCTACGGCATCATTTAATTTCAAATTGTGTTTACACATATAACCTAGCATCTAAAATTGTATTTATCAGAAATTTATGATTTATATTGTTATATAAGTAATACGGAGAATTGTTTTAAATGGTTGCAGATAATATAGGAAAGTAATTAATATTATAAAGCTCTAGCAGTTATGTGGAATAATCAACATTAATAAATAATAAAAAATTATATTTATACAGTAGTGGCCAATAAGTATTTAACGCCAGTTAGTTATACAATTAAAATATCAAGTTATCATAAGCTAGAATAAACACATTGTTGTTTCGAATAAATTTTAATGATAGAGAAGAAGTATGGCGAAGCTTCAAAATGGTTACAAATAACTGGACGATATTTATTCTTTATAATTAGCAATGAATACAAATTTGAAGTTAAAAAAAGGAATATTTTGAAAAAGTTAATACGTTGCAATGCTGCATTATTGAAATATATTGAATATTATAAATAGGAAAATATAAGCAAATTTATTATAATTTTAATACAAAAAAACTTTATAAATAAAGGAGTATTATGATCAAAAAACTTACTTCTTTTATAGCAATGTGACCATGTACATTTGAAATTTTATTTATAATATCATTTAGTTGCGTTAGAACGAACGTTTCACCATTCATTTCTCTAGAAAAATCATCTTTAAATTTCTCAGAATCGTTCTTAAGTGTGTTATAATTGTAGTCAACTATTTTCATAAATGATTTTATATCTTTGGTTGTATTTAAGGCATTTGTTAGATTATCTATTAGTTGTTTTGGTTTATAAGCATGAGTTGTTTGCGATACTATAATGAAAACATTTGGTAAACATAACAATGATATTATGGATTTTGATTAATTTACCAATAAATACTTTAATTATCCGTTATAGAATTATATGGTGACATATAATAGGTGATAAAAAATTTGTAATAAAAACAAATATTACTTACTAAATGAACAAGCCTTTTCTAATTTATTCTGTTGCAGTAAATGAAATAGTACAGCATTGGCACTTCTTGTGAATGATATATTATAAGACTCGAGTATTCTAATTATTTTTTCAGGAGGTTCCATTATGTTAGGAATTACAAAATTTATCAATGTTCTTATACTTGGTTTAATATTAAATTTACAAAACATTATTCTCAATATATCCAATGTTCCTGAAATAAAAAATATATCAAATACATCATACGCAATCATTTTAAAATTTTATATTTACATTTATATTTAAATACTATATTTACCATGTAAGTTGTTTTTCTTTGAATTATAAACCATGTATGGGAAAAAATAGTGTTCCCTTACATCTCCTCCTAATTCCTTCAATTCTTCAAACAGTGGAATAACAAAATCAGGTTTATCGTTTTGGTAAGAAAAGTATACAGCATTTTCAAATGCTCTCGCATCAATTTTTTCTTGTTTTAAAATTCCACAATATTTAACCAACGTTTCAACATCCTATAAATAATATATTATCAAATTTATTATTAATATTTACCGAGTTTATATTGCTTTATTGAATTTCATTTACCAAATCACTGATAACTAATTTTCTTGTAAATAAAGTTGAATAATTGTGCAATTGTTTTGAATAATAATAAAGCTGCGTCTACGTTGTGACTTTCAATTAATAATTGGACATACCTATTTACAATTTTATTGTATGACATATTTTTAATTAAATATGTTGTTAACTAGAACAAAATGAAAATATTTTTGTTATAATATTATTAATATCTATTTGTCTTTATAGTTTAGCTCAATATGGCTAAAGTTTTAATGAACTATAATATAAAAAATGTAAAACGCATTTCAAATGTTCTTCTTTGAATATTTATTGTATTATTAATTGTTATAATTATTGACGTTCTATCCGTAAATATTAATTTAATTTAAATATCCGAATTGTTATATCCGAATAATGAAGAAATAATAAATATTCAAAATGTACATATAAAGCTACTCAGCCGTATAATTATTGATTATTGCATAATTCATTGATTTATTAAATGTGTCACGTATGTTTTCAATTTATAAATAATAAACACGGTGTACCATAATTATGTGTGCGCAACATTTATATTATAATCATACCTCTTCGATATACTCGGAATGCTTATTGACTGCCAATGTGTATATAACATTTAGTATATCTGTATTCATAAAATGAATCCTTCTTTCCTTACATTCTTGAAGCACAGATCTTATATCATCTATTTTACCATTCTTAGCATGAATACATAAAATGTTAGCATATGTGGAGGACGTTGGATCAATCCCAGCCTTTTTCATTATATTTAAAATATTAAGTGCATTGGAATCATTTCTAATTATAAGAGAGAAAATTAGCCGAATAATTTATACTACAAAATTTTTAATACTAAGACAAAATTATACTTATGATTCTGTATAAAAAATAAAAAAATTATTACCCAAATACTGAATGACCTTGAATTAGAGAATTAAAAATTGTTTCATTTATGGGGATATTTTCATTATTCATTATTTCTAAAATTTTCGTTACACCAACAATATCTCCTTTCCTACAATATTGATCAACAAATCTTTGATAAGTCAGATAATTTGGTTGTATATTTTTTTCTTTTAATTCTGTTAGAATATCATTTGGTGAAAAATCTATATTATTCTCAAGGTAGACTAGTATCAAAGCATTATAACAATTTATATCCAATTTAACATCTAAAAATATATAATTAGTTAATTTTAATAATTTAAACACACGCGCGCACGCACACGCGCACAATATATATATATATATATATATATATATATTTATATTTAAATTTACATAGTATAAGTATTTACCAAGTGTTTTTATGGTACTCCAGACATTATTACATAATGTTGTTCTTGTTTTTAAATTTTCATAGAATGTAAAATAATTGCAAGTACGAAGTAAAAGTAAAGCCTGCATCTGTGTCAAGGTGCCTATAAACGACGATATTAACTTATTTAATTAAGGATGCTATTGGAATTAGTACATTTAATAGCAATGTTTTTGCAATAATAATTTAAAGAATTGCAGTTTTGTCTAAAAACCATATTTTGATGGATTTGCACATGTATGATTAACAAAAATATATATTATAAGTTTAAACTTTACCGATACGCAAAAGAATGGAGAATTTTAAAGTCAAATAAATATAAAATATAAACATAATTATTTTTTTAAAAAATTTTAAATTTAAAAAAAAAAAGAAATGTATATTAATGATTTATAACAGTATGCTTTTCTTTTTTCCTAATAATAAAGGTAATATTTAATAAATAATAGTTCCTTGAATGTTAGAAAAGAAATAAGAAATAATAAATAATAAATTGCACAACTGAGACATTCATTGAGAATATGTTGGCACCAAATTGTAACAAAATTCTATAATATGAAATATAAATACATTTATTATATCCAGGATTAAAATTTTAATCTAAACGTCAAGATTGATTGCAATTTCAATAAGGGTTGAATATAATGTCTAAGAGTCATCATATTAATTCGAAAATCTATTCTACAATTTATATATTGAGCTATATTATTTTGCTTCTTAAACATTACTCATGAAGAAATAATTGCAGCATACTGTCAAATACTTTTAAGTAATATATATTTTATTAATCAAATGATGAAACCTAAATTTTTGAAGAAAATAATAGCGCAATCATACCATTTTTTATAACAGTATTTAATATTTGTTCCACATCACTCTTTAGAATATGACCAGAAAATTTTATTTTTTCAGCAATTTTGTTAAGCTGCTCGTGCACATTATAATTTGTATTTTCTTTTACATCCAATTGTTTTGCATAATTCTTCGCATTATACCTGAAACATATACAACGATGAATTTTAAATTCCTAGTCGCAAATAATATTTAGCAATTATTTATTAAAGTATCAAGTCCTTGATTACGCAACTAACCTATCATTGGTTACAGTACACAGACTGCGCGTACGCCAATTTCTTTGCAATAAAATGTCACAATGTGTGCGTTGAATCGGCGGACTTGGCCATCTCCAGTCGCCAATTTTTAACTTTCTTATAAACTTTGTCGTGTGCAATATCTTTGACATTGCAATGCTGTGGCGTGACTGATTAGCGGCGTTTTGAGAATGAACACGATTATTTCGAGGGCGCACGCTAGTGTGGGTGCATATATATATTCTGGTTACGGGCGCGTGCGTATGTACGGTGAGTTATGTTTTACGAATAATTTTCATCATCCGTGAGAGATAAATGAGAGTAGGTATGAAAATTAATCGCAGATGCCTCTTATTCACTTACGCAACTATTTCGTTCACAAATCTTACATAAATAAAATCGATTTAACCAAGTTCAAAAGCACGTGGTTCCCGAAGGTTCATAAGCCCATTCCTGGCGATTTCATTTGATTTCACAGCAAATAAATGTTCGAATAATTGCCAACGCAAGCTTAAGTCTCTTGAATTATACAAATTTACTTGGAAACTTGTAGATTGGCCAGACTGTGATTATAGTGATGAGTATACGCGCGGAATATAAGTATTAGAATTCCCGGATCGCACTTGGCGTTTGCATTTTGCCTTAATATTAATCGCGTAGTAGCTGATATATCGATATATATTGTGAGTGTGCGAGTGTGCGTTGTTGAAATATGCTTATATGCAGATTGAGCAATTTTATTCGCACATCCTTCTTTCATATAAATCTTCACAATTATTAATAATGAGCGGAGTAGTGTCATTTAGATTAAATGGATCGACTTGATTGGCCGATTTGAAAGAATATTAATTCAATGTAATTTCGATAATTTCATAAATAAATGACTAATATTTTAATATATCGTCGATATTATGCGCTATAGAGGAGAGAAAGAGATAATAGATAAAAGATCCTGCATGATATATTCATTAAATTGCACATTAGTTTAATGCAATGAAATGAAATATTTGTTTGGATAATTCGTTTTGTATAATTATTGTTTTTTGTTATTGTTGTTTTTTTAACTTTATGCACGTGTGCGGGGAGACGCGCAAAGTGCATTGATTTAACGAACGAGGGAATAATAATTAATTCATCTTGAATTGCATATACTTTATGTCCATCTCCTCCAAGTTATAATAACAGTTACTAAGGTAACGCGATACTCATTTCATTGTTACCAATTTTTTTTCTTTTCTTTTTTTTTCTTTATTTTTTTATTTTTTTTTTTTATTGCTTTTTTGCACACTTTTTTCTACGTCACACCATCTAAATGAGTAAACGCGCGTAATATGATATTTTTGGGAATAGAAAATGAACACATTAAGAAATCGAAAAGTATATTAAAATCGGATTGAACATTCAATCTTTTTATTGGAAAATTTGTATCGCATTCCAGTTTCACGTAGCCTTCAATTATCCAACAGTTTGAATATCCAATAAAAAATGCTTAATTAACACGTTAAGTTTTGTTTTATGTTCAGTAGTTCTGTTAGAGGGGGCAGGGGTAGGGGGTAGGGGGAAGGAGGTTATATTAAAAAAAAAAATTTTTTTTTTTTTATTTTTTTCATTAAATGAGTCAAAAACGTATGGTTTAGGTAAACGATCATAGTATATTCAGTTGTACAAATAATTTACAATAAAATTGAATGGCTTCCTATATAATTATTTAATATGAGATATGACACCATAGACATTTGAAGAAACGATTCATATTAAAATTTTCAACAAAATTAACTAAAATGCTAAGGGAAATGATATAAAGACAATAGTTAAATAATTAAACCCGGCTCAGCTCCACTGTTGCGTATCAACTAGATCGTCGCTCGATCGGATTAATCCTCCTCCATTACTTCTTCGAAATCGTTCTCAAAATCATCCATGGTATATTGTTCGGACTCGATCGTCTCGTATTGCTGGTAATCGGCTACGAGGTCAAGCAGATCTGTATGGGCGTCCACGAACTCGTTCTCGTCCATGCCCTCGGCGGTGAACCAATGCAAGAAGGCCTTCCTCTTGAACATGAGGGTGAACTGCGTGGAGGCTCGTTTGAAAATCTCGTGGATGACGGTGTTGTTCCCGAGGAAAGTGCCGGCGATATCGATACCCTTAGGGGGTATATCACATACGGCCGTTTGCACATTATTGGGCAACCAATCAACGAAGTAAGAGTTGTTTTTCATTTGAATGTTTATCATTTCGTCGTCGACCTCGCGCATGGACATTTGGCCCCGGAAGACGATCGCGACTGTCAGATACCTAATAGAAAGTGAAAAAAAAAAAAAAAAAAAAAAAAAGAGAGAAAAGATTGGCACGTTTGTTATTGTAATTATTATGATGTTTATATTAATTATAAAGCAAGGGACGAGAAATTATCAAAATATTGGTAAAGATGATTATTGAAATTGCAGGTAATTACAGGAACAATCGCATGTTTAAGAATATGGTTAATTATAATAACATTATACGTAATGGGATTGAAAATGAAAGTTAAAAGCTTAAATAAAGTGTACAATGATCGAGAAACTTTATTAATCTATTAACTTATCATTTCTATTATTAATCATTATGATGTTGTTGTAATTGTAACAATTGACATTGGAATTGCTGAATACGCCCTATCGGTTTAGTTCGAATGATTGATTTTTTGACACTATAAAGTGAGATTTGCAGAAAGAATATTAATTTTTGTACTTATTGTTTAATTCTTAGATATTCCGAGGGTGTGGCGGAGACACTTACGTATTAGCTAATCGAGTGCATACATAAAATTACTAAAACTAGGAAACTTAAATACAGACGAATTTCTTGAATGATTAGTAAAGAGTATTTATTTATTTATTTATTTATTTATTTATTTATTTATATTTATTATTATTATTATTATTATTATTATTATTTATTTTTTTTTTATTCAATATTCAATTCAACGTTTCTTCTTCGGGATTCTTTAGAATTCTTCAGCCAATCGTTCGAGATAATCAGCGATCGCGAAGTAAGTACAATGTTTAATTTTCCTCCCTTAGATCATACGCAATACGCCCATACATGAATGCATCGATACGTGTACATTACCTTCCATTTCGTGGATCGCAATCGGCCATTACGTTTCTTGGATCGAACATCTGATGCGTCAATTCTTGTACAGTGAGATTTTTGTACAATTTGTTCTCCTTTGGTACAAGTGGAGCGAAACCCGTCAATATAAAATGAAGTCTTGGAAAGGGAACCATGTTCACGGCAAGCTTCCGTAAATCAGCGTTTAACTGGCCTTCATTAGACATTCAATCAAATCAATGGTTAATGAATATCAATTTATTTGTTATAGTTATAAGTAATTCGGTTGTTAAATTTAATCCGATATTAGGGATATGAACGAAAGGGATCGCGTACCTGGAAATCTAAGGCACGTGGTGATGCCGGACATGGTGAGCGAAACTAGGTGATTAAGATCCGTATATGAGGGACTAGGGAGTTCTAGGGTTCTGTGACATATATCGTAGAGTCCTTGATTATCGATGCAAAAGCTCGAATCCGTGAGATTGACGAGTTGCTGAAGGGACAGGAGGACATTGTACGGACCGACAATGGTGTCCTGTACCTTGGGCGACGGCATAATCGAGTACGTGTTGATTATCCTGTCTGGATACTCATCACGGATCTTAGAGAGCAAGAGCGTACCCATACCGGAACCAGTGCCGCCACCCAGGGAGTGCGTTAGTTGAAAACCTTGGAGGCAGTCGCAACTCTCGGCCTCGCGACGCAAAACATCCTGAACCTCATCGACTAACTCCAAACCATCGGTGTAATGGCCCTTGGCCCAATTATTGCTCGCCCCGTTCTGCCCGAAAATGAAGTTGTCCGGTCGGAATATTCTCCCGTAGGTGCTCGCCCGGATGGCGTCTATCGTTCCGGGCTCAAGGTCCACGATTATCGAACGCGGTATGAAACGTTTTTTTATCGTTTCATGGAAAAACACGTTTACTTTATCCATCTGAAGACTGTTCGTGCCATGGTATTTGCCGTCTGAGTGAATGCCGTGTTCTTCCGCTATTACCTCCCAAAACTCAAAGGAATTTTTCGTATAATTTACAACGTCGGGTGTATACTCAGAGTGAGACAGAGAGAGAGAGAGAGAGAGAGAGAGAGAGAGAGAGAGAGAGAGAGAGAGATTTAAGAATTAGATTTGTTATTTAAAAAAATTTATCATTCTCTACGAATGATTATTAAAAATTTGTATTTAATCAATGTAAATTATATATAGATGTGTGTGTGTGTGTGTGTGTGTGTGTGTGTGTGTGTTTATGTAGAAATAGTAATTTATCAAATTATTAATAGCACGTTCATAGCATTTCACTTATATTATTACTATTATTATATATGCTACATCGTATTCTATGTTTTTTCATATTGATATCATAATTTATATTTATTCTTAAATTCAGTATTATGTTTCACATATGCACTTTTTACATCTATTTTTAATGTGTATTTAAATATAAAATTTAAGCTAATATTAAAAACTTACTTTTGAACCAATTTGATTTCCGCATTGTCCTACTTGTAAATTTAGTATTTCACGCATTTTATATTTTTAAAAATTATTTAATAAGGATATGCGTGTACTTGAAAATTTAGAATAAGTTGTCAAAATATTTACTAAAATTTGGAAGGTTAATTTAACAATTGAAAGCTTACATTTGAAATGACTTTATTCAATTTTAAATAAAAAATAGTTTTCGTAAGTTCGAAATAACATATTTATAATTATCATACTTTATCGTTTTTACTTTTTTATGGGAATTTTTTTTTTTTTTTTTTTTTTTTTTCGTGATCGATTGATTGATTCGCCATTTATAATTCACTATAAAAAATTAATTTTTTTGAAATTTGATATTGTCATGTACGAGTAATTTATTGCTTTTAGTATAAAGTAATCAAATAGAAAAAAAATCCAATGCTTGCATCACAATGAAGAACTTATACGATTTATTATTTATTATTAGGAAAGTTCTTTTATAATAATAATAATAATTATAATAATAATAATAATAATAATAATAATAATAATAATAATAATAATAATAATAATAATAAATAATAATAATAATAATAATAATAATAATAATAATAATAATAATAATAAATACCCATAATCAATAATGGTAAATAATAAGTTAAGTTTATTATCCATAATTAAGAGAAAAAGTTTACTAATGATAATAATGACAAATACAGCAGCTATCAACGTTTCAAATATCCATAGTTAATATATTTGGGAAACATTGCAAATATTAATTCCATTTAAAATCAAATCCTGTAGACAAGTATAACAGATTTGTCATTATAATGTTAGAGTATTTTCAAAACTAATTTTCAATCGTTTCCTCAAATATAATTATGAAGCGCCAAGCTGCATTTAAATAAGTTGCCTAATACACATGTATTTACTGACCTTAAATAAATTAAGTTATATAAGAACTTATTAATATTGAATTGAAAATATGTATATTATATGCAAATACTACTATAATATATTTGAGTTTTCTAATAACTTCTAATATAAAGAAGTTTTTAAATAAAATTTAATGAAGTATGAAATTAATTAAGCACGTAAAAAGTGATTTTGAAAAGTGATTTAGTCATAAAAATGGAGTGCTAATGCCTTGTCATAAGAAATAAAAGCTTAAATTATTTTCAAAATACAAAGTAAATATTCGTATTAATCAAATGAGATTGATATTTTATTGTCGCAGTTTTAGATTTTAGTTATAGAGAACGCATAGTTATAAAATTAATATTTGATTGTATATGTTTAATGAAAAATCTTTTCAACATATATAATTTGTATTCAAATTATCTCGTTAACTTTAATATTGAAAAACATTAAATATTGGTCATTTTGAAAGCAGATGCCATGAAGTGAGGCGTCTATTATTTCTGTTAAAATTTCTTTTTCGTTTTTTTATTTTTGTCCAGAAATCAAGAAGATTTTAATTTAATTTTTTTTTTTTTTTTAAATATTTATTATACGTTGAGAATTGTTATAATTATATTTAAAAAATGTTTATTATTGGATAAAAATATTATCGTTTATCATTCGTTATTTCATAGAATATTTCATAAGTTTCCCTTGTCCCTCCCCCCCCCCCCCCCCCCCCCCCCCACCATCGATAATAGAGAGGAATTGAATTAAATAATAAGAATTTTCAAATTCTATTAGGCTTGAAAAGAAAGCAAATACTGAAATTTGAATACATTTAACTTATATGTGCATATGCACTATTAAAATTATTTTAACACACAGAGTGAATAACAATAAAGATTTTATTTAATAAATTTCTTTTATACAGATTGGCTGTTTTATCGGCTTAATTAAACATTGACAATTAATTGAAAATGTTCATAGAGGTAAAATGGTAAATGTATGTATTAACATTACAAATAAAAACAATTAACACTGTCCTAATAAAAATGCATAATAAGATTTAAAAAAAACTATATTCAAATCATTTAATTTACTAATCAGTAAAAAAGTACACATCTTATAAATATAAATTTCGTTATGGCAATAGAATTTTTGATAATATTTATTCATGAAAAAAAAAAAAAAAAAAAAAAAAAAAAAACTTTTTTTTTAAAAAAAATTTTTTTTTAACTGATCTTAATCATAATAATAGAAAGTGAAGGTAATAGAGTTTAAATTATGGATTGAAATTAATAAATGAAAGCGTTTGAATGAAAATTCCTTTTGCTGATTCCTATATAGAACGAATTTACGAATAAATTCATAACAAATATAGTTATTCGTTAATAATGGATGTGGGAAGAAGGAATGAGGGAACATAATATGTAGAAAGGAATTATATTTGATGCTATTTTCAGATTTAAAATTTAATTTTCTTGAAATTACATACAAATTGTGAAAACCTTAATGATAGAAAGCGAGCTAATGTTCGAAGCATTTATTAATAAAAATACAAAGAAATGCCAAGAGTATTCTGCAGTCATAGTGTAACTTACATTGATCAAATAGTTTACTTTTAAGGTCATTCGGACAATTCTTTCACGAGTGTACATAATTACATATTAATTAACAATGCAACAGTTTAATTTTTCATTTTTCCTTGAAATTTTATAAACATCCTATATATTAATGTTTAAATGTCTAGATCGCATACTTATGAAAATATATTTTCTCCTAGGAGTATATAATTTCAAGTTTATATTTATTTCTATTGTAACTAAATGATAATTACGTAGGATTTATCATTCATCTGGCTTTGAACAATTGCTAATACCGATTTGAATTTTGATATAATTAATAAAATCGCCAATTACATATAAATATTATGCTAAAATATTTCGGTAAATGCCTGTAGTTATCTTTAAATTATCTTTAAAATTTATTTCACTTTATTTATTATTATTAGTCATTTGTTTATTCGATAAAAAATAATTAATTCAATTAATAGTATGAAATAAGGTATAATAATCAAGATTTATAGAATCATAATTCTATATTTGAAATATCAGATTTCCAAAGTGAAAATAATTCTGATGTATAAGCATATTAGTTTAACAAAATTTTTTTTTAAATACATCATAAGAAAATGGATCGAATTCATTTATCATTAACAAATATAAGTGAATCAAAGTGGAAAGTTTACATCGCATTGATACGCATGTGCATTTAAATTATTTATTCTTTAATTTTTATTTATTTTTTTTTTTTTTTTTTTGTATACGTGTAAGCTTGTATACGTTCGTACGAGCAAGTTCAATTAAAATAATGATAAACATAAAATATTATAAATTTGGAAAACACTTAAGATGTTTTTGTAATAAATACGAAAATATTCTAATGTCTTAAAAAATTTATTACATAGTGTTTAACAATATATGAATTGCATTTATGTTTATCATTTATTATTGCTAAACTGTCATATAAAACACTAAGGTCATTCGTCTTCGAAGAATTAATTTTCTTGTTTATTCGAAGGATTAATAATATGCGTTAAATTTAAACCCGAATTTATAACGAAATTTATAAAATAAATTATAGTATTTTGCTATGATTTATAATCAATTGATTTTATATATTTTCATTTAAACGTTTACAAAAAATATATATCAATTCTATATCCTAGTATCGTTTAATAATTGTCCAAAGGCAAGTAATTGTTTTTATTTATGTTTCTCCATGTATTTTCAGTTTATTTGGATATACATTCAAATGCTGCAAATAAAACATTTATCGTTTTTGTTTGTTTGTTTGTTTGTTTGTTTGTTTTTTCAGAAAAAAAAAAGTTGTACAATTGAAATACTTTGACATGTTTATTTATTACAAGTGGCTCTATATAAATAATGTGGATAAATGGTTGAAAGTTTTTACCAATTATCGGAATGGTAAATGCTCTTAATTTTGCTCCTAATATTACCGTAAATATAAAAATTCTTAACTCGCGTTAATATTTTTATCATTATTCATTGTTCTTAGTGATCTTAGAATGTGCCATTAAACTTACCTTTTGAACGTAATAGGCCGAATAATCCAAAACGTTCTTAAATTTTAATAAACTCATATATATTCAATTCTATAATAGTATCAAAATTTCTATTAGGAAGTTTAATGCTCTCAAGCGTATTTTAGAATATATCTGTTCAAGATTTATTTTCCGACTTAAAAAAAAAAAAAAAAAAAAAAAAAAAAAAATTTTTTTTAAAGCTTTAAATATTAATTTGAATAGGTCTATTAATTACTACAGATATCATATTTACTATTTTTTTTTTTTTTTTTTTTTTTTTTAAATTAAAAACTTTTTTCTTTTATAAAAGCCTATTCTAAATTCCAGCCCTTATTAGCTCGAAAGTAGTAATAATTTATCGGCGCACACGAATATACAACGCATGTCAATGTTACGTCTTAAAAATTTATCGAAACTTTAACAATTTATTCAGTCATTAATTCCTCGTCTAATCAATTATCCATCAATTTAATTAATTCTTGAAAAATATCATACTATTTTGATAATTTTTCTTATTCGCACTCACACACAATATTATTTACTAATTGTACTAAATTTCCTTAATTTTTTTATTATTCGATCGATTTCAGTGTCATAATACATTTTTTATTAAAAGATACTTTGTTACTTATAATTATATCGCATGTTAAGCTTATTCTTATATAAGTGCAAACTGGCAGCGAAATAGATAATAGTAAAAAACAAAAAATAATAATAATAATAATCATAATAATTATTATAATGACGACGATGATGATGATGATGACGATGATGATGTTAATAGTAATAATAATAATAATAATAATAATAATAACAACAACAACAGCAGCAGCAGCAACAACAACAACAACAACAACAGCAACAACAACAACAACGACGACGACAACGACAACGACAACGACAACGACAACGAGAACAACTTAATTTCATATAAAATTTAGCGGTTGATTATTTATGCACAAATATTGTTGTTTATTCATCTGTAATTCGAACGAGGAAAACCATAATTTAGACGTTAAGATTCGATGGTTTCAAGTCGAAGCGGAGGTAACGGAAACCAAATGGTTTTTCCTTCATTTTCAAATCATATTTTAGAGATAAAGCGTAAGTCGCGCGAATCATCAACGTCTTGCGGAATGTCGTCGTCACTCACTCTTCCTACACATGGCATTTCAGAGAAAGTATCAGGCGAGCATAAGAGTGTCGAGGGACTCGTCGACTTTTCTCTCACGGTTCTTGGTGACCGTTGCCGAGCAAACGGGCGCGGGTGAAATTTCATTTCATCCGTACCAAGAGACAGGCGACTAAAAAAAAGAAAAAAAAAAAGAAAAAAAAAAGTCTGCGTTTCAGCAGCGTAGCTTATCGGCTTTCGATCAATTTATCGAGCGACTTTGCCGGGCAGGATTCCTGCCACTCCGTTAATTAAATCAGCCAACGTCGTCATCATCGTCGCCGCCAGGACTCTCTTATTACGCAGCTGCTCCTCCACGAGGCTCCACCTCGGGGCGCCTCAAAGGTACATTCCGTTCACGAGGTAGTCGGCATCGTGCGAGTAGTTGTCGTGACCCCTGCCGCGACCTCGGCGCTTGACGACTCGGAGCCGACAGGCGATAAGGACGGCCATGACGGCTGTAACGGTGAGTCCGAGTGCCAGGGATATAACGGCACCTTTGGGTCGCGACATCTCGAGATGGTCGAGCTCAGCGCTGTGGTGGCGGATATGCTCCATTACCGCCGGGTATTCCAACTTGTGCTCCTGGTGCTGCGTCTCCGCCAGCGTTCGTAACTCGAGCTCGTGAGCTGGGAAAATCGATATTGTTAATGTGCCGTACGAGCGAACCTTATTTCGCGGACTCGACGACCTAATTCTCCGTGCTGATCATCGTCCCTGGGCATCTGCATTTCTCATCGTCTCGTAATTAATCATTGACTTTGATTAAATCGAGTTAGTTGTTACGTTAGCTCGTTAATTTGATTATGTCTGAATTGTAACGGCTAGTAAACTCTTATCTTTGTTATTTTTGGCCTTTAGTTTACGGCAAACATCTAATCTCTCGCATTTTACCGACTGTGCTTGCGGTTTAGCGGGCAGTGGGGGGTGGGGGGTGGGGGGTGGGGGTGGAAGTAGAGGTTTGCATTGTAAATAGATAGAAATAAGTAAACGAATATTCGAATATTCGGTATTCCCGTCATTGGTAAGACAACAATAAATTTAAGTATTTTCCAAGTTTTGTGCAATTTTATTAGAGCGCGATAGCGCGTTTGGAAAAATTGTGTTAATAATTTGTTGTTGTTGTTGTTTAATTGAGAGTATTGTCGGTCGGTGATTGTATCAGTCAGATTGAGCAACGGGGCTACTTCTATCGACACGACATGAAAATATACTTTTAATTAATGATGTCTTTTGCTCGATTTCGCCGATTTATAAAAAAATTCTCGCCCTTTTAAATTCATTAATATATGTGATTAAAGAAAATTCAATGTCTACGTGAATAGCAATGAGGTATACGCACGGTTAACGAAGTTTTTTTTGTTTTTTTTTTTTTTGTTTGTTGTTGTTTTTCTTTTGTTTCATTAAATCGCAGTTAAAAATTATGAATTACGACCATGGTTTGGTCAATTATGACGTTCACAAGATAATTAAATAATCATCCCAGGGATTAAAAGATCGATAAAATTCCCTTCAATTCGTTGGAGCGTGAAATATTTTTTCTTGGCAATTAATATTTATGTACAAATACAAACCTTTATGATTATTCGTTTTGGCGTCACTTTCAAGTGATAATTTATTTTCATGAGTTTCTTGCTGCTTATTATTACTTTTATCTTTCTCCTTCGTTATCATTGACTGATTCGTGCCATTACTTTCTTTATTATCCAATTTCCTTTCACTATTATTTTGCGTCTTAGCAACATCTTCCTGCTTCGTTACTGGCTGAAATAGTTTATTGCATAAATAGCCAAATTTACCTATAAAAGCTTTTACTACATAGATACTCTATTATAACGAATTTCATGAGAATGTTATACGTGTATTAAATGATATTAAGCAACTTTGCGATTCGTTATTAGTAACGAGCGGTCCTCGGGAGAGAAATAATATGAATATATATGAAAATAAATGTAAGAAAGTCACTAGTGACACACTCAGGCTTGCAAATATCTAGAAACAATTCTTCTATTTTGCCGTTAAATCTTATTTTATACATTCCATACTAATTAATAGATCGAGGATGCTCACATCGCACGGTGATGCGGAGGTTGAAGCGATCGATTGCTTTTTCGCTTCGTCGTCGGGTTGCTCCTCCTGTTGACGTGTCATTGATGATGGAGCGGACGTACGCACCAATTGAGCCGAATTACCATCTTGCCAGGAATTCTCATGGTGATTGGCGATCGGATAATACGGTAGGTAACCTCGATTGGAGGAATCCTGTCCGTAAATGCCGCTGCGATGTAAAAGTATTTTTCACTTTATAAAGCTAATTCGTCCAATTTATTTTACTACTTATAATAATAATAATAATAATAATAATAATAATAATAATAATAATAATAATAATAGTAGTAGTAGTAGTAGTAGTAGTAGTAGTAGTAGTAGTAGTAGTAGTAGTAGTAGTAGTAGTAGTAGTAGTAGTAGTAGTAGTAGTTTTTTTCGCTTATCTTTTTTATTGTTTATTTTCTCGGTACTGAGCCGTTTATCATTACCGAATGGAGATGCGCGCGAGCTAGTTATTTACGATAATTTGAATCGACAATTGAAATTGCAAATGATCTAAACAGAATTGAATTTGAAGGAAGCATGGAAAATAGCGAATGATGTTTGTCGATTGATGAATTTAAGCAATGTTTGCTTACGCATGAATATTTTGAAATGAAATAACGAAAGGCTCACTTACTTCACTGCTTCGACATCATCGAAGTGCATACTTGGCCCTTTGTGATTGAAAATACGTGACGGCCGCTCTTCTGTATAACACGAATAAAATTAATGAAATATCGTTTGTTCGGCTTATCAGTCAATAATTAATATAATAATTCATTTATAATTGTTAGGATTGAGGCTGTAGCCTGATAATATCAAGATATCGGCGAACGATGTAGTTTGATATTATCTTAAATTTAATCACGTTTTAACTAATATATTGACTAAAATCTACATCAATTTCATTCCAAGACTTATTTTATCTAACGATTTGATGGTAATTTTAACTAACGGCATTAGCGGCAAGTTCAATGTTCTTGTTGACTCGTGGTTTTCGAGTCGACGGTGCGGTTGGACAATGAATTTTATAAAATCTAGAACGATGCCAACGAACACAAAAAAAAAAAAAAAAATCAAAATACGCAAATAAAAGTTCCATACGCTCGTAATTGGGCGGCAAAACGTTCTGAGCTCTAATCATATCGTAGGCAGCTTCGTCATTGACTTTATTGACGTTCTGTTCAAAAATTGGCGATTGGTAATTGCTCCATTGATAACCGGACGTCTTGTAGTTGAATGGTAGTTGTTGGTCCAAGCCGACGTAGCCACTGCCCCCGAAAGACTCATCCGGTGATTGTTGTATTTGCATTTGTTGCTGAGGATTATAGCCACGTCCATTGTAAGCCATTTCCTGTGATACTCCGATTTGATGAAGATTTGGATTATTAATCGCCCATCCTTTAGCGCCTTCGTGACTATGTCTCTCGGGGTATATCATCGAGTACTAGTTGTTAGTCATGAAAATCAATGAAAACGTAATGTTCGATTAATCATACAATGATAACACTATTTCGATATGATTTTTCTATATGGGTCCTTTACACGTGAATGATGAATGTGATAAGGATTAATGAAGCATCGGCATTGCAAAGCCATTTAAAAGTGCACCTGGACATTTTCATAACATTTCTAGATTAAAGATTCTAATAAAAGAACGACCGTACAAAATATGAAATTGTTATTTTAACGTTTTATCATTTTTCAAATATTCTAAATTTCTGTGCATTGCAGTGGTAAAAATTTGTTTTGTTTTGTTTTGTTTTGTTTTTTTTTTTTTGTTTGCACAAAGGCAATTTAAAAGACATTTTAAAATTTTAATATCTTTTTTACAGTCAGCCAGTGTATTGCTGCAATATTGCTATTATTGTTGCAAATGACGCTTTTGAATTATTTTCTAGAACGATTTTTCACTTGTCCATGTTGATGTTGTTGCTGCTGTTGCTGCTGCTGTTGCTGCTGTTGCTGCTGCTGCTGCTGCTGCTGCTGCTGCTGCTGTTGCTTTTGCTGCTGCTGCTCTTGCTGCTGATGTTGTTGTTGCTGTTGCTCTTGTTCTTGCTCTTGTTCTTCTTGTGGTTGTGGTTGTGGTGGTGTTGGTGGTGGTGGTGGTTGTTGTTGTTGTTGTTGTTGTTGTTGTTGTTGTTGTCGTTGTAGCTGCTGATGCTGCTGCTGTTGTTGTTGCTGCTGTTTCTGAATCATTTGCTGGTACCTGAAAACTTCCTGAGGTAGTAGTACGTACGGCTTGGGAGAGACGGCGATGGGTGACAGGGACGAGAGTGGCGGTGCAATCGTAGTCTTGTCAACGGGGCAGCCGAGGTCGGTGGCCTCGTCCGAGCCATCCGTGCATTGGGGTATGCCGTCGCAGACGTTGTATATGGCTATGCAATCGTCGCTCGAGCGACACTCGAACTGATTATGACTGCACGCTTGACCGCGAATGCAAAAAAAATAAAAATGAACAAACACATGGCCAATATTATTATAATTATGTTATAATTTTTTGATATTATTTTATTATGTTGTTAAGTATCGTCGCTAATTCTAAGTATTATATGAAGTATTATATGATAATAGTGGTAGCAGTAGTTTGTTGCTGTTTCATGAATAAAGACGTAATATTACTTTTTATTTACTTTTTACAGTTGCCGATTGCGTTGATAGAGTAAGTGGTACATAAGCAATAGTTGTTGAAGTTATAGTTGGCGGCTCAGTATAGTAACTGTATTCCTTGGATGGCGATTCTACTTTTCTATAATTCAACGCGAAATATATTATGATTGATATTTGAGATCATTAGAGCAATGAAATAAATATGGATCCAGATTTACCGTAAGGATTGAAGTTCATGTTCCTGCTCGGTTCGACGAATTTGTTCTTCTAAAGCAGCGGTGTTTTGGAGATTATAATTCGTCAGTACAGCGCTGCTGTAATTCAAATGGGATGTGAATTTGCATTTGAAATCTTGTGGTGGTCCACAATGAAATAGATAACAGCTTCCTGGTTTCTGTTATAAAATTACATTGATTTTAGAATTGCATTAATCTGTAGAATTTTTGTTGTAATCTACAATTCTTACGCATACTTATTTGTTTATAAGCGATATCTCCGAAATCAATTGATCAAAATATCAAACGACACCTTTCCAATGAATAAAAGCAAGACATTATTTTCCAATATTTATGATAGTCCGATACCTATTATTATTGTTCTGTGGTTATTGTTCTATTATTAAAGAAATTATTCGTTCTGTGTAAAAGATCTCGCTAAATCATTAATATTGAAGTTGAATAAGTGTAAAAGGTTAAGTAGAGAATCATCGATAGAAATATCATGATTAATACGATATCGTTACGTTTTTTGTCGAATGTAGAGAATATATATATATATATATATATATATATAGAATTCATTAGGCTTTGTTTACTTTTCGGTAATTATAGTCTGTTAGATTTTGTAGTTGTTAAATATAGTAGATCCTAAAGCCGCTCGATTTCTAATTAATGAGAGGATTAATCGAAGAGGATGGACAAGTACCTTCTCCTCGAAAATGAACACGTCGCAGTGCTCTGTCTCACAGCACCACTTCATGCAGTCGATTCTAGCCTCGACGTCGACGACGGTAAGGTACTTGGCACCCATATTTCTTGAATCTTGCGTCCTAATGATCTTGTCTTTGTGGACGACGAAGCCGTCAATGCAAACTTGAAGGCGTTCATCGGCGGCCGAACCAATGGCAAGGAGGACCGCCGCAAGCACCCGGAGGATCATCTCCGGTCCCCAGTCACCGCACATGGCTCAACGCTCTGAGAGACAACCCCAGACGGAGCTTTACCTCTATCAACGATTGGGCGCATGCGCCCATATTCTGTGCCGATCAATACTTTTGCGCACGAAGATCGACTGACTTTAGTACTTCTGTACTTGGACATCGTGACGACGATCTCTTCGTCACCGCTGTTGGCTCACTGAGGAATAACGTTATCCTACAGTTCCCTTCAATACTATTTAACTTGGAAGATGATTTTCTTTATACATTGTATTGATCTGCTTGTATCGTTAATCAATGGAAAATATTATAATTTTCTAAAATTTGAATAAATCTTCAATTTTTAAATGCTGCTATAAAATTTTGTAGAATCGATATATGCAATTTTATCTGCGTAGACGTGTAAACAGAGTATTTGTTTTTTGTATATATCGTTTTTAATATTATAATTAAAATGACGGCATTAGGCAAAGATGTTGGATAAATTTAATTGTTCCCTATAATAAATGATATATTTATCGACGAGTAATAAATAATCTGTGTTTAAATATAAATATTAAAAATTTTTTTTTATACGCGTAGGTATAATCATGCTACGCCCTCATATTAAATTAATTAATTCAAGAAAATTGAAAGTTCATTGAAATAACATTTTTATCGTTCTTTCTCTCTCTCTCTCTCTCTCTCTCTCTCTCTCTATATATATATATATATATATATATATATATATATATATATATATATATATATATTTAAATTTATATTTTTCTACAAACATTTTATTTGAATTTAAAAGAATTTTGTTTAATGTACAATTATTGGGATGATATATTTGTAAATTCGTTGGAATTAGTTATTTATTCCTACGTTTTTGAATAATTAAAAATTCATTCAACTAGTTGAATAATATAAAACGATTATATGGTTTTTCAGTTGTTTGATTTTAATTTAAAAATGTGTTTTTATACTGCTTATAAATGTAATAAAGGATTCTCGTCAATTGATTAATTTTACATTAAATTAGCAATTAAGACTCGTTAAGATCGTTAAATCAATTTAGAAGAAAAGAATTTCTCAGTCTCGAATATACGATAATTAATAAGAAATTGCAAATTGTTTTATGCGAACAACATTTATATGTTCAGACGTATTCTTTTCTGATTATAATTATTATTTTAATGATTATTTTAATGATTATTGATTCTGAATAGACTTTAGGCAATTTAAGTTTGAGCATATAATATAAATGTAATGTGATTAATTCGCGTACAATTTGAATATAATATTTTTTTTTTCATTATTTTTTTCAATCATTATCGTAGTTTAATTAACAAAGAGTTAACGATAAGATTATTGTTCGAATTTTTAGCATAAACAAAAGAATTTATAAATACATGACTAATAAAACAAACGAAAAACAACGTATGTTGTGAAAATTCAAATAGACTCGTGTACACAATATGTCAAGTGACTTATGTGTAATTTTTAAAAACAATAATTTTAAAGCTTAATTTTTTGCTCAAGGCTTAGTCTTTGCAAAATGATACAATTATCGCAAATAAAATATAAATAACGTGAAAATGATATATGCGCGTAAGTGTGACAATAATTTAAAAGTCAAAAATATATATTTTTAGATGCGTGGCATAGAAATAAAAATAGATACGTAAACGTATAAATTTTATAATTTTTATTCTAATATTTTTCTTAAATTATCTAAGAAATAAATTAATTTTTGCAATTTTGTATTCGTATAAATATTCGATGCATATGTTATAAAAAAAAAAAACAAAAAAAAAACACAAAAAAAACAAAACCAAAAAAAAACAAAAAAAAACAAAAAAAAAAAAAAAAAAAAAAAAAAAACAAAAAAAAAAACCCAAAAAAAAAACAAAACAAAAAAAAACACAAAAAAAAACAAAAAAAAAAAAAAACAGTATGTTAATGTTTTTGCAGAATAAGACTGTTCGATCGAGTTAATGCAAATTGAATAAAACTCATTTTTCTTGTAACCCGTCAAGGTAATATGAATCAGGTATTTTAAATGCTTAAAATGATTTTGAATTATTGCTTTTATAAGTCGCATATTAAAAACGTGCGACTCCTCTTGCATTTCTTACACTCGAATAGCGTATATCGAAATTCAAAAGCCTTGGAATAAAAATTCTTTTGCATAATTGCACCTTAGTTTCAAGCATCTTTCATATTTTTAATACTCGAGTACATTATTTTGAGGAATTATTTGCATTTTAATGATAATAATATAAATGAAGTCGCATAATATCTGAATAAGGCACACCGAGATTTAATTTGGTTTTTGTTGTTGTTGTTTTTGTTGTTGTTGTTGTTGTTGTTGTTGTAAAATATTAGATATAACACGAGTCGAATAAAATTTGAATTATGTGTGAAATTGCATTAAATTAATAAATTTATTGAATAAATTAAAGAAGCCGCCTTTACAAAGTATTATATTATCGAGCTTTGAATAGAAATGTCTGAGTTAAATTAATGTTATAAAGATCTTTAATCTTTGTTTATGGATTTGGTAGGAAAACTATGAGAATGAGCACAAAGAGATAATGTAGACGTAACTTTTAACGGCTAATTATGTTGTTGTTTAAGAAAGTTGTGAATTAATATCTCTAATATATATATATATATATTTTTTTTTTTGTTGTAGAAAATAATTTGTTAATAATCACTTAGTTTTTACCACCACAGTGTATACATATTTTCTCTTTCTTACGTACATCTCACACTGCATTAATACATAATTGTAAAAAAATTTCAATTCATCGCAACATTTCAAGATTAATTTAAATAATTCATATGCCTAAGTACTTTTCTTTTTTTTTTTTCTCTAATTAAACGTATATTACGTGTATGCGCGCGCGGGCGTTTATATGCACATATACATCGATCGCGTTTAAATAGCATTTCGTTATTTACGGATCGTTACTTATTTGACACTTGTTTCGCACGTGCATGATAATGCCGAATTGGAAATTGAATTTCTCCGTTAAAAGTGTTGATTTGATATTACTTTTTTGTTCATCTTGTTGATTGATTCTTCAAAAGTACGCGCCATTACACGTGCCGAAAAATGTAACAGCACTCTCCTCCAGCGCCTAGACTCCTCAATCCTCTTTTTTCTTCTCGTTCCCTCTCTCTCTCTCTCTCTCTCTCTCTCTCTCTTTCTCTCTACTCTCTTACTCTCGCGATGTGTTCTTTCAATCAAGCACGAGCGTGATTATGATACGCGCAGTGCTATATATGTGCCTCGTGTGCACCAAGTGCGGGGAGTGGGAGAAGGAGAGCCTGGTAGGGATAACCGTGTGCGGTGTGATTGAGGGAGTGAGAGAGAGAGAGAGAGAGAGAGAGAGAGAGAGAGGTAATGAAGGATCTGGCGAAAAACACCGTAATCGCAAACGTGGCCGAAACATCGCCGCCCCTCTCTATCTAATCACCTCGATCGTCCCTCTGCTCCTTTGGCACGACGACTCGACTGGGCGGTTCGCACATGTGTGCACGCACACGGGCGCGCCGGAGAGCGACAGAAGCGGAGCCAATAATATTTATGTATAATGGAGCGGTAGCGGGAGCGGGAACGGGAGGAGGAGGTCGTCGAAAACTGTTGTCGATTGGTTTCACTGTCATGAGCGCGCATTGAAACGCAACGGGGACAGAGAAGGCGAGAAGCGAATAAACCGAGTCGGAGGACTGGCGGCGAGTTGCACGCCAAGCCAACCACGGCCAAGTCGATTTTCCAAGTCTGTCTGCCGACGGGCGGGAAAGCATGTGCAGTGGGTTCTGAATGAGGAAAAGTGTCCGGGAGATTGAGAGAGCGTGTGCAAGACTTGGCTGGAAGTCGAGCCCGGGCAGTGCGGTTCGGTTAGGGCCAATGGTGACCAAGTAGCCGACGACGTCCGGTGGTGCATCATCGATTTCGCTGTCCGCCGACCAAGTGCGGAAGGCTGCGAGCGCCGAGGAACGGGAGAGAGAGGATCGAGCCGCGACAGCTGCTCCCAGCCATGTCGAGATAACAAGGGAGGCAACAGAAAGAGTGCAAAAGTGCAAGAGTGCAAGAGTACGAGAGTACGAGAGTACGAGAGTACGAGAGTACGAGAGTACGAGAGAACGAGAGAACGAGAGCACGAGTGCGCGAGTGTACGAGAGAGATAGAGTGAGGTAGATAGGGAGTTGTGTGTGCGTGTGCGTAAGAGAGAGAGAGAGAGAGAGAGAGAGAGAGAGAGAGAGAGAGAGAGAGCGAGTGTGGTTGCGCGACGACCGAGGGGAGCGGGAGAGGAAAACAAGCAGGAACATGACGCGCGGACGACTGTCAACAGTTGTGAGTACCATTTGGAGTATTGGCACAAGGAATGTTAAATAGAGGGGATGTCTGGGAGCGATTGTTGACGTTGGGCTCGAGGAGTTCCGTGCATGACAGGTCGACCAAGGCCGAGATATCTCATGGCCTATTTTATTGTCGGTCGCGAGCTTAAAACTTGCCCGCCCGAGGTCTCTAACCTTTTCCTTCTTCCTCTCGGCGTCGTACATATGGCGTTTACTTTACTTTCTTATTTATAAATTGCCGAGGAGGTGCGCGTTTGAGTTGGTCGGGAGATTAATCGCAAGATGGGTGATTAATTCCAGAAAGGATGACCAAATCTGCTGTTGAATCGTTCTGATTTACCTCGGCCGTAGCGAATGTGTAAGTGCATAGTGTGCATCATCCAGTGCAAGCTTAGATCGATCGATCGAGCTTTGTCATAACTTTTTTCACTGTTATTCCAATGATTTTCTCCGCGTAGGATGGACTATTTCTCAGCTGAGATTCCTTCGGTTCTCCTTTCCATGCATTGCCTAACGAATGCTCTGCTTGGAGTTACGGATGCTACAATACAAGCCTATGGGTTGATTATAAATTTTTACCAAAAATGAACGAGTGCCATTAGCATTAATTAATCGCATGTTTATATCGTTACCTCGCATTAAGCACCGAGGCTTGAATACGTCATTTATTGTATAACTGAGTCATTCATTATTGAAAAAAGAAATCTTAAATTAAAGTCATTAAAATTATTTAAATTAAGAAACAGCTGTATTAGCACAGGTTTAATTGTTATTACGCATTGGCATTAATTTGTTATTATTCGTATAATCGTTGTGATTTCATAAATTTGATATATAATTGAAAAAGTTTTCGGATACAAAATGAGCTTTACACGGACGAGCTCTCTATTTGCTTTTATACATTGCTTGTAAATATCTTTTATATTTAACTGAAAGAATTGCAGGATAATTTATATGACAAGTTCCATCAAAATCACTTATTTAATAAAAGAGCTCTTTGCCTCAACGTCGCAATAAGTCAATTATTGTAGAGAATTCTCATTCAAGATTAATTAAAAATTACAATAATAATTTACAATTTTTAAACAAATTACCATGATTTCTTTACCATTTATAAGGATTATAAATATTATGGAATTAAAAGTAAAACTTGTCGAGTCTTTATTATTTATACATATGCGTGTCTGCTATCATTGCTTACGAGATGTATCCATTGACACTTGATATTTTTAATATATTATATGGTGATTATAATTATAATCGATGATTCACGATCTCTCCATTATTGTTCGATTTAAACAAATTTACAGTTTCATTAAACTCAAACAAAGACAATAACCGTTAAATAATAAAATCTTTCTTCGATACTTAATATTTGAATCCTAATAATATGTCTCGTGTGCCGTAAACCTCTTATTAAACCAAATGTTTCTCTACAATTAATTATATTATAATTGCTTGAATATCCGCTAATTAAGATAATTTATTCAATGTTTATAGAAGCTGCTGCTTAATCAAAGATACCAGAAAAGAGATTAATCACAAAACGGCATGCGTACAAGTTTGGATATTACCAACTCTAGCGTGGAATGAACGAGGAAGAATTATTAAAACGGTCTGCTGCAGAACGGGATAGAATATTCAGCTGCTATGACCGTGGTAGGGAGAATGGCGCAGAAATTGATCCTTGGGAGGATCCTGCCTACGAGGTCTATCATACCACGGATAGATATGGATTCATACAGTGGGTTATGTTTAACATTGCTTCTATAATTTTGTAATATAGCGATGCGCAATATGTACATTACATATTAGATAATGCAATGGGCATCCATAATCAAAGATTACCCCTCCATTTGCTTATGTTCTAGTGATAAGCGGTTACCACAGAAAATGGATCAGAATGAAATTAAACTTCATCATGTTGAGATGGAGAGGGTAAAAAAGTGGGATAAAATGAATAAGCATTGGGATACGACTGCAACAAAGGAAAAATTGAGACGTAGAATTTATAAGGGCATACCCGATAGGTTTAGAGGTGAAATTTGGATTCGTCTCTTAGGTATTACAAAGTTAAAACATGAAAAAGTGGGAAAGTACGAGGAGATGTTATCTCTTGCCCGTCAGTGGTCTACCGAGATTAGACAAATTGATGCCGATGTGGCTAGACAATATAGGGATCACATTAATTATAGGTAATGAAGAAACGTATTAACAAAGTTCTCTTTACTTAAATTGAATAATTGTATGTGAAAATGTACGGATGTAGGGCTTGGTTATCGGTAATTTCTAATTATCATAATTTGCTGTTATTTCAGGGAAAGGTATAGTCTCAAACAGAGATCCATGTTCTATGTCTTGGCAGCTTATAGTATGTATAATATGGAAGTTGGATATTGCCAAGGCATGTCTGTATTGGCGGGACTACTCTTGTTGTACATGGACGAGGAAGAAGCATTTTGGGGATTATCCGTTTTACTCGCCGATAAGAAATACAGTATGCATGGTAAGCTTATTAGAACTCACAAACACAAATAGACTTTATACCCGTGTAGAAAAAGTTCTTAATTCGGACTTAATACCGTAAGAATTTCAAGTATTATAGTATTTTATTTTTATAGGATTTTACGTAGATGGTTTTCCGAAGCTGAATCGCTTCATAGAACACCATGACAAAATAATGACCAAGTTCCTTCCAAAATTGAAACGTAAACTGGATAAGTGCGGCTGTGACTCTATACTTTACGCATTAAAGTGGTTTTTCGTTGTATTTCAAGAAAGAGTAAGTTTCAAGACTTTCCTTCGATCCACTATTGAATAACTACCTTTAGAACCCTTGTCAATATCAATAACTTTGTGTATTATTATTATTATTATTATTATTATTATTATTATTATTATTATTATTATTATTATTATTATTATCATTATTATTATTATTATTATTATTACTATTATTACTATTACAATTATTATTATTATTATTATTATTATTATTTCAATCATGATTATTTAAACGGTGACAAATATTTCATAAATCTTAAATATTTTTCATTACTTATGTTTAATACTTTTATTTTTAATAGACACCAGTAAGTCTCGGTCTACGTATATGGGATATATTTCTCTTAGAAGGCGATCGGATATTATCCGCAATCGCATACACGGTGATGAAAATGCATAAGCGTCAGTTGATGACAATGGAGAGCCTCGATGAGTTTTGCAATTATCTGCAAATAAAGCTCGAAAAGGACTTTGGATATGACGATGATACGGTCATCAACACCGTGGAGCGCAGCATAGACGAGTTGAAGCGTTCCAAGCTCGACTATCCAGGTCCGCCATTGCCACACGAGATTCCGCGACAGCCCTTTGGCACCTTCAAGGAGCCCACATTCACGAGCAAGGTAATTTAGCAATAATGGCATTATTATTTCAATAATCCCGTCTGCTGATTGGGAGTAAAATCAGAAGCGAGTAGTGTAAGTTTATTAAATTTTATTTATCGAGATGAAGTTTAATCGCGATATTATTGGCATGCTTCATGACGTATGTCATATCTTCAATTATGAGGTAGATATATTGTAATTGTAAACATTTGTAATAAGATAACAAGATAACAACGTGACATAGATCAAAGTCGTTGGTAATTGTATTTAAGTGGGAGCTAACACGCGATAAAGATAATTAATTGAATGAGACACTCCTAGGATTTTTCAGATCAAAGTTATTGTTTAATATCATTTGTTGGTATATTTTAAAGCTCAGGCGTTTCGTTGCTTAAAAGTTATATTAGAATACGAACGATTAAAATCAAGCATTTTAAAGTTTATGTTCTTTTGGAATTCTAAAATAAAAAGTTAATCTATAATTTTGTCAAATGATGGAAAAAAAAATTTAATGATTATTATATATATATATATATATATATATATATATATATATATAAAATTTTAATATTTAAAAGAATTTTTTTTTTTTTGGTTTTTAATGAAATAATAATAGAAATAGATATCAAACAAACAAATACCAAATTTTATTTTGCACATAATTTTTATTTCACATGCTAATGTGAAATATTTAAATATAATTCTCTTTTGTATTACTAATTTTTAATTTTTGCCATTTCAATTTATATTCATACGACGTTTATTAACATAAATTAGCTAAGCTCAAATATACCGTCCCAAATACATGAAATATTTGCTGTAAATGTCATGTAACAAATAATTTCGTTAAAGATAGTTCGAAAGACATCGATGCCTTAATATAATAAGCGATCACTTTATGTATTTGCCGATGTGATCGAGATGATGAGAATACGAGAATGCTTAAAAATCCAAATAATGTCTAATTATTTAATAATGTCATTATTTTGTTTATTCTAATGTCGGTCATTTACATGTTTATTCTAAATTAGATAATCCAAGTAATTAGCTTTGGAGAGAAAAAAAATTCTGTTGCTTCCATAATGACATAACTATTTAAATATTTAAAAACTTTGGAAATAGATAAATATATTATAATAAAGAAGAAGGAAAAAAGAAGAATTCCAAACTATAACCGATAAATAATAATTTTCACCTCATAATAAATTTATAGATCATCGATTACTTTCACACTCAATTGCACAATTTTATCGTTATCTTATAAAATCTTATAAAAACTTTCTTCGATCACTCATAAATACTTAAATATTAAATTAATAAAATTGAATTCCAAGAACAGATAGTGAAGATTTGTACCTATACTTTCCCTATCGTGTTTTAAAATTTAATTTACAAAACATAATGCTAATAATTTCATACCGTGCAATAGTGAAGCGTAACTTTATATTTATTGTATGGATATGCAGCGAAATAATAATAACAATTAACTCAAGCATTGTCAAGACTTAATAAATATATAGACGTCAATAATACAAAATACGGATTATATGTTAATGCTCATTAATTTTGCTAGTCAATGTATCGTTGGAGATGTATTATATTATATTCATAATTATTTGTCAAAAGCAGCAACATTTTGTAACAAATGCGCGCTCTTTTAGATGTAAAGAACTTCAATTCAATTTGGTTTTTAAGAAGTTTTATTCGTGTATAAAATATTGTTTATTGAAATATTATTATTATATTATTATATTTTGTGAAAATTACAAAATAACATTTTCAATATTATTGCAACAAAATGGGTATATGATTATACGTATTAAGAATTCGTTGAAGTTAAAAATACAGCAGAGCATGAGCAATATTTCTCTTAATACGTATAAAAAATTCTTGTCTTAAAGTATTTACAAATACTATCGTTACGTGGCACTGACATATTAACTGCTGAAAGCATCGATAAGATTATAATAATAAATTTGATGAGTTTGTGACAGGTATAAAGTTCGTAATGAAGTATTTAAGTATCGGTATGTAAGTACGGATGTAAAATATAATTTATACGATGTAAAGAAAATTTTTTAACGAACGTGAGATTTACCGATGTAGGACGGTCATTTATACAACCATTCAAATGCCAAAATCTTAATCAGAAGAGCTTACGTTTCTTTATTATCGTCAACATTTACCAAGAAGAACGATCGACAAATCATGATATTCAATTAATCAGTTGCATTAAAAATGAGAATATTTGAAATGAACGAACTGACAGTTGGATGGACTGTTCTTACTCGAGTTATTGCTTACTCAATTGTTGTCGCAATCTATGCTAGAGAGTAATGATGAATCTCACCCTCCTCCTACTCTCCCCGTGGGCGCTGTAAACGATTGCTAATTTGATTGTTTTGGTTTTGCTTGTACACGAATCAGGTGGGAAGAAGGGCGGACGAGTTCAGTGAGGCCCAGCAGCTGATGCGCGAGTCCGTGGTTCAACGACGTCAGACGGTTGTGATAGAAGAGGAGAGCCGCGAGAGTAGCGCGACTCCAACCGAAATGGCGATGGCGAACAATTGCGGCGCCAATAGCAGCCTCGGTGGTGAGTCACTACTCCTGGACAATGACCACGAATGCGAAAAATACACAACTGACTTTGGCACGACTAGTTCCACTATTACCACCGTTACCGCTACCACTACTATCGGAGCCACTAGCATTAGCACTACTACTGCTACTGCTACTGCTACTGCTACTGCTACTGCTACTGCAACTACTATTACCACTAACGCTACCACTACCACTACCGCTACCACTACAACTTTTATTACTACCCCTACTAGTACTGCTAATAATCCCGATAACATGAATGGCAAGGACATAGTACGTGACAATAGTCTTATCGACTCCAACATAAATGTTATACTCATCTATAACACGCGACTATGAAGAGTGATGGCTTGAAACTTTTCTTCTGTTCCCTTCGTTTCATTATACTATACTTTCATTTGTACGCCACATAGCCAAGCTCCGAGGCTTTATTTATATTATCGTCAGTTTCTCTATGCGAAGAATCTTATTGTATTTGATGATGTACGAAAATTTACGGCCATTTATAGTTTCTCGTTTCTTTCGAGGATTATCTATGCCTTTCAAAGCTGGGCACGTTAATGCATGAAATGATTACTTAATTTGAGTTTCAAGCATCGACTAGCGTCGCGTGTACCAAGTACATATTATTTTATTTTTTATTTTCTTCAATTCATCTGCCTATTCTTGTCGTTGTATTATAAATCCAATCGTGATAAATACCTCGTGACATTATCTGAATTTTAATACTGTGTGATTTCATAAGTATCTTGAGAACGAACGACTTATGCATTTAAATTTGATCAGCAATACGTGTGATGTGATGTCTAATCTATATAATCTGATTGGATGGACGACTCATAATGGGTTTCAAGCATACCACATCCTTATTGAAAAAGATGGACTATAATTCTATTTTTCTATCAATTATTCAACATTTATTATAGTCGCTTGCGAGTATAAATTGTGGTGTACAGTGAGATCGGGCCAATATTCGCAAAAGATTTATGCATGAATATGTTTCGTTTAGAAGGTACTGGATAAAGACGTTTGGTCATACGTAGTTTAAATTGACTTACAAAGGTGATTAGCGTGGCCATCTCTAACTCGTTTGCAATAAGATAAATATATCTATTTTTAGATACGTATTTGCTTATCTACATCTTATATTTTTAATTATCTACTATTTAAAACGTAAATGTTACTCAATAATTTTCTATTTTTTAAACAGCAATGTAATGAAAGAATTGATATTTAGTGCCTTTTGAACGTACGATATAAGTACGAAGTGACGCTGTTTTTTTTTTTTTTTTTTTTTTAAACGTAGAAACGTATTTTGTGAAGTCGATTAGTAGTTATTTATAACAAATCCTCGCATATTTATTATAAAAAGAAAAAAAAAAGCCATAAATAGAAAAAAAAAATGTTTACTTTTTTTTTTTTTTACTTTTCTTCCTTAGTTTAAATTCGTTAATTTTTCATACAGAAAAATGTTTATTTTATTTTGAGAAAAGTCATTGTAATATGTATGTTTTCCTGAAATTGATTTGTATATTTCCATACCATATTATATACATATTACATCATAGATAATGTAATAAATTATTTAGCATAGACAAGTATCGACAATTTTTCCAATAAAAATATACACTATCTAATATATAAATAGTAAGAGGCTGTGAAATTGAAATTTTCTCGACGAACAAATGATGCATGAATAATGAAAGTATTTCGATGTTCACGAATATTATTTTGCAATTTTCAAAATGCCCTTACTTAATAAATTGCAGTTGTGGATGCACATTAAATTTGTAAAATTATTAACTCACGACATTTACTCAAACTATTACCACGGAAACATTGTAAAAAATGTAAATGATGGATTTTGAATATTGTAAAATAATTTTTGAAAATAAACAAAACATATCTGTTAATACAACCTTACCATTTGTAAAATAACTTTTACACACCCTTAAATATATTGATTTTTTTTTTTTTTTTTTTTTTTTTTTTTTTTTTTTTTTTTTTTTTTTTTTTTTTATACTAACACTTGCTAATAATTTATTTATATTCTCTCGTTTTTCTTTACAAAGATCGAATTTGCTTTCTTCCTTGATGCATGGCGTGTGAAATAAAACTTTCTGTCGGTCGGGGTCAGGCATGATTATTTAACAAGTTCTTTTTGATTTACTATTTGTAAATACATCAATATTTTTAAGCCTCTTAATCGTTATCGTATAATTAACAACGTCATATAAGGTTTTATTGATTGTATATATTTCATTTTGTTATTTACTATTCTATAAACATTATACTTATTAATCAGAATTTGAAAGCGCTATTGGCTTACAGACGAATTTTTAAAAATTCTGCACATACATTTAACCAGATTGATATATTCGGTTGATCATGACGCGATAAATATTTTATATTTCTTATACGAATTATAAGCAAAATGTCATCGCCAGAAAATATTTGAAACGGTCCATTTAATTTAAATACTTATAAAATGTATGTAGTTATAGTTAATTGTATCGGGACAATTTTACACAGAAAAATTAGATTCTTTTCTTTCATTTTAGCATGCGATAACAATGTTAATGCATAACGTTCAAATGGATTAAAGTAAAAAAAAAAAAAAAGAGAAATTAATTTTTGTAGTTAACATTCATCACATATTTAATATCTTTTGAATGACCGATGTGTAATGCTGAAATGTTGTATTATTAAATAAAATTAGCAACTAAAAATTCGTATTAAAAATAAAATCTTAAATTTTTAAGTTTCCGTTACTTCACAATGACGTTGTCAATGCGTCTAATTTTAACTATTAAAGTATTATTATTATTATTGCTGATGTTGTTGTTGTTGTTGTTGTTGTTGTTTTTGTCGTTGTTAATCTACAATTTTACAACATATTATATATATATATATATATATATATATATATATATATAAAAAGAAAGTATTAGAGCAATTAATATTTAATACAAATTGAACGTAATAAAGGTGATTATTGAGAAATAGCTTGATAATTTATAAATGTAGTATTATGAAGCTTAAAGTCTTAGGTCTTGAACATTATTTTAAAATTTTCTCACTTGTCAAAGTTAAGTAGTTTAATATAAACATAAGACTAAATAAGTAATGACATCAATCAAAAGGCAATAATATTTTTTTAATAATTGTATCAGTAATAGTCATGAACGTGAGGCTTAATATAAATTTTAAGATTTATTATTTTACGCATGTTTGTTTACAATTATTTATTATATATTTGATTTGTATAGTCAGTTTTGTAAAACTTGTGTATATGCTGTACTGTAAGTAATATTTGTTATTAGAATATAGAGTGCATTGTGTAGTGAACTAAAATGGAATAAGTTTGTATGTGAGTATAAAATATTGTTAAAGCTTTAAAGTACTATGATTTTTAGTACCGTGAAATGTAATGTTCTCCTACTAATAAAGCTAAAAAGTTTGTATTGAACTGTTGTTTGTATGTTGCACCCAGTTGACAATAAACACAGTAATAATTTTCATCCAAATAATGCTTGTGCTTCTCTTGGCTTAATATTGTTGAATTATTAATATAAATGTTACATAATTTTATATTACGTTTCTTAATTTATTTCTTAGTTATATTTATATCGTGTATCATATATCATATTTTTTCACGCATATTTATTTATCAATAAGAAACAATAAGTACATCGCTATATCATTGTTCACCTTATTATTTCCATCGTTGGCTATAATCGTATGATAGACATATTATACATTCGACATTACGCGTTTCTCTCTCTCTTATTTTTTTTTAATTTTTTTTTTATTTTTTATTTTCATTTTTGATTTATTTATTTCTCGATCAATATTCTTATATAAAATTGCGGCGTGCATATAAATTTTCACTAATTAATTCGCGTGGAGTGGCCATTAGAAGAGAAGCGCGATGCGATATATAATGATTAAAGCTGCTCCCGACGTCCATATTCTTTAGAAGAAGAAAAAAAGAAAAAGAAAAAAAAGAAGCCAAAAGCCTATTAAAATAAAACCTGAAATCCGATTTGAATTTGCCAATAATATCGCGGGAGGAGCGACAAAGGCGCGCCAAGATACGACTGAGGAGAGCTTCGAGAGACTCGTCGTCGGTGAATAGTCGGAGCGTCAACGACGAGACGCACGTATGCATACAGACGCGGGTACCTTTTACGGGGGCGGGAAGGAGGAGGGACGAGTGTGACGAGGCATGAACCGATAGCGTGTGCTGGTGTGTGCAGGAAGCAAGTTCTCGTTCGACCCGAGTCTGGCCGACGGCTGCTGCGCCTCGCCCCACGGCTCGCGGCGCTCCCTCGCCGACACGTCCGTCACCTCGACGGCCGACCTCTCGGTGTTCAGCTCGGCTACGCGCAGCCAGGCCCTCGACAACAGCCTCGACACCCAGTCGAACGTGAGCGTCGGCAGCTCGGGGAGCGGCGGCCTCCCAACGCCCCGGGCCTCATCCCATCAGCCGAGCCCCGACATCGTGCGCATTTACGTGCCCTACGGATTGCCGCCCGGACCTACCTACAAGGACGAGCTCCCGAGGACGCTACCACGCTCCCTCGAAACCAACAAGATCAGGATCAAGGTCGACCCCGATCAGACGCCCATCGTTGAGAGCCTGAAACCTTTTGTCCTCGAGAGCCCGGAGCTCGAGCTCGAGCTCGACCTCAAGTAGCCCATTTACGTTTTTGCGCTTCCGTATTTATAGTATATCTTCCTCTTTATGGGATGCTGTGGCAGCTTCGGTGTCATTGATTTTACACTGCTGCGCCCATCACCTGCGGATATGAAAATCATCCGAATGACGGTGATGTCGGCGTCATGGATTTGACAGGAGCTTTGTCGATTGCTTTTGGGTTGTAGCGAGCGATTTTTCGATCTTCGTTACTCGTGATAGGCATCGGGTATTTATTGGCCCATTCTACACCATCCCGATGAACATCCATCGACTCAAGCTCTTCCCTACTTTGTCCAGGAGATGATGATCGAGTTTTTTTTTTCCGACGACTCTTTAGCACGAGATACGCAATTATAATTGTAAATGCAGATTAATAACGAGATCCGATCCATGACGCAACCTTGAAAACATTGTCGCCCCCCCCTCCACTCCCCCCACACACTCTCCCCACACCATCCCTCCATCCCTCCATCACTCTTTTATTACATAATTTATCATTCTCATATCTAACTCAATCTAAATTTTCAAATCGAATTAAATAATTTACTTTCGAATGGTTACTTTTACTACTATCGCTATTACTATCGCTACCACCACCACCACTACTACAAGTATTTTTCTTATTCCAAATAAAAATAGTACAACGTAATATGATTCAATTTTAGTAAAATAATAGTCTTATTAATCACGAAATATTAAAGTTCAGTTGGATTTGATCAATAAAGCATTTCGAAATAATATCGAGATGAATGAATTTGTTCTTATTAATTCAATTGTTGACGATGATTCTTTATAATCATCGCTTCCAAGCTATAATTTACTACAGTAAATCATATTATACGGAAATGTAATTTATTTTCGTATCTTGTGGAATTCCAAGAAGTTTAATAGTTTTTTATTTACAATTATATTTATATTACAATATAATGATAATATTGAATTGATTTACAATTGACGGGTATTATATGAATAATTTTACATTAGCGTAATCAGAAAGATATTATCTTCCAATGACTAATTTTACCGTGTTAATTATTTCATTAATTAAGCGAAATGAAGTTATTTAATTGTTTATTTATTTTTCACGTATGTCTAAACGTCCGAATTTACTTTACTTATCTAGTTAAAAAAAAGAAAGAAAGAAAGAATGATTCAATACACATCTAAAATTGAATATTTTAGTAATTAAAACAAAACAAAACAAAAAAATAATAATAATAATAAAATAAAAAAAGGAGAAAACTTAAATATGTAAAAACATGTAATATTTTTAAAGGCAATAAATAATTATAAGTTTTTTTATACATTCTTGGTTGTAGTTTCGTTGAAAATTTTTACGGATAATTCAAGAAAATTTTATGAGGTACGATTAAAACAAACAAACTAATTATTAATTCAAATATTAGTCGTTTAATTTTTATGAACTATGCGACCTGTATGATTGATAATAATTATTTTTATAATAAAATTCCATGAAATGTACGATGTAATAAAGGTATATGTAAGAAAATATTAATTGTCAAAATTATAAAATGCTGACGAAATTACCAATGACAAATTTAAAATATACGATTACGTTAATCATAAATAATTTTAGAAAAAATGTTTCCAAAAATATTACATGTAAGCTTTAAAAAAATAATATTTCATTAAAAAAAAAAAAAAAGCAAAAGAGGGTATATAGTACTGTAAAACAGGCATGGGCTTTATAATATATGAGTACATCATAAAGCAATTTGATTTTATCAATAAAATCAAAAGTTAAGGTATATTTAAATAAATTGTGTAAAAAAATTTCTTATTAAATTCTTATTAAAAACAGTTTTTATGTACATATTATGACTATTTACTTTTCCAATGTAATTCAATTTTTTTCAATCACGCAATGTGATATAAATTTTCAAATGATAAATTGTATCAATTAATAGATCTAATTTTATCGATTGAGAATGTCAAAATATTCAATATCAAAGTTTAAGAGTCTCAACATATTGAGTATAATTAATGAAATTTAACCAAGAATTGAAAATATTATTATAGTCTAAATATAATTTCTTTTGTATTTCTATTGACTAAATTATAAAAGCAATATATATATATATATATATATATATATATATATATATATAACAAAAGAGAAAAAAAAATGGAACGATGGAACTATATCGGCAAACATTTAAACTTGTTTAAATTAATTTTGTTTAAATATTTTTCTTCTATTAGCATTGTGAAGATTATATATCGATTATAATCAGTATAGTAATTAATTATTTTTGCTTATTTGTATTTTCTTCTCTTCACAGTAACCGACAATTTTTCAAAAGTCATCTTTCATAACAAATTGGAATGGGCATTTAAAGTTAAGCTATTTATATATTTAAATATTAATCATTTATATTGTGTTTTAATATTTTTCACAATTGCTGTTGTTAAATTTAAGTCACATATTATAAAATGTTGTAATAGGAGAAAGAAAGTTCTTTAACGTAAACTATATAAATTATTTTTTTATTATATTGAAACAGGATGTTGCACACTGTTCCCTTAATATATTTTGAATTTTCTTTGAAGAACGAGTATTATGTACTATCAATAAATTCGTATATATATTAGTTGTAGTTGGATAAATTATTTTTTATACACTTGATATTAGATCTTTTTTTTATATATTTAAATAGTTGAGAAATTATTTGAATAATATCTTAGTATAAGGGTAAGTCAACTTTTCTACTCTAGAAATGCAGCCTCTATATATTAAATATATTATTTAAATATTAATTATAGAAGGTGTATATTTTAATTAATAATAAAGTTGTTTTCATTAATTTACATTAATTATATTAACCAATTTCAGCTAGTTTTAATGACCTGGAAAATGATAATTAATATCTTATTAATAAGTGGTATTGCTATATAAATAATATATTTATTTATTTATTTAGGATTTATTGTCAGATAAATAAGTAAACGAAGAGATTAAATAAAACGATAAATCTCATATATTTTACATATTTATATTAAAATATTTAATGTAAGAAATGTGTTCAGTATTTTATTTTTATTATTATTATTATTTTTATTTTATTTGATTGCTTACCTATTGATTGATGTATGATAATCAAATAAAATTCAATGCATTTTGTAGATTCTCTAATACAATAAATGATATCGTATAATTAAGCGTTTAGTATGGATGATCGTTAACATTTGTACTTAAAAAATGCCCATGTCTGTTACAAAATAAAAGAAGAAGAAAATGAATAATAATAATAATAATAAATTTGCCAAAATATATTGCACTTTTTCCCATTATTAATTAATTCTATGTTCTTATGAGGCCTAAGACATTTTGCCTACCGCTCTAAATTTTTCTATACAGATCTTGTCCAGTTTGCATTTTTGGAAATGCGTAACATAAATAGAGGGAAAAGAGAGACAAATAGTCCACGAGTTCTCTTCTAAAATTTTTTGGAGTTAAGATTCATTGTATAAGAGTGAAAGCTCTTAGCTTCTGTTGAGAATAAGCATAATATGAGAAATTACAATATCTCAATGCTTATCTAGTCAACCTTATATTATTTATATTTAATAAATAAATCGTATAACTGTTTTTACATAAAATAATATTCGTTTTTATTGTTATTGCTGTGTTTTTTAATTCTCAAACTTATTCAGTTTAAACGATTTGTTTGTTTATTCGAAAATTGATTAAAAAAAATTTCTGGCTTATACAACTTAATGATTTTAAATAGTTGACTATTACGATTATAATTATTTTTCTTTATTAAACAATAGTCATATGCGTAGTTTTGATTTATGCTCCTGATGTGCAGATGTAAGACAATTCTTTTACTTATCAACTTTACATTTCAACATAAGGTCCTCTCAATGCCTCGATAAAGTAATTTAATTTTCGTTTGTGTTGTTCTTAATGACGTATAGTTTTTCAAAATCTTTAACGAAATTTCAACAAATACAGTTCTCTCTAATTAAATCTAATTAGTAACATTGTATATGCTTAAACAAAATATAATTGTTTGTATTACTTGCGATAAAGCTATTCGAATAGCTATAAATTTTTTTCTATAAAAATTTAAACGTTATTATCATTATCATTATCATTATTATTATTATCATCATCATCATCATCATCATTATTATTATTATTATTATTATTATTATTATTATCATTATTATTATTATTATTTATAAATGTTTACCATATTATAATCATTAATAAATTAATAATATTTAGAATTGATATCTTTTTTGCTGTATGTAAGAAGCTTTTAATAATAAATAGCAAACAATGAAAGGGTTTTTACGTTTTCATTATGTCTAAACAAATATTCCAAAGTCGAAGTAACTTAGCAATGCTCTTATAGAATGATGCTTTACTCCAATAAATTATTCAAGAGCAGATAAATATTATCCTCTTCCGAACGACTACTATCTCTTGGTACAATTAGCTGTGTTATCGAATTAATTGTCGAGTGTAAAATATTACATGAAATATTATAAAGAGAATACAATGGGTATATGTTCAAATGAAAGCGTTAACCGTAAAAGTCAATATCGGCGGAACTTTAATTGTACGATTATTGCGCTACCGACGACAATGTACATGTAAGATAATGTGAGCGCCAAAACAATTTGTTAATATTTAATAAATTGTTGTAGAGCAAAGCGAAGAAGATACTTTTCGTAACGTAATATCATGTAATTATAAGGCTAAACCGGGCATTTTTTTCCCCGACTAATCGGTTTTAACAAATTATTCTCATTTCTTATTATTTACTATAACTTATTATTTATAGTTAATTTTTTTACCGTTAATATTATTTTTACAATGATTTTATTTATTCTTTTTTTTTAACAAGAAATTTTTTATAATAAATTTTTTAAGATTTAAAGTGTAAGCACAAGTTGATCAAATTTGAGTCAAATGTATCTATAAATGAGAAAATTAAACGGGGATTTAAAGAAATTTTAAGAGTATACGTAACTAAAAGTTTCTCTTAGCTCAGCTGCAATATACTTTTCATTCGAAATACATCAAATAGAATATAATTCATAAAATTAAATACGAAGCGGACAACTAAATGCCTATTTATTAATATCACGAATTAATCGAATTATCTTGAAGAACAAATAGCGAAAAATGATTGTTTATTGTACAGGCAATTTCTTGTGTTGGATGATCATGTTGACAAACCATGCCTATAATGTAATACTCGTATACACAATTATACATATATAAATATTAAAGTTGTAATAAAAAGTGTAAAAGGGCAGCGTTCGTATATCCTGTGTACATAAATAATTATGTCATATAGTTCATTTATGAATATCGTAATTATTTCTTCTTCTTCTTTCTTAAAAGACTACGAAGACAAATAAAAGCTTAAAATATTAAGTAAAGAGGCGTTTCCGAGTTTGATTAAATGGAAAAAAAAGCAATAGACATATGCACTCATATACACACTATACATATTCATTTGAATTAGTATACGGACATGCGCGTATACACCTAATTACTGATAGAAATGAAGCTGTTTTATTAAGAATGTATCAAAGAGTTTTAAATGTTAAACGAAAGACTTTGATAAAGCATCAATGTAATTATTATATTATGATAATTATTATTATAAGTACTATTATATTATGCGCGTGCCAATACAATTATTATATATTATTTTTTTAAAGCAAACAAGAACTTTATAATTCAGCTTTATTAATTAGGTAATGGATTAATTGTTTGCGATAATATTACGTTTGTATAATTTTCATACTATTTAACAAAAAAATTTGAACAAATCAATTAGATGTTATTCTCTAAAATATTTTGTTAATTAGTTGAGCTTTATTGCTGATTTATTATACTATTTATTCTGAGCTATCAGCAGTGAATGCAGAATACGGCATATTATAATTAATTTAATAGCTTTTTTTTCTACGTTATAGTATTATATAAACATTCTTAAAATACAATTGTTATTCAATTAATATATAATTCAATTAACAGTACTTACGATTATTAAAAATAGAAATTTTTTCCTTTTAATAAAATAAATAATAAAGCAATAATATGTAAATTTAAATAAAACGTTTAACGAGTAATATTAACCTTTAAAGTAATGGAAAAAAAAAAAAAAAAAAATTTGAATATAATGAAAGTATAATAATGATTATGTGTATTATTCTTAAAGTTTTGAATAAATTTTTTTAATCACTTTCTTTTCATATCATCCTTATATTCGGTTAATTTATTATTTCATTTGATTGATTGATCGAATTCATTCGGTTCTCCAAAGTGTGACTTCATAAATGTGTGAGCTTCGATATGATATAATTTGTTACTATAAGGTGCAAATAATTTATATTTTAAGAAAGAGGAGAAGAGAGAGAGAGAGAGAGAGCGATAAGTGTAAAAAATACGAATGTGCGAGTAAGCGAAAAGGTATATGCGTTACAAAAAAAAAAAAAAAATTGTCTAAAGTAATAAACCGAAAAAAAAACTCTTGTTTGCGCGAATTGTCCTTATTGTCCTTACATACATAGATTATTGACGATTGCAATAATTTATTTAAGACTGCTACATATTGTTATTCGACTCTTAAAAACAAAAAAAATCCCACCCCTCTTCTCTCCAGATCTATTAATGAATGATCTATTTTATTTTTAATAGCACATTTGTAATGTATATGTATTAGTGAAATGGATCCTCATTAAAGATACATATATAGTGTGTATAATGAAACAGAGTAAGAGGCAAAGTGTTTAATAATTCATTATTTATGGGAGCATTGGCAGTAAGGATTGCCGAGCGTAAGAGACGTGATTTTTTTTCACTTAGCAATAAACTTGTTTTTGCTGCAAGCAGTTGAAAACAAAAATAAAAAATTCGCATAATTGCGAGAAAAATGTATGTAGGAAACGAAATGTACATTCCCATAGGTTTAAGTATTGGAGTATAGGAAATACGTGATCGTACTATATTAGCGAGTAATTGTGGAATTGGAATAAAGCCACTGATGAACTATCATCGCCATCATCATTATTTCGTACCTTATTATACGTTTTCTTTATTATCTTCGTATTGCGTAGTATGCGGTTTATTGCTATTTAATTCGTTTGTGAAATATACCTTTTTCTCCTGGCGTTGTAAATAAATTTGATAAACTGGACCATTCGTATCTTATTATTTATTATATCAACTTCAATGATGTTTTAGCGATGCTAATTAGGAATTTCAGATCATATATAACGAACGCAAAGAAAAATAAATATTGTTAAATTTATTTTAAAAATTACTTTATTTATGATCTAATACGATAATTATAGCAATAAATCATAGTTAATAGCTGTGAATTGTTTTACATAAATAAATAACAATTGCCAAGATATTGATTTATTATTTGAATATTGAGATTATTACAAATGAGTGAAGAGCTTAGTAAATTCAAAAGTCAAATTAAAAAAAAAAAAAAACCTGTATTATAAAAATATTTGCAAAGTGGCTGATTACTTTAAGTTGTACGAGCTGTATTAACTGCCTTCTAATAACACAAAGCTTTAACAAAAAACTATAGAATTTGTGAAAAATTAAGTAACAGGTTTTCACAGGAAAATTATACGTGCAACAATTTTATTATAAAACTTTGTAATTATTACAGTTATATTTTGTCAATCTTTTATACTTATAACTTAACGAAAAACCCTTCTGTCTTTTCTTATTATATCAATTATTCAGTATTTTTTCCAATCAAATATAATGAATATTAGTTTACTATTAGTTATTATATAAATAACGATAAAGACATTATGTTTATTATGTGATTAATTTTTATTTGTTAATTATTAGATGATTTACATTAGACTTTCGAATCATATTTTCTTATATGAATAATTGAATTCATTAGCTATTTTTTTTCTTTTATATGAATTTTTCAATAGAATTTTAAATTGTTAATTAACATCACTTTAAGATGAAGAATCACTGTTTTTACAAATGTTTCATTCGTACTTTATCTTGTTTTATCTTGAATTCTGTAGTGACGTATTTAACCCCTTTTCTTTATATATGTAAGCATTTTTAATAGAACTTTTTAATCTACGAATCATACTTAGGATGTAATTTATTAAGAGTTTGCAAAATATTCTTACAGCTATAAAGAGCTTATTCTTCTCTTTTTCTTTCCATATCATAGATATCACAATTCTTTTATATTATTCAGCTATATTATGCAAATCAACTACCAAAATAAATGTTTTATTCAATTTCTTTATTATTATTATTATTATTATTATTATTATTATTATTATTATTATTATTATTATTATTATTATATTATGGTTACAACTATTAATTAATTCGTTTTATTATCCTATAAATTTTTAAGTAATCATTGTCTCTCGTACATTATAATATATGAATAACAAAGGAATAATATATAATAAAATGCACTTTAGTCACATGTATTATTAATATATTTTTTTTATGACGAATAATATTTTTTCTTATTTAGTTTAAAACATTAAGGTTTATTTATGACTTAGAGTTAGTTTTTTTTTTACATTTATATTTTTTATTTTCATCTTTCGTATTATGGTGCTTCCTATAATTTTACTGGGCCTTATAATTTTTTGAAAAAGATCTCTTACTATATCTTATAATTTGCCGGATATTCACTTATCTATTAGTTAGACAAATTCATTATAAAATTTCAATATAGCATTTTTTTGTAATCCTTTTAGAGATGAAAGGCAAAGTTTCGATTTTATTTTAATTTTACATTTGTTAAAGGATTTGAACAAAAAAAGAAGTTATAGAGTAAAAAATAGTATGTTAAACTGTATCGATTTCTACGTCATTTGACTTCCTTACAGGAACCGGATCATTCGTTTAATCTTTTATTGTTTTTATCTCTCTTTTTTATGATGGTTATTATTTATATTTTTATTATTTCAGATTTGATATTTTGATTATATTTTATCGAATTCAAGTCATTGTAGTGAATATTCTATGTAATTTTGTATGCTGTATAGTTGTATGTGATTAACAATAACCCTCATCTTCCGCTTTTTTTTATATTTCTTGAATTTTATATAATTTGATTATATTATACCTATATGTACATATGTATTAGGATATTTCTTAAAGCTCTAAAACAAGAAATTATTTTTATAATATAATAAAAAATTATCTCCCATTCAATTTTATATTCTATTTATATATTGGAGTATATTCATAAAATTTAAGATATTTCATATTTATAGTTGAAGTATAAATTTAATTAAACTAACAAACTATTTATAAACTGCTAATTTTCATTTTTTATATTAATTATATTGAAAGTTAGAAAATATTTGCATCATATATATATATATATATATATATAGTGCGATTATTGATTTTATTTCAAATTTGTTATTAAAAAATGTTATATACTCGTTATAAACTTTTAGTATGTATATAGTAGTACTATAGTTCATGTTTATCGGGAATATCTTACCAGTATTGTACGAAATAATCTTTAAGTTTTCTCATAATATCATAAAATGAGGATAATAATATAATATATTTTTTTCTTTTTATTACTTGGTAACGTGAACCTATAAATGTATATCGTTGTTATCTCATATACGTAAATATTTTTTTTCAGATAAAGTCCAAATCATTCTCTCTCTCTCTCTCTCTCTCTCTCTCTCTCTCTCTATATATATATATATATATATATATGAAGAAATATTTTTTTATTTAGAATTAATTAAAGCTAAATTATTACCTTTGTATTTGACGTAAATAAAAATTGCCTTTCATAATGTAATCCTTTATTATATTATAAATACATCTTTTTAGCATATAATATAATCATTATAATGAAAATAGAGACGAAAATGATAGTTTAAATACATGATAGTGTGAATTATTGAAGAAACGTGGACTTATTAAAGTTCATATTATACTCATAAAGCGTGAAGCACATATCTACAAGCGATTGTAACATCACTATTTTTTATATTATCTCTGATGCCTATAAAGTGTCTTTTACTATTTTTTATTTTAGTCCTTAAATTATCTACAGTCATTTGTAATTTATTTTAGACATTTTATTTGTATTTTTTTTTTTTTTTTTTTTTTTTTTTTTTTTTTTTTTTTTTTAATTACATTACTTACTCCTAGTTTATTGTTCTAATTGTTTAAGTATGCTGTTGAAAGACTTCTCAAAATGGGCTAAATTTCATGTAATTATTATTCTCATAGTCGCAAGTGCAATTTCCTCCTGTATATACGTGGATCACTTAAATTTTTCTTGATTCTATTATTATAATTTAATTAATTAATACGCTGCATTTGATTTTATACGGTAGTGGAATATTCTTATAAAATATGTAATAAAATCAATGATTGATTTGATTTTTTAAAATTCATTAGAAGTTGTTGGTGACAGCATGTGTGTTTTACGTTAGTTTTTACGTCTCTGTTACATTTGAATGAAAACAATATTTTTCATCATAATTTTATTGTTTAATTAACGTGTTTGAACAATCAGTACAGATACATTATTTTATGTTACATTTAAATTTTACTACGAGTATCTAAAACAAATTATAATTTCAATAATTTGGTATAAAATTACACGACGTTCAAAAATACACAAGAATATCAAATATTTAATTACCATAAATATGAAAATAATATTAATAAATGTTTTCGAAAAGATCCATTAAAAAGGCTTTGATTTATTGTTGGCTTGACAGATTTTAAAAATACATTTTGTTATGAAATATCGATTTAAATCTTTTATTTTTAAATTTATTTTACTTTACTTCATTTATATTTTAATAGAATATATTATCTATGTGATCGTCATTAATAAATTCAAGATTTTTTTTAAGTATATAGTATTGAATGTTTAACAACATTTCTAATATACAGTTAAATAATTTATAATAAACTCAAGTTTCTTGATATGTATAATAAAATATCATGATAATGTCTTACAGTCAATATCAAATTGACGTATATTTGTTTGTATATGTTATGTATATGTATAATATGATATAAGTTATATAATTTATATATGTGTATATATTCTTATAAATATTTAAGAAATACTACTGAATTACGTATGCCATTAATTATAATTTAATTCATATTAAATTTGATTTTTTTTTTTTAAAAAAAGAAAAATTATGTCAAAGAATAAATGATAATTTAAACTAATTGGCTTGTTAACTAATGCAATAATTGTTAGTTGAAATAATTGTTTTTAAACAGATCTTACGAGGTATTTCAGTCTTCTTGTATAAAAACTGTATAATAAATATTATTTTTTTTTTTTTTTTTTTGAATTTTTGTTTAAAGTTAATCGAATCGTCATAAGAATTGATTTTTGTATTGAACAACAATTCTTTTTCATTTGAAAATATATAAAAATTTGTAATTCCAGGTCCGTCCAAACTCGGACCTTCTCTACTTTAAGTAAAAAGTTCGACAATGTATATCGTTTTTTATTTACATGAAATATGAGCGATTGATTAAAGAATAAAAATGGTAGTAATGTTAAAAGATTATATTTTGATAAAATTAGTAGCGTCTGGTTAACTCGATTTCATTCGTCTTTATCGACCTTTTTTCACGGATACATAAAAGATTCATGCTTGTATGTACGATGCCCGCATTCTTTTCTTATTATTGTACATTTCGTTGTGAATGCGTTTCGAATTTTCTTTCATTTACTCAAATCATTTTTATTATATTTCAATGTCTAAAAACTTATATAACTTATAATACTGGTATTAAGATATGAAATTGATAATAATTTAAGGATTGTCGAGAAAATTGGAAGGTGGAGTAAATATTGTATCTATAAGAATGAAAATTAGACCCATTCTCGGAAATTAAATAAAACAAGTTACAATACTTTTAAAAATAGTAAATACTAGTATTCAGTTGAATTTGCAATTTAATTTAATGTACTATATAAATTATTATATCAATAATCGGATCTTATATTTATAATTAAATTGCATTTAAAATAAATTATTAGTCATTCACTTATTAAAAACGATTATACATAAGTGTATAATAGTATAATTGGAAAACTTAATCAACTTAATATTTACTTTTCAAATTAATTATATTATTTATATATAATTGGTATATTTAAATTTTCTATTATAAATTTTCGATTATTATTATAAATGTAGAATATCACAAATTATAAAATAATCGTAAATAATCGTGATATTACATAATGAAATTTTGAAATTACAGAACATACATTAGTTTAATTATAATTTTCTAATACAATATAGAAAATAAGTAAATCGCATTATAAAATATGCGATAGTAAAATAATATATTTTTTATGAATGTTTCCGAAAATTTAATTCAATTACAGAATTCATATTCATTAGCATAAAATGATAAATCAATTGGATTTCGCTCGATATATTTCGTGAGCATTGTTTTATATATTATATTGTTACTCTAATGATATTTAAATTCCATTGAGTAGTGCAAATAATTGTTCATATAATTCAATGAAATTCCTAACCAGTTAAAAATATGTATCCCTTTAAAGAAATATTTAATATTCAGAGTTTTCACAACAATACGTTCTGTTCATATTATTTTGTGTTAGAATTAATTATATTGAATATTAAAATAAGAAAAGCCATACTTTCGTTTGAAATTTTACTTTAACGTAAAATTAAATATATTAACTACTTAAATTTTACTAAAATACCTGAAATGAAATATAATTAAAAAAAATGAGATTTATTTCTAATTTGTTATTATAAATAAATTAGTTTATTTCAAGATATTAATAAAAGAAATTTTTGTATTCAAATAGTCTATGTTAAAGTTTGCATGTGGTATTATATTTCTATCGATATGATTTTCTTTGATTATCAGCTTCAATAGTTTTAACGCATTTTCTTCTGCTCTTAATGGACCATTATTAAATTTTTACATTAATATATGCATATATATATATATATATATATATATATATATACACACACGCACACACACACACACACATATATATATACACACACATATATTCAACTAAATATTCGATACTTTTAATAATATGTCCTTAAAGCAGTATTACATTATTATTAATATTTACATAAATACAAAATGTTATATATTAAATAATACAATTAATAATTATAATTAATTATATTTTAGATTCTTTATACTAAATATTTCTAATATCAATATACGTGGTCATCGATGACGAATATTCCTGTATTTTTAATTAATAATTTTATCATTTTTATTATACTAATAATAATGTAATAGTACTAATAAAATATAATTTTTAGTTAATAATTGAATAAGATTCATTTCTAATGTTGAAAGGGAGCCACTATGAATAGCATTACGTCCTCGGTCATAACGTTAATATTAAGGAAAGGGATTTATTCAATTCTACTGATTATATATTTAAGTAATATATTTAACAACATTTACATTATATATATATATTTGCCAATTTTATTTAAAAACATTTTTTTTTTTAATATTATCCATGGAAATGAATAGTAAGTATTTGAATTGAGCAATATCTGCAATTGAATTATTAGCTCGAAGGCGATAAAATATATTACTTATTAAAAGTTTGTATTTTTGAAAGAAGAATTGACTTTATTACAAAGTGAATGTTCAATGCTTAATACTAGGTAAATAAAGGTGTTTTTTTTTTTCATAAAATGTAATGGTAAAATATTTTCCAACATAAAAGCTGAAAGATAAGAGATAACGTTAATCTACTTTAACTATAGAATCGATAAGAATAATCTACTATAACTATTAAATATATTGCATTTCTGTTCAATATTATTATTAGAGATAATAATATGTCGACCACAAGAAAAATCTTAATAAAATCGAGAACTATTTCGCAAAATCTTGCTAAAGCAAGTTTCATTTCTAAAAATGTAGTTCACTGATAGTTTTGCCCCATGAAGCTTGTGGAAACATATGGCTTCCGACTACGGAAGTTTACGTCCAAGTTTTGCAGTCCACGTCCTTGTTTATGGCTATAATACAACGAGCATTCAGGCTGAAAAGCCTAAAAGAAACGATCAATTATTCAAATAAGACAGAATGAGGAAATAACGATGTCTCAAGAGGCAGTAAAAATAACAAACAGAATTTATTAAAATCCCATCCAAAGCAATTGCCGTACAACGTACGCTCGACATCCCCATACACTCCAGCTAGACAATCGCATATCTTTATGTGATTTTCATTAAATAAAAATGTCTTCCATTAAGGAATTCGACCTCTCTCTCTCTCTCTCTCTCTCTCTCTCTCTCTCTCTCTCTTTCTCTCATCATCTCTGCCACTCAGCTTTGTCTTAAAGCGTTCAGCCGAAGGAAGCGCCAGATTCGTTTGAACAAGACTTTCAGCCGATGTCAATTACTCCTCGCTGAGCACTCTCCCCATCTAAATAGTTCGAACATCCTTTATTGAGCCCCTCACGGGAGCCTCGTTCTTTTACTTCCGGTCAAGAACTTGGTGGAAGCTACGGGAAGGAGCGTCTCGGCTGGCTGGCTGCCTTCTGAAATCCAAGAGGACCCTCTGCGCGTCCAAGCCTTGAGAGCCACCCATTGTCGTCACAGGGACGGGGGAGGGGCGCTGTCGGAGGAAAGGGAGAACGATCGGGGCTTCGGCCCGTATTGATTGTCCGGATGGGGGCGTCTCGTGCGCGAGAGGACGCCTCCGTCGCGGTACCTCGACGCCGTCGCAGCAACGACGACTGCCTCAGCCAGAGCCTGGACGAGCGATGACGAGGGTCGGCTCCGAGGGGCTGCTCCTGCTGCTGCTGTTGCTCGGTTTCGCCGGACTCCGCGATGCCGACGCCAAGGCTTCATCCGAGGTGCTCTTTTATCGAGGTAAGATTCCAAGGCGAACTCAGCCCGGTTAGTGCGTCACTTGTCCCCAGCTCCAAAGTCCATATAATCCTTCGGATGACGTTTCTCATTAGCTGAGCGCGTGTTTTAAGTCGGCGGGATCGTGTGTCTTCGGACGCGATGAGTTCCCGATTGTAGCGATCGGCTGCCAGGTAATTGCGTCTCGATGCTAAATAATCAATTTTTCGTTGGTATTTTAGTTGTTTTGTTTATGAATGAATTGCTTGTCGAACGCTTGCGCCTCGCTTCACCTCAACGTGGAGACCTTAAGAGGCACTTAGGACGGAATTCCCGTGACGTCATATGACAATGTATCTCGCTTAAAATAAACACTTCTTTCTTCTCGCTTTGCTTTAGTCAATAATTCAAAGGACTGAATCAATCATCAGGTGATGTACGAAATTGCTATTTCTGTTTACGTATTAATCCAATCGTTGCTGAATAAATTTGAACGATCGAATGGCGCATTTGCTATTTCGTTTAGGCAAAATGAGCTTCAAGTTAATATCATTCACATATGAAATCTTTCTCCATCTACGGTGTACATAATTTTACATATATTAATTTTATGCAAAATATACATATATATGTATATATATATATATATATATATATTTTTCTTATCGATATGTTATTACATTATAAGTCAATTACGTAGTGAATGTATTATTTTAAACGAACATTCGATAGGCTAAAAGCAACTTGTAAATATTTTGTTCGTCAGATTTTTTTCTCATTATTTATTATATTCTAACATTATTTTTGTCATTATAAGTTATATTATTATTAATACTATTTATATTGTTGCTATCGTTATTTTTATTGTTATTATTATTGGTATTATTAATATTATAAATTTCTTAAACAATCTTTATAATAATAAAACTAATATTGAAAGGAAAATATAAATTTTTAAAGTATAACTTTCAATGTGCATCGTCACAATAATTGATTAATTTCATAAAACATTGTTTAAATTATTTTTTAAAATTAATTTTCGTAGACAAATTAACTCGTTATTGTAGCATTTTATTTTATTTTATTTAATTGATTTTTTATTTAATTTATTTTTCATTTCCAAAATTAGTCAGTATATGAACATGAAAAATTCTGTTAGTTATTTCTTGAATTTTTTTTTAGGGAAGAATGATTATTTATTAAATAATATCATTACGTTAGTGAATTTATAAAAGTGAATAATAAGTAAAAAACAGCTGGAAATATGTCAGTTTTGAAGGAATTTTATTTTGAATATTATTTCGAAATTTGTTATACATATTGAAAATGAAATAACTAAATTCATTTTATTTCTGTTTTTTTCTTTTTTTTCTTTTTATTTATGAAAATTGTAGAAATTATCGTAAACTATCTTTAAATTCAATGAAAATGTATATTTTATGAATTATTATACTATCATTTTTGCGGTTCGGTAAAACAAACTAAATGTATTAAATGTGAATTTCAGATGATAATAATAATCATAATAATAATAAAATTAAATGAAAATTAAAAATATACGAAAAATAAATATAATATTGAAATATATATTACACATAACATTATATAAATATATAACAAAACTTGTAATTATTATATGAAATATATATTTATTTAAAAACTTGGATTTGAAAATTTGGAATCTTTTTATTACAATTATTATTTATATTAATTTTTTATGAATTGGATAGATGAAATAACATATATGAAGTTATTTAATAATAATTTACTTTAACAATTTTTAATTTAATTTGTTAAATGTTAATTTCATTACAAAATTTTTGTTTTATTCGTATAAAAATTAGTCTTCATTATTTAGTTATTTCAGCAGTTTGTGACAAAAGTATTGAGAAATTGCAATTACAACAGATGCTTATTAGATTTAATTCCATTAAATTATATCTTTTATTGTTAATTGATTTAAAGAAAAGTTGACTAAATTAAAAAAAAACTTGAATTTAAAATTTTCTTCTCTTTAACATTCACTTTGATTTTATAAATAAATTATAAATTTGTTTTTATAATATTAGAATCGAAAATATATAATTACTGATGAATTAATAAAAAAGACCTTTAATAATTATTATATTTTTGAAATGCGTGATACAAATTACATTAAAAATTTGAAAATTTTTATATTTTAATGGCTCGTAATTGATATTACATATAACCTTTTTTAAATTTACTTTTATTGCAAGTATAGCATATTTTAAAAAACGTAGAATTATTTTCTGTTTGAACATGAACGTGGTTAAATAAACATAGAGTGTTCGATATTAACAAAATATTTATGATATAATAAAATAATTATAAACCATGATTTAGTTTTGAGATTATAAAATATTTACTAACTTTTGATTTTTATTATTAATACATTAGATTTCATTTGGTGACGAAGATTTTTAGGTTTATTACATTACTTTTATTTTTTACTTTCAGTTTTATATATCAAGAAAATTAATTGATACAATTCTCAGTTATAAATGGATTTAAGGTTCAGATAAATATTTTATTAAATAAATATATTTTTATATTTTATTAGATAAATATTAATATTTTTACGAATCCTAGTTATCGAATAATTATAAGTAAATAAATTAATAATTACCAAAGTATCCATATTTTCAATGATTTCTCTTATAATAATGTTTAATAAAAGTGAAAGTAAGAAAGTAACAAAGTTCGAAAATGGGACATGCGAGACAAATCTTTAATTGATGATGCAAATAACTTCTACATTCACTAAATATAATCGAGCATTCTTATGCAAAACTTATGAAATTTATCATTTAACATTTAAATTTCTTTCTACCTTACTACAAATTTAATATAGCTAATTCATAAATATTTTATTATCTCATTTATACTTTTCATTATGTAAACTGTGGTCTCTTTATAGAAAGTTTTTGTCGTCTCTATAAATATATAAAAAGTATACATATAATAAAATGCTATTAATGATACAATTTCGTATTGTTTAGTAATTATTGTTGTTGATAATCATGTAATTGTATTGTATAAAGTATTGAAAAAGTCAAATTAATGTATAAATATTTCTTATTATTATTAATTTTATTTTATGGAACTATTTAATACACATTTTGTTTATCATTTTCTTACTTTACGTGTGTGTATTAATGCATATATAAAGTATATTATTGGTTTTGATTTCAAAAATTTGAAAATTAAATGATCTTAATATGAAAAATATTACATCTTGTATCCATGAGGATAATTTGTTTTATTGATTTTTCAATATTTTTAGGCAATATTTATATATACATAAAACTGTAAAATAAGTAAAAGCATTTTTAGATCAGCTTTAATAGAATATATTTTTGTTTTTAGTTTTAAGTTCTTGTATAGTAGTATTTTTAAGTTTAGTTGAAATGTTTATAAGTGGCTTAAAGTATTGGTTTTGTTTCTCAAGGAACTTTTATGTTTTAAATTTTTAATCATTACTTATATTTATGCTTTAACGAGTATTGAAAACAGTTTGCAAGATATATATGTTAAATAAGAATGTTATTATGCTAAATTTAAGTAAGCTACATACACGCACACACACGCACACACACATATATATATATATATATATATATATATATATATATATATATATATGTATACAATTATATTTAATAGTTTATGAGAAAATAATAAAAAGTCTTTTCTATTTACGCAAAATATAGTTTTCCTTTTATTGAAATACACTTTGAGTGTTTTTGTCAGCCAAATTATATATAAAGAATATAATTGCGTGGATTTACGCACGCACACACGCACAGAAAAAAAGACACACATAAACACTTGTGTAGCTTATAGATATATATTTATAGATATAGAACATTACCCTTCGCATCGAGTAAGAGAAAAACTTGTGAAAATCAATAATCACGCATATTTGTATATATATTTGTATAATAAATTGTTAATTATATTATTCACAGATTATATAAATTATTAAAAATAAATAGTTGTACAATTTATCAATATAATTTTATCATTCAACTAATTAACTAATTAATTGTATGTATGTATAGTTAATGAACTAATTAACTATACATACATACAATTGATTTGTACAGTTACATTTACATTTTATTGAAACGTCAAGTGCTGTAAGTATGCAATTTACTTATTGCATATACAATATAAATAATATATTTTTTCTTAAATAATATACTATATTGCAATTTATTATTACACATTATATTCGATAAATATTGTACATTATAGAAATTCGGTGAATTTTATTTTCATTAAAAAATAGTTCGAGATTGTATTTTTCTCAGTAATTTATGCTCTTATTTAAGAGCATACATAGTTATATAGATAAAATAAATTCAATAACAACTTTGATAACTGATAATTGGAAATCTTTCTAATAGATATTAAAATTCGCATTTGTTTGCCTTCGTTTTCAATTTGACTTGTGAGCGTTCGTATATTGTGATAAATAAGTAATACATAAGCATATGAGTTTGTTTAGAGAATAATTGAGAATTTATTACATAATTCAGAATGAAAATATTATCGACATTGATTGTCCAATGTACTAATATAATAATTACCTTATGTCTAACATGTAAGAAAAAAATCAATCAACACCAATCGATAGGTTTATTATTAAAAAAATTAATGTTTCTTGAAATATCCATTTTTTGTACATTAATATTTTATTTATTTGTTCAATAGTATCTGATTGTAATACTCATTAGCGATGATTCAACGAATTTGTTATATTCGTAGTAGTTCCGAATTCGAGCAAATATGCGTGTACATTTGTCTATCAAAAATAGAAAGAGGAAAAGCGAAAACCGCTGTGGAGTTTAATATTCTAAATCAAATAATAAATCGCACAATTTTACCGAACATTAGAAGAGGTGTGCGTACAATGCTTAAAAAACGAAACGCTAAATTGTTGTAATGACTGCATCGTTAAATATGCACAATGCCTGCCGCAATCAATATTTCATTTTCAACAATGCTCACAACATTAGAGAAATTAAAATGATTTTCACCGATCTAGCTGACGACACCTTACGTCAGCAGTCCATTGCCTTTCGCCCCCGCGGCTTAATTCTTATATCGTTCGATCGCTATTCTTTCCAATTCTGCAATATAATTTATCGACGTGGGGGGAGGGAGAGGGTGTGTGTGGGTGTGTGCGTGCGCGTACGTGCGCGCACGAGAGAGAGAGAGAGAGAGAGTGAGAGATTGCGAAGGAGGGGGGAGGGGGTAATGCTTCTCACCAGAGACTAATATCTACACGAAATATTGAACACCCACAGATGGGGAGCCACGGCTATCGCCAGAGGTGAGGCTCGAGCGTCTGGTGCGCTTCCTGGAGGCTGCGGCTGCCCACTCCTCCGGCTCACAGCTACGTAAGCAACGTCTCTTGGAGTTGGCACGCACGAAGCTGCGGGGCCTTCTGAGGGACGACATGCCCGAGAGGCCCAGCATTATCGAGACTCTGCAACGCGACAGCACCGATCCGCTTCAGTATCTTCGCGAGCTCGAGAGGCAGCGACTGCTACCGTACCTGGAGTACGAGCCCAATTCTAGAATTAAGCCCTATTCGCTGGAGGATGCAGCCAGGGTAAGCCAATTAACTTTGTACTTATCCGCACGTCTTGGATGCTACGTCGGTGACAATGAGTGCGACATTATTTTTTTAAATTCTTAGACCGCGCTGGGGTGGCTTACGGATTCTAGGTTCGAGTCCTTAAATTGGCAGCTTTGTTGCAACCAAAGCATATCTTATTATTATAGAAATTAAGTTAGATTACCGAAAACTTATTTATGTGCTTAATGCAAAACTTATGCAAACGTTTTTAATGCATATAAAGCATGCACTTCCATACATATTAATTCGGCAACTTAAAGAGATCCGACGATTAAGAATTCTTAATTATACGTAAATGTAATGTTTCTGGTTATTTTTACGATTAAATTAAAATTATTCTTATTAAAAATGTAAAAATAGCCTATGACCAATTTATCACGTGCCTTCAATAATTTTTAACTTATTTTTCATAAAATTTGGAGAATACATTGATAGTTTAATTAAAATTTTTCGATTTGCCAATGTTCGTATAAACGACAATTTGATAATAATTTTTATTTCAAGCCTAATTATAAATTATAGTTATTAAAGTTACGTTTTCATGAATTCATAAAGTTTCTTCTCTCTCTTAATGTAGATTTTATAAATGCGTTTTCAATACATATTAAAACAAAACAAAAAAAGTAATATGTATAATTTACTAGATATTCGTTAAAAAAAAAAAAAAAAAAAAAAAAAAAAAAAAAATAGAATATTGACTATAAAGTAAATTATACAAAAAGTTCATACGAATAATATAATTATGTAAGATCAATGTCTCAATAGACTTCCTCATGTCATATACTTGAAAAGTAAAAGCTTCAAAAGAGTCGAAACTATGATATATAGTTATTTTGAAATAAAAATATATCATTTAGAAATTATATGAATATTAAACGAATAGAATGATAAATAACTAATGATAACGATTAACAACTAATAACTGAATAAACACGCTACAGCACAACAATTAACAATTATTATAAATAAATATTATCATGATTCATTATAAACATCTATTTCGTAAGTTAAAACATTTTTGTTTTGTCGTTTTAAACATTTTCATATCAATATAAGCATTGTAATTTCATATATTTTTACAGGATAAACGTTTGTATTTATTTTAAAAATTAATGAATAATTACGCGATATTGCATAAAATTTTACCAAAATATGTACAAACTGTTATGATTATTTTCGTTGTTGATTATTAACAACGAAACATAATTGTTGATTATTTATAGTTTTCGTTTCTTTATAAATTTTTTGCATTCAAAATTATTAATTAAATTTGTTGATGCCGAAAGTATTATCTACCCAATTTATGTAATCTTAATGATTAAAATAAGTTTCATTGAAGTATTCGAAGATAGTATGTACTTTATCATTACGTTTTGCATGCATATGAGAGCAAAATTTTCAAATGTAGAGTGACTTGAATTAAAAGAATGAAAAAAAAGTTTATTAACTTTTATCAAACGTAAGGGGACATTCTTTTATACGAGCTATAAGCTTGAAAAAGAGAAACTGCTCGCGAGATGAAAAAAGATGTTAACCAATCGCATCATTTTTTTTTTATTGACATTAGCAATAGCAAGCAATTATAAAAGAGAGAAGAAAAAAAAATTAAAAAAAAATTAAAAAAAAAAAATAATAAAAAAGACAGAAACAATAATCTTCAGATTTAGTTAGCTTTCATATATTTCTATATTTTAACTGTTATTAAATGTCAAATAAGCATATAATTTTCTTGAATTATTTTAAAAATTGACGTTGAAATTCAAACAATAATCTTAAAAAAAATATGCTAATAAGATAATTAATATCTAAATTTTAAACGGTTTTATTTTCTTCAATAAGTATGTTAAAATAACAAATGTAATTTACTTTATAAATATTGTAATGTTTAATTGATTTCACATATATATATATTCGTAGATATGAAATTGACAATTATGTATCGTTATATTTCAATTTTTTATTCAATTTTTTAATACCTTACAAACTGTATTAGTTTCTACTGAGAATTGTACGATAATGATTTTTTTATGGTTTTATCGTGAATATCGCACATAACATTATAGAAAATTATTACAATTATTTTTCCCACTGTAAAAAACGTATAAAAGGTATTTTTTTACCGCCATAACTGCAGTATGTTGAAAAGAAATAAAATAATGAAAAAATATTATTGCACAAAAATTTATATATTAAAATTGTCTAACATTATTTACTCTCAGTTATTTATCTCAGTTATAATCGTGGATAGGTGATTTGCTATTATTTAAATTATAAATATTATTAAATAATTCTTTATTTGTTGCGTACGAATTAAAAATACAATACAAAAAATACGATTCGATTGATGAGTGTATAATTAAAATTAGCAAATTTATTAACTGTACGTAGAAATTTCATAAAATATTTTCTATTTAATAGAGCAATCCATCTATTATCAGAATCCAGATATATATATATATATATATATATATATATATATATATATATATATATATATATATATATATATATATATATATTATATATATATAATTTAGATAATAAATGTCTTTTACTTTGTGATCAATAATACGTTACGAATAATTTTGGCTATAAATTTCTTTAAAGTCCAAGTTCCACACGCTGTTCTACCAAAATCATAATTCTAATCCAATAGCAACGTAGGCGGGCCAATAGTCCTTTATCTGACATTTATAACCATTTGCAGGGATTCGCGTTTTCCAGTTTCGTTTTTCATTTGTCAATTTAAAATAAAGTCATTCGTTCGCTGATTAATTTTAAGGCCAGTAAGGCGCGAGTCGATGTGATTCGTCCTTAATCGACCGAAAGCCATTTCTATCGTCCAGAAATCCTGCATCCGTATTCAATTACCCGGTCCCGATGATCTCTTTTTCACGAACCCCCGAGTCACTAGATCCACCGAGTCGCACTTTTTCACTCACACACTGAACTCATGTATTTTTAAACTAATCAGACGCGAACGCAGGCAAGGCTGATGTCCGCTCCCCTGAGCAAAGATCCACTGCTGGACTACCCGGAGACGCACTACGCTGACCTCGAGCGGGCTCGCGAGCTGGAGAACGCACGTCGGATGGAGGAAGCCTATAGGCACAGACCCGCCTTCACTTACTCGTTCGACAAGCCCGAGCCAACGAGGGAGGGAGCGGATCCGCCCTTTGCCGTCCCGCCCAGCGATCCCCGATACTACCAGGATGAGCCCTTTCGCAAAGGTTGGCTAGAGCGTAATTTCAATTGAAAACGAGACGCTGATTTTCTTGCTTTCGGCCGTCTTTATTTATTTTCGGGAAAGGTAGCCGAGTCGAGAGCTGCCATTAAGCTGGTAAATTTTGTAGTACATTATGTATGATCCGATAATAGATGAGCGCGTGTGCGCAACTACTTGTCGACGTATGTAAATTACTTTCTATTAAATGAAATGAAACGACGAATGGTCATATGGGATGGCAATAATGCATATTTATTATTCCGTTGTCAGAATTTATACGAATATTTATGACGCTCGATTAATATTAGTTAAGATGATAGTAGAACGATCGTTTAATCCCAATGATTTATACATTAGCGATTATTTTCACGGAGAATTTTCATAATGGCCTATTTAAGAATATACTTTCACGTACGCAATATACATTCTTTTATGCTTACACATACATAGCAGCAAACATACAAACAAACAAACAAACAAACAGAAATTAATTTGTAAAAATTGTAAAATTTTACAAAGCTATTCTTAACAGCGCCTTTTTGAATTTACGACATGTAATTTATAAGATACGTAATTATCGCGAGAAAATAACGATATTTATGTTTGTTTGAAAATCATACATTTATCGGATTAGACGTTCGATGGAATATTTCATAAAATCGATGTGCGAATTCGTTTCAAAGTACCGTTTACTTCGCGACCAATTAATTATTCGAATAATCCGCGACATTTTTTCAAATACGATAGTAAGATTTTCATGGGATATGCACAGACGAGCCATACTCATAAAGCAATGCATAAGCTAATCAATGGCGACAAAAGAAAAAAAAAAAGAAAAAAAAAATTAATGACGATGATCGACATATTAGCATGGAGCAAACACTAAAATAACGTTATTAACTTATGGCTATGAAAGTCCTCCTCGTTACGAATGATCTAAGCTCGAGCCACTTGATCTTTAGCGTCGACAGAGAAGGTTCCAACTATCGATCAGAGAATAGCCGACCTCTCGGAGGCGGCAAGGGAGGTCCACTCCATCCAGCTCAAGCCTCAGCCAAAGCTGAAGCAGATGACGACGAGGACGCGAGACCCAATAGACGAGTACGCACCGATAGGCGGCATCCTGGAAATGAACGTCCTTCCGGAGCCACGGAGACGTGCCGAACAAGACCCCATCGTGATCTCCCTTGGTAATAGGCTCAACGATGACATTTACTTTATAGGTAAGATAACCTCGGATAGTGGCGCATTGTATGTCATTTGTAGAGTCAATTTTTTCAATTATTTGCCAATCAACAATGCCTTTACTCTATGTGAAATAGGAAGATGATGGAGATTTAAGAATAACGAGGAACGTCTCTCTATAAAAATTGCAACTTTCATCAAAATTCTTTTTGACATCTTTCTTCTTCCTTATTATTTTTTTCTTTTTCTCTTTCTTTTTTTTTTTTTTTTTTTTTTTTTTTTTATATAAAATTTTATTTTAACGTTGCATTTCCTTTAACATTAGCAATATCATTAAAACTGTTGATAAAGCATATATTAAGATGGGAGGTTTATTAAGAGCTTACGGTAGATGACGTAGAGACGGATAAGAGAAAAGATCTTATCATAATACGAAATTCCAAATGTGTAGATAGAGTAAAAGTATTTAGAAAGCTTTTCATTAAAATGTTATCGTTGCATTGAATTCGGCAATTGTCCCGTAATATAATTAGTCGCTCTAATTGGCATTATAAAAAAATATTCCACGACCTTTTATTCCAAATGTGTGAATCGACCGTTGCAGCAAATTCTTGATTAATATTTTCTTACTTGAATATATCAATAAGGAGTGATGAAACTTGAATTTCTAATGAGATGAATTTTTTGTTTTTAAACCAAATTGAATTGCCAATTACGAAACCATACATCTCCCGATAATTTCGTTATTAATATTAACATTATAATTTTAGCTATTGTTGCTGGATGCAGTGCTGCGGTAATGTTTGCTCTGGTGCTAATAAGCTTGACTTGGTGCAGGTAATTATTTTAATTAAAAATAGCAATTAATGTTATGTAGCACTTTTTTTTTTTTTTTTTTTTTTTTTTTTTTTTCAATATGTGCCCAACTGTATAACAAGACGATTTCTCGGGGGTTATTAAACCAACATTAAAAGAATATTAAAGACAATGTGAATTCAAAATTCTAACTTTTTTAAGTCAAAAGTATAAGGAGTATTTTTTCTTAATTCAAGAAGGTCGCTAATCTTAAATTCTATTCTTAATAAGTTAATCTTTATGTGTCAATATATTGGGTTGATAATGCCATGTAATTAAAAGTATATTCAAGTATTACGCGAAAAATGTTCAAAACCGATATAAGATAGTCTCTATAAAGTAGTAGTCTTTGATTTCTCCTAAATATAAATAATGTTAGATTCAGGCAATAAAAAGCTTTCATTGCCCTATGAATAAGTACGCGTATAAATTGAGTATAAAAGTAATGCGAATCCATTCTCATTATGACTGTTCAACTATCATCTTCCTTATGTTTTTTTCTTAAACTTGCCTCAGTGGCAAATGAATGGCGGATACTTCTGACGTCTATTTTTTAGTAAAGCATTATAACAAACATATTAGATATATGTTTACACAATAAATTTACACATTACAATAAAAATATTAGAAAAAAAAAATATTAGAAAATAAACTTGTATAAAAAAAATGTTGTTTCCTTTTCATTTTGGTTTTGGTTAATGGTCGATATAATTACATGACATATTAAAACAATTTCAATGCGATGTTTTTGCAAAATTAGACCTCTAACTGTACGCTCGTGCTTAAGGAAATTATATAGACCAGCGCTTTATTTATCTTTTAAAAATGTCAAAAGACTTCAGCGAATGTCGAAAGCAGCCGTAGATGTCGATTATCCAGCCTATGGAGTAACGGGTCCGAATAAAGATATTTCACCGTCGGGTGATCAGAGGCTGGCCCAATCTGCTCAAATGTATCATTTTCAGCATCATAAGCAGCAAATAATTGCAATGGAAAAGTGAGACTATGTTTTCATATTTTTTATAATTATTCCTCTTTCGCGGTTTAAGAATTTCAAAAATATTATCTTGGCTTAAATTATTGATATATATATATATATATATATATATTCATTAAGATGTTAAGTTTAAAATACGAGCAGTTTAATTTGAAAATAATCTTCATCAATTAACATGAAATTATATATTTATCGCACATTAACATTTACAGTAATTTCAATTATTGTTATTTTTATACCATAGGATTCGAGAATGTTTAAAGTTAAATTTCAAACTATAATTTTTATTTTACTTCAAATTTTAACAGCTATATTTCATATATAAATATATGACTTTTTTTTTAGCAGAGCATCGGCTACTCGAGACCCTGGATCAGTATCCGAAGCAGAAAGTGACGAAGAGAATGAAGAAGGTGATTACACGGTCTATGAATGTCCAGGACTTGCACCGGTTAGTATAAATGTTAAATTATTAATTTTTTCAGTACTCGATGAGAAATCGTTGTAAATGTGAAATTAATTAATTCTTACAAAAATACCTGCTTTTGCAATGATAATCACGAGTCCCGAAATAATTTGTCTAGTTAAGTGCTTATAATAATTTTATGCTTTATGATAATATTAAATTTATAAAAAAAAAAAAAACTTTAAAATAAAGAATTAGAGTTATTACTTAGAAGATTACTTAGAATTTTAATTTTTATTCTACAAATGGTTAATAATTAAGAACGAAGTGAGAAAAATAAATCTTCTTTGGATATTCATTCTCGTTAAAATATTAAAAAGTTTATATAAAAATTACAAATGGCAACGCTTAAATAAATTACACGGTAAAATAAATTAATTTGTACTAAAATTTATTATTATTGTAAGAACAATAATTGTTATTTGGATGTATAATAAATAATTGAAAATAATTAAATTTTAAGTGAAACAAACAATTGCTCAGTTATTCGCATTTAATATATATTATATTTATGCTACATTTCTTATTTTCTCATTGTAACGATTTATTAAACAATTATATTTCCTGCTTTGATTTGTAAATAGGTATAAGATAACACGTATATATATATATATATATATATATATATATATATATATATATTAAGTATGAAGTGAAGGGATGGATATTGAAATTATTGGTAAGAAGATGTAATATTTATTTTGACTGGACGCGATTCGTCAAAGTTGAAAATCCGGAGAGAAAATTTCTGAAAAATTATACTTCAAGTTATACTTGGCTAAGAGTTGAAATATTAAAAAATTGCTTGTAGACTGGCGAGATGGAGGTGAAAAATCCACTGTTCCATGACGATCCAACACCAGCCACACCGTCAAAATCGAAGAAAGAGGCCGATAACAGTGATGACAACAATGTCTAGTTCCCGGACGTCCAGCCCAAAGTAACGTCCAGCAACCAAGATAAATGACACCTAAGCGAGCGAAATCTAAATTCCTCTTTGGCATTTAGTTTACTATCTGTGAGTGTACCATATCGAAAGGATAAATAATATTGATATTTTATCTTTGCGCTAAAACAGACATATGTAATATTATTGTTTGTATAGGGAGGATTAATAGTGAAGATAAATTGCGTTATGCTATTAATATTATAGTAATCGATGAAACAAGCGACATAAAACGCATAGCCATACACATGCTTGTGAAGCTCAACCCACAGACACACACACACACACACACACACACACACACACACAGAGAGAGAGAGAGAGAGAGACAGACGCACACAGACACACACACGCGCTATAATATAGAAACGTCCAAGTAGTGAAAAAAGTAATGAAAGGGAGCGGCATGAAAACTCATTTAAAAATACAAGAAGTATACGGATGCTGTCCGTATGGAAATCGCAATATGAGTTTCCATCTTATGAGCTCGGAATATTGATGTTTTTGATAGGTGAATAATCAGTTACTTGGAATTTTGCATCGAAACTATTATTATGCTCACATCTTTCGCAGAACGCAAGACGGAGTATTTTAGTAACAAATTCATTTCAAAGTAATATAAATATTAATAAATTAAGCCACTAATATCCATAGCTAGAAGATTTAGGTTTTAAATGACTATTCGTTCCTTTTAAGTTTTTTTTTTTAATTACTTTGGCACAGCATAAAATATGAATGCTTTAAAATAGTTAATTTTTTTTTTTTTTTTTTTTTTTTTTTTTTTAAATTGCTTACATTGTAGATTTATTTGAAAATCTAATTGTTATTTTAAAAATGTGTGAATAACTGTAAGATTTTATAAAAACTTTTGTAAAAAGTAAAAACAAAAATATTACGTATTGAAATCTCGTGGTTATTAGCATTATTTTTGTTATTATATCGATAAAGAATAAATTATAACTTTTTCAATACTGGCTTATCGTAATAATTCGTCCATCGGGCATAACAGATGGTCGCAGTCATTTAATAAATATAAATAAAGAAAATGCTATGTATAATGAACTTTTAAGTACTTCAAACGCACGTAAGAGTAAAAACAATTATGAACAAAAAAATATTGATATATATTATTTTGGTTTGATTATTTCAACATTTATTTATGATACATATATATATATATATATATATGCGTGTGTGGGTGTGCGTGCGTATGTGTGTGTGTGTGTGTGTGTGTTTCGTGCATTTCGCAGATACATCGCAGCAAAGTAATTAATTATTTAATATAATATTTTTGTATGTTTTTTTTTGTTGTGACTTTTTTGACCGGTTGATAATAATTCAATAGGTTACATTAAAAGATATCGTTATACGAGATAAATATATTTATACAAAAATAATCGAGCATATTTTATATTGTTAGAATTATTATTTTATTTATAATTAAAAATACGTATATTTTATTCCTGTTTAATAACATCAATGATTTGTATATGACTGTACAATTAGAAAATTTTACTACAAATGTAAATGTAATGTTCATTTATTTATGTGTATATGGATCATTATATATAACAATACTTGGGTGTATATAAAATTTTATCATGTTTGATTACACATATACACATACGTTTATGTTATAATTACATATAAACTGTATTAACACATAATTATGTTAGTATATACAAATTCTTTTTGTATGACCAACTACTTTATAACGTATGTTATTGTTTAAATACTTGCAATGCACTATCAATTATATGTATATATTATAATTCTTTTCAAACAGTCTATGAAAGTGCCAAAGAATAATATAATTTTAACGACATGTATATTTAATTTTCGTTCATCTTAATTACTTGCTAATGATATTTGAAAAATTCACTAAACATAATTGCATTTAATCTTGGTCATATAAACGATTTCTCGTGTAACGAAGCATCCGGATTTCAAATACCTCAGAGAAGAAACATTCGTTGCTTAAATGCTCATTTTAAATATCTATTTTTTTTTCTTTTATTCCAGTATTATCACACTTAACAATTCTATAATAATTTAGAATCATAGTTTCATTGTAAATGTAATGCACGGCGTGAAATGATTCTTTGGCATTAATAGTATTATTGTTACAGGTTTATCAATAATATTAAGACTAAGTTTTAACGAAAAAGAAATGTTACATATGATAATATATTATATACATCGAGAAAAAATTTAATTTTTAACTATATGATGCTATATATATGATGATATATATATATATATATCATTATATAAATTAATAAGAACTACATTATATTTTGATTGATATTAACAACTTGTAAAATTAAATGAAGTAGGTTGTCTATGAAATCAGAGATGAGCGCTGGACGTTCTACACATTATAATGCAAAAGGATTTACGAATAAATTAAATGAGTATATATATATATATATATATATATATATGCATATATACATGTTTATGTATGCATAATATTATTTAAATATATTCATTTACTTATTACTTAAGACAAGCCTAAAATTTGTAGGTACAAGGGATGATAATACGAAATTACGAAAATCAAATCCTTGGAACTTGATATATTTTTATTCTAAGATATCAAAACTTTAATGAGTGATTTATTATAAATTTTTTGTTATTTAAATATCTATGTGGAGTAATTTCATGCTTTTAATTGAAAATGTATGTATAAACATTGTGCATTTTATCCATTGACACTATGTTATTTTAAATTAATCAAAGTTCCATTTAAGGGTATTTATTATATCTGCAAAATATTAAAGAATTTAAAATAAAACTATTTTTATAATAAACATAAATCATTTTATTCGCATTTTTACTAGATTATGTTAAAAAATGAACTATAAATTTAATTCTGTTTTTGTAAAAAAAAATGTTTGATAGTCAAAACACATTGAAGCGAAAATTTATAAGTTGTAACTATTGTTAATCATTAAATAATTTTTAATTATTTTCTATTTTTAAATGTTAATAATGCAAAAGCGACCGACATTTCTGAAAAAATGAGATCCGTCTGAGACATTAGAAATTTCACTCATCGTTTAAATAAATTAATATTTTGTCTTATATTTTCTTAGTGTAATTTAAATGAGAAAAATATCAAATTTATAAAATATAAATTAGCGAACATTAAGATATACACATATTTCATTTAAATTCGAGAAATTTTCTTTACGAAAACAGCTCCATCGCACTATTAGATATTTAAAGTGTAATAAAAATGTGAAAATTCGAATAACAATGTTGAAGAAAAGGTAGCATAAAAATAGGGTAAATGTATAAAAATGAACAAATATCCTACAACAAATTTCATTTTACACACATCGACTGAACAATTACTGCAGAAATTTTCCATTTCTCAACACATAGTAAGCGAAATATATGGAAAAAAAAAAAAAATACCACGATAAATTCTACAGTGTAATTTGTGGACCATGTTTTTTACACAAACTTGTATTATATACTGGCTTTAATTGTTTTAGATAATTGAAATTTTTTGTCGAACAACTAATTTTAAGAATATAACAATGCTGAAGAATTGAACAAGTCGAAATTCTGTAATTTTAATCCTTCAAAAATTGTTGGTTAAAAAATAAATCTTTAACCAACTCGCTCTGTATATCTTTACGCATTTCAATGATAGAGAGTATTTTATGAATGAGAAAGAATCTATAAAAATAATTAGAGAAATAAATGTATATGTATATGTAATGTCTTAAAAATAATGAGGTATTTAAGTTATTGCTGGTAAATGGAAAATAAAAATTTTCATCCTGTTGGGAAACGAGTCTTCATTATTATCCAAGTACAGACTTAATTATGCAATTCCTTTTTAACTAATTATATACACTTATATTTGTTAAATACCATTTTAATTTGTAATATATTATTTAATATGAGCTTAGGAGCAAATTTAAAAAATGCTTAAAATCCAGATTTGCAATATGCTATTTATGATAAAATACCTTTAGATCTTTGATAACATAAATATTTATATAAAAAAAAAATAGTTTTATAAATTAACTATAAAAAATTATTTGGTTACATAAGCAGCTATAAAGTATTTTCCAAATATAACGATATGAATTTTATTTTCATTTTACTTATCAAGGATAATAGGATGAGATGTATAATGTTATCGATACTATACATAATGAATATCTTTTGGCATTTTTGCATTTTTTACATTAACAAACGTGATAGGTAAAATACAACAAATTAAACGTTTTCTTTTTGGAGCAATTTAAATATTTAGTATTTACACGAACAATTAACTCAATTATGAATATCGGTACAATTTATCGAAATAAGTGTACAATATGTTATCTCGTCATTCTTTATAGGTAATACACACTTGTATTTTTTAATACCTTTCGATATATAAATAATTATTTTTTAACTTGCAGACACGCACTGGTTGTGAATCTATTATTTAATAGAGCGATTTCGTATATTCTAAATATTCGATGGAAGGTAAATTTATTGTTCTCCACATCACACTACTTCCTCGTTTCAATTGTTTTATACTAGATAAATGCCTCCAACATTGTTGCCAATCCGCATAATATGGCATCATTGGAGGTTTACCAGCTGCCAAACTAATTAAATATAAATAATATTATTATTAAAATTTATTTTAAGTTTTCATTATTTTATTGTTAGTTTGTTTGAGTATTTGAATTATTGAAAGTATTTGATATATTATATTTAATAACATTATACGTAGAAATTTTAAATTCATAATATTTATCTGTACGTACGTATGAAATGAGACTAAGGGCTCGAAGCTACAGAAATCTCAATTTTGATATTGATATGTTAAAATTTCCACAGTTTTAATTAATGAAATATTAAAATATTCAATACTGTCAAGTTACATCAGATACATTGATAATTACTTTATCGTAAATTTTTCATAAAATTTTTATAAAATGTGTATACAAAATAGATAAAATAACTTACCCGCAATCATTTACTGCCATACACTGTGTAACAAGTAAGAACGGATAAGTGATTGTAGATGCCAGGAACTAAATAATTAAAAATCATTTTATTTTCAAAGCAATACATAGGATTATCTAATCTTACTTATCTTAACATTATATATATATATATATATTCTAAAAACAAGTAGTATGAAAATATTTAACTTACTGACATAGTTGTATAAGTAAAAGCTCTCAAGTCATCTTTAATTACATATTTGTTAATATAATATGTTGATGCACTAACTAATGCTAGTGTAATAGTATGACCAATTATTCTTGGTATAAATCCAGAATAAAATCCAGACAGTCCATTAACTTTATAAATTTCTTTTACCGATCCTAACAGTGTACTAAAAGATAAAGATAATACGTCATAATATCTTTGGCCATTTAATTAAAGAAAATAAAATATAGAAATAAACAATGAAAATGGAACACTATAAATTATAAATAAAATCAATTGGATTATTCGATAGATTTAATTTCATTTACTTACACATATTTCGTTTCTTTTCCAACAAATTGAGCCATCATTCTTACACAAATTACGTCAAAGGGGTGAGTTACAATTAAACCAACTGTTCTTCCAACTAAATTTTTCAAAAATTCTTGAGCATAATGCTTATCCCTTATAGAAAAATAAAATTAATATATTATTAAAATATAAAAATTTTAATATAATACCTTAGATTATCTTCTAAATCATCAACAGACACATCATTGACATTTAATTCGTCTTTAAATGTTATTGATTCGATACATTTATTACTTGTAACACTGTAAATACAATATGCCCAACATTTTGGTACAAATCCTTGATAACATCCTGCGACGCCATCCACGCGTTTGATATGATTGACTATAATAAATGTTAAATAATTTTTCATACAATATTATTGACATTCGTATTAAATTTGAATGAATATTTTTTATGTAAAAAAACATTACTTTATTTATATATATTTACTTTATTCAATATATTATATTTTGAAAGAAATTTTTGAAAGACAAATCTCTCAAAAATTTTAACTGCTTAAATTAATTTATTTAACGAGTTTTTTTTTTAAACAAAACTTATTGACTTGAATATTTGACTTAAATAAAATACAAATATTTCAATAAAAAAAAAAAATAATAAAATAAGAAAAAAAATCAATAATTGAGTTTTAATAATTTATTTTTCTTATAATTACTTTAACTATTCAAACATTGAATCACGACATGACAAAATAAAAGAAGAGTTTAATTTTGCAAAATTAAATGAATGAAATCAAATTTTACACGTATAATAGGCGAGAAACAACATACTTTCCATACTTACTGTATTGGAAAATATTTGGTAAGGCTAAGGCTGGCTTTCCCCAAAAAGTTGTCGACGGCCAAGGTGGAATAGGTTCATATCCAATCTAAAAGTTACACGAATGGGCACTTTCTTTTATTAATAATAATAAAAATATTAATTTTGGTTCTGAAGCATACATAACCTTTGAGGAATTATTTTTTAGGATTGCATAAACAGGCTAACCTGAATTAAAAATTTAGCATAATCGAATGGATGTGCAACAATATTAAATATTATACGACCAGCGAAATTTGACCACATTGGCTCATTTTTTTCCAAATTATTCTTCATTGTTCACTAGTAATGGAATAAAATTATCTTTCTTTCTGTTATGACACTGGATACAAACGTGCAATTAGCGATTTCTGATTATTCGATTATGAGTTACGCGACATGCAAAGCACAAGCACACTATTGATTAGGTTACACCATACTATTAATTTACATAATAATAATAATGATTAATGATTAATGATTAATGATTAATAATAATAATAACAATAATAACAATAACAATAATAATAATAATAATAATAATAGTAACAGCAGTATGTGTTTAGTTTTGTTACTTAATCACGTGCGAACCGGCTTGTGATTTAAAAGAATATCTTACAATTACGAATTTGCAATTTATAAATACATTAAAAATTTTAATTACTTATGCCTTCTATTTATACAAATTTTCTGCAGTTACGATATACTAACAATGTAAATTATAAAAAAAAAAATGAAATATCGGATAATTTGAAATATAATTATTCATTCACAACGAATGATAAATATTAAATAATAGTGCATAAATATCACAACAAAAATTCAATATATCTTATAAATATGATTAAATGCATCACATAACTTAATAATAACTATTCCAATAATTATGAGAAATTTATGAAGTTCATGTTGATTATGAGATAAAAAAAACTGTTTATGAAACAGTTTTCAAATAACATGATTCGTTATATAATTATATTTTCATTCATTTAATTCTTGTTTTTATTTTTTGCTTTTATCAGAGACATAAATATACATATATACATATATACATAATAATATGTTTTAATGTAAGATTTCAATTACGTTATTATACCGAATGAATCATTTTTAAATTCATAAATTATTTATTAATCATCGGCTCTCAACTACGCCGATACTTTCACAATTAAACATTATTTTACGACGATTTGATAGCATTTTATTATAGCTTTTTTATTTCACAGAAACAATAAAGTTATTAACATTAATATTTGCTGTTCAAAAATAAACTTTTCAATTGGTTTCAATATACATTTGTAAATATTTTATTAATATTATGAATAACCGCGTGTGTTTGCGCGAAATTCAATGTTTGAACACTCGTTAATCGAGAAATCTAATAAAGTAATAACAATATAATAATAAATGGTTTTCAAATTACTTTTGTATATTTATGCTGTTAAATTATACAAATGATTACTATTATTTACATAATGTCATATTAATATAACGATATCTTTTTATACAAAAAAAAAAAAAAAAAAAAAAATTAATTATGAAAACAATATTCTACCGAGAATTTTTTCACAAAAAGAACAATTATATTCTTATGCTTAATTTTTATACGTTAATTTAATTTAATTGGAATTAACTTCAGTTATATTAAAATTTTTAATAACAAAAATGCGTTAAAATTTATATAAAGATTATGATAAAAAAAATAAGTAAAGCGCGTATGGATACCGAAATCGTCGCTCGTACGAATAAAATTGTATATTTCAATTGAATGTTTTAAACGTTTAAACTATTAAGAACTTCGATATACCAAATAGTAAACCTTAAGTAATGAAAATATTTAAATGCAAAATATTAATAATCGATATCATAATTGTTTAATAGTTATATAACAAATGAATAAGGAAATATTATTTTTAGTTAGGAAAAAATAAAATATTTACGAAAAATTTTAGTTGCTAATTTTTGTTTCATGTTAATCATCGATACAAATAAATAGTTTGACTTTTTCATAATCTCTAGGTATAGTACACTTTTACTTTTTCTTTTCTTTTTTTTTTGGCACGGCTTCGTTGAAGCTGCACTGGCATTACGGAAGATAATTTCCAATATTTTTGGACTTTTTGTTCATCTAAAATGTCAAGACTATATATGGTTCGAACTAATAATTAAGGCACGATATTTATATTATGGATTATATAGGCCTTTACTTACGAAAAGCGTGCTTTTCGTCTCTTCGTGTATTTCTTCCTTTATGTTTATACATTATTTTTCGAACGTCCCAAATACTATAAAATGCTACATGATAATATATAATAGTAGATTCGTGTATTGTAGTGTCATTGCCAATGTATCTATATATATATATATCAATTGATATAAAGCTTGTAAGCTTTTAAACGATCGCAGCTTAATCTACAATTATGCATTATTAATTTAGCAGGTGTTTTTTTTTTTTTTTTTTTTTTTTTTTTTTTTTTTTTTATCATGAACGAGTTCTTCAAATTAAATAACAGAAGTTATTAATGGGTTGCTCAAATTTTAAATAAAATTTGTCGTTGTTGTATTAACGTTTGGTAGAAAGAAAGTTCTTTATGAGATAATGAAGGAATAATGATTTTATCCTTAATTGAAAATAATAATTATAAATGTAAAATCTTTCTTCGGCAAAGCAACACATCGATTCCTGCACAATATTATTTAGGAACCGCAATATAAATCAGTTGTCTTCTTGAAATATGGGAAAAGCTTTTACAATTGACTTTCTATTACATTATGAATAAGCAATAGGTGGCAACCAACATTAATAGTGTATATTGATAATAGCTAAGGATAGTTTTTATGGAACGGTATATTGTATTCATTATATATGAAACGGTGTCTTATATAATAGTTATGTTTTTATTTACTTGCATTTTTGGTCACTTCGAAATATACAAATTAAATGGAAAATTATTAATTTTGCTCGCGCACGTATCGTCTCTCACATACTCATCATCTTTATTCTACAAGTTTTATTCTACAAAGGCAAACAAAGTGTGCCTAATCGATTCTATCAAATTAAGTACAAAAGGTTTTTTTTTTTTTTTTCATCTGTTACCGTACTTCTAATCGCAGATCTTATTATCTAGGACAAAAAGCATATAATAGATTTTAGTAAAATTATATTTTTATAAAGTAAAGGTGATTTTTTTCAAAGTGCACGTAATTATATCTATTTTGAATTTGATCCAAAGATGTATTTTTCCAAAGTTCAATACATTTTATGTATCACTTGGATGTTTACAATTACTCAATTGTTCTGCTTTAGTAACGCTCTTTATTTGATTATAAGAGGCAAAAGTTAATCTGGTTGATCGCTAATATTTACAAAGTTTGAATTTTCATGAACAAAGGAAAGAGTAGACAAATATAATGTAAAACTAGAAATTGTAAATTATGTCGCACTAATTCAACATACAAGATCAGCGTAACTTCGTTATAATATTTAAATAATTTTAACGTGTTAAATATGTACCAACACGGATATTTTCTTTTTATATAAATTAAACAAGACAAAGTTTTGCGTGAATCGTACAATTAATTATCCAATAAAATGATCCATCTTTATCTCATCATTTATAAACTGTTGACTCATAATACTTTGATTGGATATACAGTCATTGACTTGGGTAAAAAA